>NC_139932.1:17538409-17663409 GCF_963514095.1 Eutrigla gurnardus
ACACAACCAAAGGATTGAGAGACTATTGATAGAACGCAATAGTCATATCTAGACACTTTATAAACATCTTTAACTTCATGGAGGAACAGGGTGTACTGGATTCATTGAATGAACTACATTTATTTTGTCTGCATTATATTTATTTACCAAGGATTGAAAGAGTAGTAACACAATTCATAAATCAATGGAAAAACCATGGCCTCTTCACACAACAGACCCCTCTTCAGCTGTGGCATTCAGGTCTCATTAATAATGCAGGAACATTTGCATTGAAAATGATGGGAACCATGGAATAGATGTTTTTTCTTCACTTCTGCAGTCTTCAGTGAATAACATTTGAGTTATGTTAAGGTTTTTTAATACATTTTCTTCACTTGTGCAGTGTATTCCGTGAATTAAAGTTTTGTTAAAACATTAAAAACATTAAAACATTTTATGAAAAATAAATGAACATGATAAACACTGGCTGCACAGTGGTGTAGTGTCACACTGTCGCCTCACAGCAAGAGGGTCCCGGGTTTGATTCCCGGGTTGGTTCGGGTTCCTTCTGTGTGGAGTTTGCATGTTCTCCCCGTGTAAGCGTGGGTTCTCCCAGGGTTCTCCTGCTTCCTCCCACAGTCCAAAGACATGCAGGATGGGGATAGGTTCATTGATGACTCTAAATTGCCTGTAGGCGTGAATGTGAGTGTGAATGGTTGTCTGTCTCTACATGTTGGCCCTGCGATGGACTGGCAACCTGTCCAGGGTGTACCCTGCCTTCGCCAAATGACAGCTGGGATCGGCTCCAGTCCCCCCGCGACCCTGAAAACAGGATAAGCGGTAGACGATGGATAGATGATCAACAATTGTTCAAAGGAACGAACGCTCAAAGACAGGTCAAGAGAGACAAAAAGAGACCCAAACAGGCAGACGGAGAAACAGACAGAGACAGAAAGTGAGGCACAGAAAGGGATACAGAGCATATGTTCAGCTTGATTGTTTTTGATTATCGAGTAGTATTAAGTCCTTGTTGAAATGGTTATGCTGCTGTGTCCTGACTCTAAAATAAGAATGCAACAATCACGACTACATGAAAACAGCCAGTACAATATAAGTCATACTGCTAGTGGAAATACAAAACCAAATACTTACCACCACCCCCTATCAATATTATATCAATAATGGGTAATGGTTATTAATATCAGTTATATTTATGCATTAATATTCATATTTAGGTCAAATATATATAGAGAGAGCGATGTTTGCTGGTTTATTTTATTAGGTGTATTAATATTGAACACGTCGTGTGTCCAAATTGCACTCAAGTGACTATCAAAATCAAAACAAACAAAAAAAACAGGAGCCAGTCGCCACGAGGCTAAGCAGGGGAAAACTTTACCTGCTGGATGCACTGGCTGTTCAATAAAACATATCTCCAAAGGAATGCTGGTTTGTGTATATTTATTGCAGCTAAGAACACAAGCAGTGACATTGTGTTATAATTTTTCTTTTACTCTAATTGGTGTTGTTGTGAGGCTGCTCAGACTGTCTTAGAGACAGTTCAAACACCAGGTGAAGAACAGCCGATTTTACTACCTGCTGACGTACTACCACGTGACTCACATTCCGTATGTTACCATAGCAACAGCTACAAGACTACAAACAATAATAGCTGGTACCTACAAGCACCTAATTCGACAGTGTACTTCTTTGGGTGCCCTGCAAGTTTGCAGTAGATCTGATATTCTTAGGACCTGCGGAAACCCTGTTACGCCCGGTTCACACCGGCCGCCGAAGCGCCGCGAATAGCCAAGGAATGGAGCCCGCTTCCTTTCGGCGCCCTTGTTAACAGATAGTAGTTCAGACCAGACGCAAAGCGCCGTGCAGCGATCGTTTCGCCGTCTGGTCTATTTTATGCGCGAGCCGCGAGCGATCGAGTCAATTCTGACAGGAAGTCACACATAGAAACACGAGACAAGCCGATCAATTTTCAAAATAAAAGCAATTTCAAAATAAAATACCGCGATTGACAAATGCGATCGTATTTGTGTATCTAAACAGAGTAGAGAGATGAAAACCAACAAACAAACACACAAAGACAGATACACACAAAGACACACACGCACACAATAGCTCTGAATAAACAACAACTGAGCAGAAAGTGAGGGCTCAATCCCCCGCATGTTTGTAGTGGTGGCACGAACAGCTAACTATTAGCTCACTACCATGCCATATTACGTTGCGTTACGTTCGATTAAACAATCATTTAGAAAAACAATATTTATAATTACCCTTTCCTCCTTGATGTAGATGAAGCGTTGCCCGTGATAACACGGCGCACACTCTCTCCGGACTGGAGCTGCAGTTGGCAGTGTTATGCTGCTGTGCTGTCCGGGAGGGGAAAAGCGACGCGATATGACTGCCCAGCGTGTCGCGGCTTGGATTTGCAACGTCAATTGCTGCCCGACAACGCATTTGACAAGGTTCTGATGGTCTCCGCTGACGCCAGTACAGTGGAAAGTAACGCTGCTGCCTCGGTTAGGCTACGTGCAGGCTGTTGGGCAGACATTAGTGTTGCAAACAACGTGGCTGACGATCAACACTTGAATCGCGCTGTTAATTGCGCAATTTTGTTGAACGGAAGACCTTCCGGTTTTACTGAAACACCTTCCGCTTTGACTGAAATGCCTTCCGGTTTAACTGAAAATCCTCTCACACACTATACTGAAACGCTCTCACACACACTACTAAAACGCTCTCATACATACAAGTAAAACGCTCTCACACACACTACTAAAACGCTCTCACACACACTACTAAAACGCTCTCACACACGTTGTTGAAACGCTCTCATACACACTACTAAAACGCTCTCACACACACTACTAAAACGCTCTCATACACACTACTAAAACGCTCTCACACACTACTAAAACACTCTCATACATACAATTAAAACGCTCTCACACACACTACTAAAACGCTCTCACACACACTACTAAAACGCTCTCATACATACAATTAAAACGCTCTCACACATACTACTAAAATGCTCTCACACACACTACTAAAACGCTCTCATACACACTACTAAAACGCTCTCATATAACCAAGTAAAATCCTCTTAAAAATTAAAGTGAAGTAGTGTGTATGAGAGCATTTTAGTAGTGTGTGTGAGAGTGTTTTAGTAGTGTGCGTGAGAGCGTTTCAGTAGTGTGTATGAGAGCGTTTCAGTAGTGTGTATGAGAGCGTTTCAGTAGTGTGTATGAGAGGGTTTCAGTAGTGTGTGTGAGAGCGTTTTAGTAGTGTGTGTGTGAGAGCGTTTTAGTAGTGTGTATGAGAGCGTTTCAGTAGTGTGTGTGAGAGCGTTTCAGTAGTGTGTGTGTGAGCAAATACTTTTTCAGTTGTTTATGTGAGTGTTTCAGTAGTGTATATGAGAGCATTTCACATGTGTGTGTGAGAGGTAATTCTGAATTATGTCCCAGACGGCCCCTCATAGTTCTCTACGTGACTTTTTTTCGTGACTATTTTCGTGACTGACCTTTAAATGAACGCTGTATTGCGATCATGTTGCCGTCTGACAACCTCAAAAAGGGTCATTTTTAGAGAACGTGATCCCCGTTATTATATTTTCCTGTTTCCAGGTGATGAAAGAGGAGTCTCGCTGCCCGCTGGGCGCCCGTTACTGTGCCATCCTCAACGCCGTCAACTACGTCTCCACCATCCTGGGAGACTGGTGCGACAACGTGGTGAGTGGATGCCATCAAACAGGAAGTCTGGGAAACTAAACCCAACCCCCCGTTGTCATGACAGCTTATCAGTTCCTTTCTATTTATCTATTCATGTCTCCAGTTCTTCCTGCAGCTGCAGCAGGCGGCGGTCTCCCTCGGCGAGGAGGTGGTCCTGGGCGGTCTGGGGGTGATGGAGGTGGGCCGCCTGGCCTCCCTGGAGGGGTCTCTGTTCGAGGGTCTGCTGGCCCTGCTGGACCGGCTCAGAGGGGACATGATGGGCCGGCTGCTGGAGTGGACCATGAGAGAGATCGCGGAGAAAGCCAAACCATACAGCCAAGACAGGTGAGAGACGCCAGTTAGTTACCATGACGACCCAGACAAATATTTATTTTTTTATATTTGATAGCAAAAATGTGTGTCAAGTATAAATTCTGGTGGTAAATATATTTAATGTGGTCCCATTCTCCTATTAAGTTATCTGATGCTGCCATCTGGTGGACTCATACTAGTACTACGCCACATTTACTTCCCTTCCCCGGACAGCAGAGGGCAGCACCAACCCAGGAATGATTGTTTTCACCGGTTTGCCTCGTTTTCCTGCAGGTGGCTGTCCCTCCCGACGGCCAACGACCAGTCCGCCATGACGCTGTCCAGTTCGGCGTGTCCCATGATGCTTTGCGTGAGGGACCGCTTGTTGAACCTTCATCAGGTCCTGAGTCTGTCTCTGTTCCAGCTGGCCTGGCAGGGCCTGGCGGAGAGACTGGACAACGTTCTCTACCAGGACGTAAGACGAGAATAAAAACTTAAAAACATACAACGAGGGCCGTTAGCGTACGAACATTTTAACGTTTACAGCAAAGGTAGACGATTCGATCTAGAATCTTCATCTACAATACCAGGGATTTGTATGACTTTTTAATATTTTTATGACTGGCTTTTTTTGTCGCTGAGCGTGTCCTCGTGTCTCCGTCAGGTGATCCTGTCCAATCACTTCAGTGAAGGCGGAGCGGCTCAGCTGCAGTTCGACATGAGCAGAAACCTGTTTCCTCTGTTTGGTCACTACTGCAAAAGACCCGAGAACTTCTTTAAGCAGTAAGAGAGTTTTATTTTCCACAAGCATCAGTCCTGATCGTCACGACCAAATAATCTTTCACTTTCAGACTTCTTAATATTTAAATGCCATGTCTGTTTCTATAATGCAACTGGAAAAACACGTTTAATTAATTATTTTCTGGACACTAAAGGCTCGGGGGGGATTATATTTGGGGGGATATGTTAATGATTAGCAACAACATTGATATTGATGCCTTTTTATTTTGTGCAGTATTCGTAGTGAAGGGGATGAAGTTTTTAATGTCTCTCTACCTCTCTCTCTCCCTCCAGTGTTAAGGAGGCGTCCATCATCTTGTGTCTCAACGTGGGCTCTGCTATTCTGCTGAGGAATCTCCTCAAGGAGTCGGAGGAGGAAGTGAGGGACTGGGACGGTGCCGGGGATCCTCCACCGGAGTCTGCGCTGAACGAGTTGGGGGTCTACTGCTTGGCGCCCTGCGATGTGGCGATCCTCCTCAACCTTCGAGCCTCGTGGCCGGGACAGTGACCATGAGCTTTCATCTTCTGTCTGAACGCCACCGCTAATGTTTCTCATGTTTGGACGTTGACACTGTAGTGTTGTACTACATGTGGGGGACCCGCTGGACTGGAGATAACAATGGTTATATGTAAAAATGGATTATGTAATAAACCCTGTTTATCTGCGATGCTTTGGACAATGGTGTCAGCATTATTATAGCATGTCGAAAATTCACAAAATAAGGCAAACCACAAAATTCATAAAAAAATATTAAAAATTATTAAAAAGTCGTAAAAATCGCTAATATCGCTTGTCGCACCAAGTCTGAGTGTAGTGAGTCCAAAACGGTCATAAAAAGCCATGGTCAATTTTTTCAGGGAAAAAAAAAGTCATACTATAGCATGTTGAAAAAAAAGTGAAAAATCGACAAAATTCATAAAATGTTGTAAAAATGATTTAAAAGTCATAATATATGCTTGTATATCACGTGTCAATCAAAGTCTAAGTGTAGTGAGTCCAAATGGTCAAATTTTGGTCAAATTTTGGAAAAAATAAAGTCATACTGTAGCACGAGGAAAATTCCAGAAAAAAATCTGTCGAAATAAATTTATAAAAAAATATTAAAAAGCAGTTGTATGGCTTGTCGTGCCAAGCCTTTTTTTCAGATTTTTTTCTGGCATAGATACCTTTAATTTAGCAGTGGATAGAGAGGAAACATGCAGAAAAGGACCTCCGGCCGGGATTCGAACCGGTGTGGGCTGCGTACACAGGATGCGCTCTAACCACTCGACCCCCAAGTCTGAGTGTAGTGATTCCAAAACAGTCATAAAAAGCCATGGTCAACTCTTTTGAGGAAAAAAAAACAGTCATATGATAGCATGTTGAAAATTCACGAAAAAGTCAGTCGAAATATATTCATGAAAAATTATGGAAAATTATTAAAAAGTCATAAAAACCGCTCATATCGCTTGACGCGCCAAGTCTGAGTGTAGTGAGTCCAAAACAGTCATAAAAAGCCATGGTCAAATTAAAAAAAAAAATAAATAAATAAAGTCATACTATAGCATGTTGAAAAAAAAGTAAAAAATCAACAAAATTCATAAAATGTTGTAAAAATGTTTTAAAAGTCAAAACATATGCTTATATATTGGGTGTCAATCAAAGTCTGAGTGTAGTGAGTCCAAAACAGTCATAAAAAGCCATGGTCAATTTTTTCAGGGAAAAAAAAAGTCATACTATAGCATGTCGAAAATTCACAAAAAAAATCAGTCAACATAAATGTATAAAAAAATATTAAAAAGTCGTAAAAAGCAGTCGTATGGCTTGTCGTGCACAACCTTTTTTCAGATTTTTTTCTGGCATAGATACCTTTAATTTAGCAGCGAATAGAGAGGAAACATGTGAGGAAGGGGGATGTGACATGCAACAAAGGAACTCTGGCCAGGATTCGAACCGGGGTCGGCTGCGTATATGTGTACACAGGATGCGCTCTAACCACTTGTCCACCAAGTCTGAGTGTCATGGGTCCAAAACAGCCATAAAAAGCCATGGTCAAATTTTACCCCCGAATAAAAAAAGTCATACTATAGCATGTCGAAAATTCACAAAATAAGTTGAACCACAAAATTCATAAACAATTATTAAAAATTATGAAAAAGTACTAAAAATCTCTGGTATTGCTTGTCCCGCCAAGTCTGAGTGTAGTGAATCCAAAACAGTCATAAAAAGACATGGTCAATATTTTACCCCAAAAACAAAGTCATAGCATGTTGAAAATTCACAAACAGGCAGATGGTACGGTAACGAGACAGGAAAGATTCATGTTAGACATGAAGATCAAAAGGAACCACGGCTGGCCATCTTTCTACTTCAACATCCACAAGAGACGAGGTCGAGTCAGTCAACAGTTCATATGATTGTAAAATGAGACTTCCTCAGACATGTGGGATATCTGTGAAGTTGTTTAGTTAACCTCCAGCTATACTTTCTCAAACATATCAGTGCCAACATGAACTATTATTAAACATTACAATAATGTATTTAAAAAATCCACAAAATGACTCAAATTCAAGGTTTTGTTGTTTTGTATTTTCCCCCAATTTTCTGATACTTTGACTAAAACCATCAACTGATTAAATGACAATAGAAACAATCGTTAATTGCAGTACTAATGCACACAATCTTTAGTTTTATTTCATGGACATTTTACAATTTTCTTGCCCATTTGGGCTGCTCTCATGTGGATTTATACCCGGAAGGGAACTATTATCAAGCAACGTCTAGGATCTCTGTCAACAACATAGCCGAATTCTGATAGTTAAAGAATAAAGTATTTAATAAGAACTGGATAGCAAAAATATACAGGTACTTTACAAAGCAGGGCACACTCGCTTAGACTCGACAGACCACACAAGGTAGTTAACTGCCCGAACATCACAAAAAACAATGTACCCATGTACAGAGGCTTAACGTCCTCGACATGGAGGTCGAGGGTTTGAATCCAGCCCGGGATGTATTTCCAGCATAATGTCTCTCTCTCTCCTCTAATTTCCTCACTATAATAAAATGCTTGATAGGCTGAGAAAAATATTAAAAAGTCATAAAAAACGCTGGTATCGCTTGTCGCACCAAGTCTGAGTGTAGTGAGTCCAAAACAGTCATAAAAAGCCATGGTAAATTTTTTCAGGGAAAAAAAAAGTCATACTATAGCATGTCGAAAAAAAAGTGAAAAATCGACAAAATTCATAAAATGTTGTAAAAATGATGTAAAAGTCATAACATATGCTTGTATATCGCGTGTCAATCAAAGTCTAAGTGTAGTGAGTCCAAATGGTCAAATTTTGGTCAAATTTTGGAAAAAATAAAGTCATACTGTAGCATGTGGAAAATTCCAGAAAAAAATCTGTTGAAATAAATTAATAAAATAATATTAAAAAGCAGTCGTATGGCTTGTCGTGCCAAGCCTTTTTTTCGGATTTTTTCTGGCATAGATACCTTTAATTTAGCAGTGGATAGAGAGGAAACATGCAGAAAAGGACCTCCGGCCGGGATTCGAACCGGGGTGGGCTGCGTATATGTGTACACAGGATGCGCTCTAACCACTCGACCCCCAAGTCTGAGTGTAGTGAGTCCAAAACAGTCATAAAAAGCCATGGTCAACTTTTTTGAGGAAAAAAAAACAGTCATATGATAGCATGTAGAAAATTCACGAAAAAGTCAGTCGAAATATATTCATGAAAAATTATGGAAAATTATTAAAAAGTCATAAAAACCGCTCATATCGCTTGACGTGCCAAGTCTGAGTGTAGTGAGTCCAAAACAGTCATAAAAAGCCATGGTCAAATAAAAAAAAATAAAGTCATACTATAGCATGTCGAAAAAAAAGTAAAAAATCAACAAAATTCATAAAATGTTGTAAAAATGTTTTAAAAGTCATAACATATGCTTATATATTGGGTGTCAATCAAAGTCTGAGTGTAGTGAGTCCAAAGCCATGGTCAATTTTTTCAGGGAAAAAAAAAGTCATACTATAGCATGTCGAAAATTCACAAAAAAAAATCAGTCAAAATAAATGTATAAAAAAATATTAAAAAGTCGTAAAAAGCAGTCGTATGGCTTGTCGTGCCAAGTCTTTTTTCAGATTTTTTTCAGGCATAGATGCCTTTAATTTAGCAGCGAATAGAGAGGAAACATGTGAAGAAGGGGGATGTGACATGCAACAAAGGAACTCTGGCCAGGATTCGAACCGGGGTCGGCTGCGTATATGTGTACACAGGATGCGCTCTAACCACTTGTCCACCAAGTCTGAGTGTCATGGGTCCAAAACAGCCATAAAAAGCCATGGTCAAATTTTACCCCCGAATAAAAAAAGTCATACTATAGCATGTCGAAAATTCACAAAATAAGTTGAACCACAAAATTCATAAACAATTATTAAAAATTATGAAAAAGTACTAAAAATCTCTGGTATTGCTTGTGCTGCCAAGTCTGAGTGTAGTGAGTCCAAAACAGTCATAAAAAGACATGGTCAATATTTTACCCCAAAAACAAAGTCATAGCATGTTGAAAATTCACAAACAGGCAGATGGTACGGTAACGAGACAGGAAAGATTCATGTTAGACATGAAGATCAAAAGGAACCACGGCTGGCCATCTTTCTACTTCAACATCCACAAGAGACGAGGTCGAGTCAGTCAACAGTTCATATGATTGTAAAATGAGACTTCCTCAGACATGTGGGATATCTGTGAAGTTGTTTAATTAACCTCCAGCTATACTTACTCAAACATATCAGTGCCAACATGAACTATTATTAAACGTTACAATAATGTTTTAAGAAAAAAATACACAAAATGACTCGTTTTTTTGTATTTTATCACAATTTTCTGATACTTTATTGATTAAAACCATCAACAAATGAATGACATGAAACAATCTAGTTGCAGCACTAATCCACACAATCTTTACATGAATTTCATGGACATGTTTTAGTGTTCTTGCAGATTTGGGCTGCTCTCATGTGGATTTATACCCAGAAGAGAAATATTATCAAACAATTTCTGCAGGATGTTCTACAGTCAAAGAAAAGACAAATAAGGAGTTTGTTCGTATGCCTGAAACTAAAGTGGTATATAGAATCTGTCTGACAATCAACAGTCACACTTGGTAGAGAGATAACGGAGATTCTTACATCAACATTCAGTAAATCAGGATGATTGACATTCATTTTTAAATCTGAATAAACGACGAGCACCACTATGAAGAACTGGAGATGAGAGGTTCACGAACGTACCGAATCTATTGATCGGCTCTTTAAGACGAACGATGGGAATGGAGTAGCTTTTTTTCTTTTTTTTTAATGCACACACAAGCTCCTCCTTTGCTTCTGAGTGAAACGGAGAACAGGCACAAGGGGAGGAGTGCAGCAGAGTACAGGTGGTGCGGTGCTTGTTTGATATGCAAATATCGCATGACGTCATCTGAGTCGTCCACACTGCCTTTACGTGAGAGCCTCAGAACCACCGCCGTCTCAACAAGGAGGATGACCTACTTCCTTTGAAGTGAGTGGCGACCTTAAAAAGACAAAATGAGCCAAAGACAACGCAGCAGCATCTGGATGCACGTTTCTCATGACACAAACGGTAAAACAAAGAGTAATATTTGACAGAAAAACATCTCATTCAAATCCTGGTCAACAAATAATTTGCATCGCCACTTTAAACACCTGACAGTGAAAGTGGCGAAGCATAAAACCAAAGTAAATTATAATCAATATCTCAGAATAACTCAGATTTCCCACCAGTAGAATATATGTTAATGGGAAGTCTGCATTTGAATGATTCTGATCTAATTCATTGTAAAATGAGTTAACCCCTTAAAAACGGATCCACAAGATCCGTCTCCCTTCAAAAAACGATACATCCCATCTCTGCTGAGCGCTCACCTCCCTCCCTGAACATCACAGAAACCTCATTTTCACACATTTTGATATCAGCAGGTCTAGCATCACCAGCTCGTCCGATGCTGAACCAGGGGAAGAGTTTCTCAGTGAAAGTGTCTCTGCAAGTGCAGATGTGAGTCATGTCTTCAGGGGTGTAGAAAGACACCTTCCCCCAATCATAGTCCAGCTGGACTCTGATCCTCTGGAGACTCTTCTTCACACTGACAGTCTCACCATTGCCATAAAAGTATTTTCCATTCTTATATAATAAACGCCAGATTCCATATTCTGGTGAAGCAAATATCTCTCCCTTCCTGTCATGTGACTCTTTTGCCAAACCTACCGACCAGAAAGGATGGTCTCCCACCTCAACCTCCCAGCTGTGTTTCCCTGAGCTGAAGCCCTCAGAACCCAGAATGACGGGATAGTTAGTGCTTCTCTCTGGATTGTCAGGAAGCTTCAGGTCTAAGTCTCCCCGTCTCACCCTGGTCAGATCATCAGACAGCCAGAGAATGGAGTTTGCAGTGTTTGGGTCCAGAATGACAGGACTGAAGTGAACCACGTCCTTCATCTTCTCCCAGACCCTGAAGGACAGGTTGCCCAGATGCTTGGCCACATCTATCAGCGCCCCTGAGACCAGCTGTGGATCTGACAGTGAGGTCTGGACTCTGGTTCTGGTTCTGGCATGTTGTCTTTCTGCAGGTCTTCTTCAACGGCAGAGATACTGTCTGACAGAGAGGAGATCTGATCCTGGATCACCTTCATCTCTTTGCTGATCCACTTCCCCTTCTGCTCCTCGTCCTCCCTCAGAGCTGCCAGTCTGGACTCCTCTTCCTCTTTCAGGAACTGGTGCAGCTTGTTGAACTCTGCTCTGATCCGTGTCTCCGTGGACAACAGCTGACTCTTGGTGTGTTGAATCATTCCATCATATGTTTTCTCCACTTGTTTGTGTTTGTCCCTCTTGTCCTGCAGAGACTCCAAGTCAGATCTCAGCCGGTCCTTCAGGTCTCTGACTGCTTGTTCTATAGGAACCACATTGTGATCCTGGTGGAGAGAAGACTCACAGACAGGACACAAAACTCCATCTTCATCCTCACAGAACAGTTTAGACTCTTCTGGGTGTTTACTACACACCACCTCCCCCTTCTCCTCTCCCTTTTCTGTCTTAGGTGATCCAGTTTTCTGTCTCTCGGCAAAGGAGTCAGCCAGTCCCTTCAGGGTGAAGTTCACCAGCGGATGGTGATTGGAGGATTTTCTTTTACAAACCGGACAGTTTTTGTTGTTCGCCTTTTCCCAGAATTGTTCCAGGCAGCTTGAACAGAAGCTGTGGTTGCAGGTCAGAGACACAGGATCTCTGAAAGTCTCTGAACACACGTAGCAGGACAGGAAACTTTCAAGAAGATCTCTCTCGGCCATTTCTTCTGGTGTGAACGATCCTTTAACAGCAAGACTCACCAAAGCCGTGTCCTTTTACTGATCACAATCCTAATGATCCGTGTTTGTAGGCGACGTCCTTCAGCCTGGAATGGCGTCTCACTTCAAGTACGTTGAGTCACCTTCAAGTTTCACTTCCCATCATTTAAGTTAATCATTGACAGCTGACATATCATTTTATCACCAGTAGATACTACGGTGGCCCTGAAGGGCAAACCACAACAGCAAATCACACAACACAACAACAATTCAGACAACACCAGTCAACAGTTTGTTACACTATCACTATGAACGGCCCTCTTCACTTGGTTGGTTGCAAAAAATTCCAAGATGGCATCGGCCAAAATCCAAGATGACGATGGACACAATGCTGAACTAGATGCTTCAAAACCATCAGACAACAAAAGCAGTACCAAATCGCACATTAAATATTAGCATATTCATGAATCTGCATTTGGTGGTGTAAAATTTGAACATGACTGAATCTTATTAGATCACTCTGCGTTACAAGAACAAAACTACGTTTTAATGTGGCATGAAAAAGAGTCACAAAAAAGTTATGAAATAAGTTCCAAAAAAGTCATAGTACAGTATGTTTAAAAAAGTTGTAGTATAGCATGTCGAAAAAAATAATACAAAAGTTATAGTATAGTATGTCGAAAATAGTCATAGTATAGTATGTTAATAAAGTCATAGTAAAGTATGTTAATAAAGTCATAGTATATCTCCAAGAGCATGGTGTCCAAAATGGCAGCAGCGGTAGGTAGAGGTGCCGCTGGTGGAGTGAGAATCCGATCAAAACCTGATATATACACAACTGCCAGTGGGAAAGTTATTCTGGAAGACGAACTTTTAAACTTTCTTGTTGTCAAAATGAAAACCCTGAGTCAAGATGACATTGTGTTAATGGCTGTGAACCACTTCGGATCTGAGTGGATTGAGAACTCCAAGAAGGTGCTGTTTGAACTCTACCCAAGCACCCAGCGCAATGTGATACACAAAGGGGCACTAAAATACACAAACTGAGGTTGGTGAAAACATCCCTCGTTTCGTGTCTCATTACCTCGACGAACTTCCGCCAGTGATTTTTAATAGCCCGGATGTGTCCTGCCTGTTTAGCAGAATTGAACATCTTAGCGCGGAGGTCACAGTTATGAAGCAGGCTATGTCTACTCAGACAAGTGCCTGTGAGGATCTACGTGCGGTAACGGTGGATATAAGACAACGTCTGTGTGCGATCGAAAAAGCCTGATTCGAGCGGAGTGACTGTGGCTACTCCACGGGCGTGTGAGGTGAACCAGGCCGGCGGCAGCGAGTAGACATCTAGCCGGAGTTCAGACTGTGCTACACTTGCACCTGGCGGGAGAAGCGCAGCAAAGGGAGCCACGGGCGACAATGGCATTGCAATATCACCTAAATGGACCCGTGTTGTGACGGAGGGTCGCCAATTAAAATATCCATCCATCCATCCATTTTCTACCGCTTATCCAGTATTCAGGGTCGCGGGGGGGCTGGAGCCGATCCCAGCTGTCATTGGGCGAAGGCAGGGTACACCCTGGACAGGACGCCAGTCTATCGCAGGGCCGACATGTAGAGACAAACAACCATTCACACTCACATTGCCAATTAAAATATGCCACTGGGAAATCTACTACGCAGTCCAAACCCCACCTGAACCCCTCCAGAGAGAAGAGGAGAACCGGGATTGTTGGATCTTGTGCTGGGGGGAGCATACAAGCCATAACAACAAAGTCGGTGAGTGTTTTCGCTACACGCTTCTCGCCTGACTTGGAGCCGGACACACTAGCTATTTACCTGAAAGAAAAGCTAGGCCGTGATGTCACTTGTGAAAAGATAGACACTGTACATGCACGCTTCGGCTCATTCAAAGTAACCGCCATATGCAGAGAGGTGGGTGAAATGTATGAACCGCAGCTGTGGCCAGAAGGGACTTTTGTGAGGCGCTTCTTTGAGGCGCGCAAACCCAGGGCTGCTGCAGGCCCAGTGGATGAGTTTGCAAGGAAAGTGGCGTCTGAGAACGGGACTGAAATTTAGATATGTCTGTGTCTACAATGACGGGTATTAGAGTTGTGTCATACAACTCGCATGGCCTGCGCCTCGGACATGGGGCAGGGGACAAAGCGCAGCGAATCGTAATTGACAAGCTTTTGGAGAACACTGACATTTGTGCATACAAGAAACGTTTTTAGCGAAGCAGGATTTAGATCAACTAAACTCTGTTAATAATGACTTCCATGGAGCAGGGGAGTCTACAACAGATCTAAGCACCGGTATCCTGAGGGGCAGAATTCCTGGGGGAGTGGCCATACTTTGGCACAAGAAATACGATCCACTGATCACGGTTATTAGGCTATATTAGGTATATAAACGATCTGTCTCTAGCAATTAAGGCCTTAGATAAAGGTGTCTCTATTGGTAACGAAAAAATATCCATTCTGTTATATGCAGATGACATTGTTTTGATTTCTGAAACTGAGGAGGGGCTTCAGGAGATGCTTAATTTTGTTCATAGTTGGTGTCAGGACTGGAAATTGAATGTAAATCCTGATAAAACCAAGGTGGTGCACTTTAGAAATCCATCAATGCCCCTGTCTGAGTTTAGTTTCTCCTGCGGCTCGTTTACTTTGGCAACAGCTAAAGAGTATAAATATCTGGGTTTGATGTTAACAGAATTTCTAGATTATAATGAAACTGTCAAGAATTTAGCAATGCATGCGAATAGAGCCCTAGGTGCAATCATAGCTAAGTTTGCCTATTTTGACCTATGCTGCTGCTGTCTGGGGATACAAAAGTTATTCTCCTATTAATGCTGTGTTTAATAGAGCATGTAGATTCTATCTAGGTGTGGGTAAATACACCCCAAATGCTGCTATACAAGGTGACATGGGCTGGAAAACCCCATGGCAACATCAGTGGTCCTGTATTTTTAAAAACTGGCAAAGACTCTGTGGAATGTCTGACAGTCGATTATGTAAACGTGTTTTTCAGTGGGCGGCTCATTTGACAAATGTAAAAAATTATATGCAAACGGTAAAAACCTTTTTCAGTACTATGAATTTACCTCATCTTGCTTGTACAGATATGCTTTATTCTAGTAACGACCTTAAATGTTTTGATGTGGCTGTGTCAAAGGCAGATGAGGACTCATGGCTACAGTTAATAAATAAACCAGAAGGGAATAAATTACGCACCTACTGCCTATTTAAGGGTACATTTGAGACAGAGCATTATGTAAAGAATATACTTTCAAGACAACATAGAAGTTCCCTTGCTAAATTTAGATGTGGAGTCGCTCCTTTAGCGATAGAAACCGGTAGATACACAAACACCCCATTGGAGAGACGTTACTGTATTTTATGTGATTCTGGCTCCATTGAATCAGAAGCCCATGTTCTTTTGCACTGTGTTACTTATACGGACATTCGTGCTGATCTATTTAGTACACTTTCGAAGTTTTATTTTAATTTGAATGATTTTGATGATATGAATAAATTGTGTGTCATTTTAGCTGGTAAACATTGTATTAATGAATGTGCCAAAGCCTGCCACCTCATCCTCAATAGAAGACTGTCTCTTATGAGTTCCAGTTCATAAAATAATTGTTTTGCTTTGT
Organism: Eutrigla gurnardus; assembly: GCF_963514095.1. Classification (NCBI taxonomy): domain Eukaryota; kingdom Metazoa; phylum Chordata; class Actinopteri; order Perciformes; family Triglidae; genus Eutrigla; species Eutrigla gurnardus. The sequence continues at coordinate 17,554,198 of NC_139932.1, forward strand.
TTGTATGGTACCATAATGTGCGTTTCTATTCATGTTTTTATTAGTTGGTGTCTCACAACTCTCTTTTTGAGTGGTCCCCAACACTTTTAATTTTGTCAAGGGGGAACGGGTCATTTTGTAATCAATACTGTATTTTTATATTGTCTCTGGATTTTTATTGTGTGTTGTGGAGTGACACCGAAATAAAGCTTATCTATCTATCTATCTATCTAGGCTTGAGATTGACTGGGGCATTGCCATCAAAATTGTACATAATGATAAAGCTTTTGTTATCTTAAATGTGTATACTCTTTATGAATGTATGTTACAGCCCCCAGTGCTGTAATGCCCTGGGTGTGTTTCTTGTATTGTGTTTTTCCTTTCACCCCCTCAGGTGACACCCTCGTCCTCCCCCTCCTCGTGGGTGGGTGTGTGTGGATCGCACACCTGAAGCTGCGTCACAATTAAGTTGTGTATAAAAGAGGCTGTGGATGTCATTGAACGGAGGCCCGTGACGGAGAGAGGAGAGAGCTGATCTCCAGAAGCCGGAGAGCCAGAGCTACTGCGTAGTGTGTTTTTGCTGCGACTCAGAGCTGTTTAAGCTTGATACTATTTCTATTTGGGGGCAATAAAGCCGTTTTTGTTCCACATTCTTGCTACCGTTTCCTTTGTTTCCTTTACGTCCCGTTTCTTATTTACTATGTTACTCCCGTCATCCCCTAGCCCTACCGGGACGTAACATATTTGGGGGCTTGTCCGGGATAGTTTAGGAGCCGGAGAAAACTGGAAGCGTTTTTCACCCACAGTCTGTGGTGGTGAGTAGTGCTGGTCGTCCGGTGTGTCATTTGTTTTGCCATTTCAACTGTGCATGTAACTGCTCCTCAGGTGAGATTAGGGGAGTGTCCAGCCTGGTTGTTCACCAGCCTTTCCATCGGGCACTCTTTTGTTATTTTGTCTTTTTTATTTTCGGAGTAATCCTGGGCGGGGATAACATTCCCTGTCGGAGGCAGGCGTTTCAGGGCCTCGGCCGCTGATAGTTAGTCTTTAAAGTCGCCTCGAGCCCGGCACGCTCCAGAAGATATACAGGTAAAGTCAAAATAGGTAGGATCTGAGGAGTTGGTTGTCGCGCAGTTGGACAGGTAAGGATTGTGTGTGTGGTGTCGGACGTCAGTAGCCTACTGGATTTTGTTTTAGCGATCGCGACCCGCTGTAATTTGTTTGAGGAGCGTGCTGCTCTGAACTAGCCGGTGGCTAGGTGTTTTTTGTTGTTCGTTTAAATAGTGAGAATGGCGACATTTGTGTTGGATGAGTTTGTGGCTAATCCCAAGGTGGAGAAGCTCGAGCTGTGTAAAAAACGCGATTTGTTCGAGATAGCGGCGAAATATGAATTGCCGGTTTCAACGGCGTGGGTGAAGGGAGAGCTTAAAGCGTCTGTTCTTACCCGATTAGTGGAGCAAGGTGTGTTGGTGGTACCTGGGTCGGATCCTCCTAACTTGGCCGCCGGCGAGGACCGTTCCAGCTCGCCAGAGCTCCCGGCCGTCGGCCGCTCCGTTCCTCGGCTGGGGGAGGCGGCACGGTCAAGTCCAGTAAATCCTACTCCTGAGGTAGGGCGAGTTGGGCCGGAGCTGAAGCCGTTCACTTTGCCTCGGTTTGAACCACTCTCGGTTGAGTCAACTCCCGGTTCGAAGGTAGATGCTCGGCTAAAGCTCCGGATAGCTCGTCTTCAGTTAGACCAGCAGGAGAGGAGGGAAGAACGGGAGTTTCAGCTCCGTAAGGAGTTGGAGCTCAGGCGTTTAGAGGCTGACACTGCGGTTAAAATGCGCCAACTGGAGCTGCAGAAGGAGACGGTCAGTTCTCCGGGTAGTGTCCGCTCATCAAATCATCCTTTCGACGTGAGTAGGAATATTTTGTTGGTTCCCCCGTTTCGTGAGAGTGAGGTTGAGTCTTACTTAACTGCGTTTGAGCGTCTCGCCGGTGCTTTACACTGGCCGAAGGATGTGTGGGCTATATTACTCCAGTGTAAGCTAACAGGAAAAGCTCAGGAGGCTTGTGCTTCTCTATCCGTGGAGGATGGTCTTAACTTTGACAAAGTCAAAAGCGCAATTCTACGTGTGTATGAACTCGTGCCTGAGGCGTATAGACAGAGGTTTAGAAACCTCAGAAAAACATCTAGCCAGACATACGCTGATTTCGGGAGGGAGAAGGTGCTTCTGTTTGACCGCTGGTGTTCTGCGTGCAAGGCTGACGATCTGAAATCTCTACGTGAACTTATGTTGATAGAGGAATTTAAGAATTGTTTGCCAGACCGTATTGTTGTTTATTTGAACGAGCAAAAGGTGGCCACTCTGCAGCAGGCCGCGTATTTTGCTGATGAGTTTGCTCTTACCCATAAACCGGCGTTTGTAAAACAGTATGTCCCTAGTGCGGCTCTCAGAACTCCAACTGATGTGCCGGGGACGGGAACCTCTGTGACGCGGGCGGTAGCGGGTAATTCAGAAAAGTTGTGTTTTTTTTGTCATAAACCTGGTCATGTGGTGGCTGACTGCCAGTCCCTGAAGCGTAAACGTCAGGCGTCGGGGGCGGGGCAGCCCAAAGGTGTTGGGCTCATTAAAACAGCCTCCGTGGTGGAGCTGCCTAATGCTTTAGGTGTGCCTGATGAGTGTTTTAAACCATTCATTTTCCAAGCTCATGTTTCCCTCACAGGAAAAGCTGAGGACCAGCGTCCTGTCACCGTGCTGCGGGACACTGCTTGCTCACAGTCCCTCATCCTCTCAAAGGTGCTGCCTTTGGGTGCCGAGTCGGCCTGCGATGTGAGTGCGGTGGTCAGAGGAATTGAGATGGGGTTTGTACCAGCCCCCCTCCACATAGTTCAAGTGCAGTGCCAGTTAATAACCGGTTTCTTCCCAATAGCAGCTCGTGCTAGTTTTCCTGTGGATGGGGTCGACCTTATCATGGGAAATGATGTGGCTGGGGGTAAAGTGTTTCCATTACCAGAAGTGGTTGTGAGTCCCCTTCCTCAGTCTGAGCCTGATGACCTAGCTAAGCACCATCCAGGAGTTTTTACTGCTAATGTGCTCACTCGAGCGCAGTTTGTTAAGCAGGCTAAAGATGTTGACCTGTGTGATTCAATGTTTGCTTCTGCCCTAGCTGAGGATAGGTTGCCCCCTGTTGGTGGGATGGTGGATTGTACCCTCCGGGAACCTAAAGCCAGAGTGCCTGCATCTACAGACCCATTGCCGCTAACACGTAAGGCACTGATTGATGCTCAGAAAAGTGATCCATCCCTGGAAAAATGTTTTGCTGCAGTGGAGCACAACGCTGGTGAAGGTGTGGTGAGGCAATCATTCTTTGTTGATAAAGGTGTCTTGATGCGTAAGTGGGTTTCACAGCCAGATGTGTGTGGGGAGGACTGGAACACAGTGTATCAAATTGTCATTCCTCTGGAGTATCGACATCATATAATGGAGTTGGCACATGAACACTTATGGTCTGGTCATTTAGGAGTCACGAAGACACATAATCGCATTCTCAAACATTTCTTTTGGCCGGGTATGAAGGCGGGGGTAGCACGTTACTGTAAGACTTGCTGCACCTGTCAGATTGTGGGGAAACCAAATCAGGTTGTGCCTCCAGCCCCTCTGCACCCTATTCCAGCGTTCGGTGAGCCATTTGAACGTGTGATTGTGGACTGTGTGGGTCCGTTGCCTCGTACCAAGTCGGGTAATGAATTTATGTTGACTATAATGTGTGTTGCCACCCGTTTCCCAGAGGCAATTCCTCTAAGGAAGATCACGGCTCCAGCTATCACCCGAGCTTTAACTAAGTTCTTCACAACATTCGGTCTGCCAAAAGTGGTGCAGACTGACCAGGGAACTAACTTTCTATCCAACCTGTTTAAGCAAACATTGCGATCGTTGGGCATCTCACATGCTGTGTCCAGTGCCTACCACCCCGAGTCACAAGGTGCGCTTGAGAGGTGGCACCAGACCTTAAAATCGATGTTGAGAAAATACTGCCATGAGACTGGTAAGAACTGGGATGAGGGCGTCCCGTTTGTTCTGTTTGCCATCAGAGATGCAAAACAGGAATCGCTTGGTTTCAGCCCAGCTGAGTTGGTGTTCGGGCACAATGTGCGTGGCCCATTAAAAGTGTTAACAGAGAAATTTATGTTGGAGTCGGAAAAGATGAATGTGCTGGATTTTGTCTCCCAGAGTAGGGAGCGCTTACAGCATGCCTCTACCCTGGCAAGGGAAGCACTCGCCGCCTCTCAAAGTGGCATGAAGAGGCGGTTTGACAAGAAGGCAGTGGTGCGACAGTTTAGTCCTGGTGATAAAGTATTAGTCCTGTTGCCCATGCCTGGTGCGGCTCTTCGTGCACAATTTAGTGGCCCGTATGTAGTTAAAAGTCAGGTGTCACCCACAGATTATATAATCTTGACGCCTGAACGAAGACGCAAAATGCGGTTATGCCATGTGAACATGCTAAAGCCTTTTCTTTCCAGAGATGTCCCTGAGAGGGAAGGGGAGCCGGTTCCAACAACTACAGCTCCTGGTGGGGGCGCCGTTTCGTTGGTCTCCACCGGCTACCTGGGTGATGATGGTTTAGAGGAGCGAAGTGATGGGGAACAATCTGGTAGGCTGAGTAACTCTAGCATGTTGGCAGACATTGACTCTCATCTGTCCTACCTGTCTGACAGGCAACGCAGTGATGTGGTAAAGCTGCTTTACTCACACCCCTCATTGTTTGGTGATGTGCCTTCTCGTACCAATGTGTTGTCTCATGACATTGATGTTGGCTCTGCTGCCCTGATCAAGCAGCATGCGTATCGCTGCCCACTCCCAAAGAGGGAGGTGATGAAACAGGAGGCCGAATATCTGTTAGAAAATGGTCTAGCTAAGCCCAGCAGCAGCCCCTGGAGCTCCCCGTGTTTGCTTGCTCTTAAAGCCGATGGAACGCCGCGCTTCTGCACAGACTTCCGGAAAGTCAACTCTGTTACCGTACCGGATTCTTTTCCGTTGCCGCGGATGGAGGATTGTATCGATAGTATAGGTCCTGCCTCCATCATCACAAAATTAGACCTTCTCAAAGGATATTGGCAGGTCCCTTTAACAGCCAGGGCGTCGGCTATCTCGGCGTTCGTCACACCAGACTGCTTTTTGCAGTATAATGTAATGGCCTTTGGTTTGAGGAACGCCCCTGCTACCTTCCAGCGTTTGATGCACCTGGTGTTGGGGGATGTGTCAGCCTGTAAAATTTACTTGGATGATGTGGTGGTATATTCTCACTCATGGGCAGAGCATATGGCCACCTTGTCTGAAGTGTTCCAGCGACTGGCTACAGCATCCCTGACGCTGAACCTAGCGAAGTGTGAATTCGCTAAAGCCACCGTCACCTACCTGGGGAAGCAAGTAGATCATGGCCAAGTCCGGCCGGTAGATGCTAAGGTCCAGGCGGTGTTGTCCTATCCTATTCCATCCACCAGACGTGAACTCCGGCGGTTTCTTGGCATGACCGGTTACTATCGATGTTTCTGCCGTAACTTCTCTGTCGTGGTAACCCCACTTACCAAATTATGCAGCCCTGCTGTGCCTTTTGTGTGGAGTGAAGGGTGTCAAAGCGCGTTCGAGGCAGCCAAGTCTCTGCTCTGCAGTGCCCCTGTCCTGGCAGCCCCTAATTTCTCTCAAGCATTCAAACTCGAGGTTGATGCAAGTGCATCAGGTGCAGGTGCTGTCCTACTACAGGATGGCGATGGTGGCATAAGTCATCCTGTGTGTTATTTCTCCATTAAGTTTAAACGCCACCAACTCAACTACTCTACAATAGAGAAGGAGACGCTTGCCATGCTCCTGGCTCTTCAACACTTCGAAGTGTATGTGGGCTCGAGTCCCTCCACTGTACTTGTGTACACTGACCATAACCCCCTTGTGTTCCTGGCGCAGATGCGCAACCACAATCAGCGCCTGATGCGCTGGGCTCTGTTGGTACAGGGTTATAACATCCGTGTGTGTCACAAGAAAGGGGCCAACAACATTGTTGCAGATGCACTGTCTCGGGGTTAAGGTGATGAGTCTGTTTGTGCTGCCAATCGGCGTTACGGTCTTGCATATGGTTAGCATGAACATTCTTTGTTACCAGGTGAGTGTGACCTGTGACAAAGGTCTACACGTGTGTGAGTAGTCTGTAGTGAAGGTTTAATTGTTTTGTCAGGTGTATGGCTCAACAAACGTGGTTTGTTTTTATGGGAGGGAGTGTTACAGCCCCCAGTGCTGAAATGCCCTGGGTGTGTTTCTTGTATTGTGTTTTTCCTTTCACCCCCTCAGGTGACGCCCTCGTCCTCCCCCTCCTCGTGGGTGGGTGTGTGTGGATCGCACACCTGAAGCTGCGTCACAATTAAGTTGTGTATAAAAGAGGCTGTGGATGTCATTGAACGGAGGCCCGTGACGGAGAGAGGAGAGAGCTGATCTCCAGAAGCCGGAGAGCCAGAGCTACTGCGTAGTGTGTTTTTGCTGCGACTCAGAGCTGTTTAAGCTTGATACTATTTCTATTTGGGGGCAATAAAGCCGTTTTTGTTCCACATTCTTGCTACCGTTTCCTTTGTTTCCTTTACGTCCCGTTTCTTATTTACTATGTTACTCCCGTCATCCCCTAGCCCTACCGGGACGTAACAATGTAATACAAATGAGTATGAATATATTAACAGGCTTGGTTTCATAAGCTCGTTTATTAAGGAAAATGCATATACTTGTATATGTATTGTGGGTGACATGAATGCTGATATCTCAGACAAGAAATCCTTGTTTGGCCAACACCTAGTGCAGTTCTGTGAAGACAGCAAGCTGGTTCTCTCCAGCAAGGTGCTTTTGCCTGTAGATAGCTACACATACACAAGTGAAGCATGGCATACAACATCCTGGCTGGATCACTGTGTATGTACAGCTGATGCTCATGACTGTTTAGAGAAGGTGGAAATAATGTATGAGATGGCTACAATCGATCATGTACCTGTTTCATTGATGTTAAATGTTGAGAGCCTACCTGAACTGTCCAGCCTTGATAGCCATGATCTAAGTGAGAAACTAGACTGGGCAAGGATGTCAGAAAAGGATCTCTGGCATTACAAGTTATTGACTGATAATTGTCTTAGTAATGTTGATATACCATCTGTCAGGTTCGGACAAGACATGGACTCGTAAAGATACGTAGGGTGGGTGGAGGGGGTCTGGGGGCAGCGCTCAGGAGGCCGGGCATGAGGGCGCCCCAGCGGGCGGGGCCGCTCAGGAGGCCGGGCATGAGGGTGACCTAGCGGGCGGGACCACTCAGGAGGCCGGGCATGAGGGCGACCTAGCGGGCAGGACGGCTCAGGAGGCCAGGCATGAGGGCGACCTAGCCGACGGGGCCGATCAGGAAGGTGACGTGGAGCAGGCGTAGGACAAACCCCGTCGGAACAGGAACGGGTGACGAGCGGACCTCCCAAAGGCTGCTCGGAGTAGGCGTAGGACGCCCCCCCCGTCGAAACAGGAACGGGTGACGAGCGGACCTCCCGAAGGCTGCGTGGAGCAGGCGTGGGACGGCCCCCCGTCGGAACAGGAACGGGTGAAGAGCGGACCTCCCGAAGGCTGCGTGGAGCAGGCGTAGGACGGCCCCCCGTCGGAACAGGAACGGGTGACGAGCGGACCTCTCGAAGGCTGCGTGGAGCAGGCGTGGGACGGCCCCCCGTCGGAACAGGAACGGGTGACGAGCGGACCTCCCGAAGGCTGTGTGGAGCAGGCGTGGGACGGCCCCCCGTAGGAACAGGAATGGGTGACAGGCGAACCCCCAATAGGCTGCGAGGAGCAGGTGTGGGACGGTCCCGTCTGGGCTGGTGCCGGGCGATCCTCCGCCGGGACTGGTGACGGACGGGCCGCCGACTGAAGACCACTGGAGAGTGTCGACCGGGCCGCCGACTGAAGACCACTGGAGAGTGTCGACCGCGCCGCCGACTGAAGACCACTGGCAGGCGTCGACCGGGCCGCCGACTGAAGACCACTGGCAGGCGTCGACCGGACCGCCGACTGAAGACCACTGGCAGGCGTCGACCGGGCCGCCGACTGAAGACCACTGGCAGGCGTCGACCGGGCCGCCGACTGAAGACCACTGGCAGGCGTCGACCGGGCCGCCGACTGAAGACCACTGGCAGGCGTCGACCGGGCCGCCGACTGAAGACCACTGGCAGGTGTCGACCGGACCGCCGACTGAAGACCAATGGCAGGTGTCGACCGGACCGTCGACTGAAGACCAGTGACCGAGACATGGGCTAGTGGCGCGGCTGTGACCGAGGCATGGGCTGGTTGCTTGGCTGTGACCGAGGCGTGGGCTGGTGGCTTGGCTGTGACTGTGGACGGAGCTGGTAGCGTGGCTGCGGAGGATGGCCGGAGTTCAGGGGTTGAGAGAAAGCCCCTGACCCAGGCAGGCAATGAGCCCCTGAGCCACTGGCTGGCAGAAACCAGCTCCATGGCCCTCGCCAGGGTCGACTGCCTCTCCTCCTCTCCTTCAGCATGCCTGTGTTCGGCCTGGAGACACTGGAGTCTGTAGGTCGCCTCCCGAAGCTCATGTGTTGAGCCACATAAAAAAAAAGGCTGCTGAGTCCATAGTTTGCTTCTGCTGGGTCCTTTAGGGTTGGTTCATTCTGTCAGGTTTGGACAAGACGTGGACTCGAAAAAGGAGGTGAGGACCCAAATGCAGTAGAAAAGAAAGATTTATTTAAATAATAAACTAAAAACAAAACAAGAACTAAGACCAGAACAAAGTATCAACCAAAAACCACCAAGGCAAAAACATGACCGTCAAAGAAACACTTACAAAAAGGAACCAAAACACGAAGAGACACGGGAGGCAGGAAGAGGTACAAAAATATCCAAGACGAGACGTGGTGCAGCATGCAGGGGAAGACAATGACCAGCGACAGTGACAGCAACATCGACAGCAACATCGACAACGACATTGACAATGAACCAACAAGAGACAGGGGAAACACACAGACTATATACACAGGGAGGCAGGGAGCTGACGAGGGACAGGTGAAACACATCAGGGCAGGCATGGTAATCAACACGAGAGGGTGGGGGAGTCAAGACAGCGGAAACAACAAAGACCAGGAAGTACGAGACAGGAACTGACACTGAGGGCAAAATAAAACAGGAAATCAAAACCAATGAAACAGAACATGACAAAAACACAGATCGTGACACCATCTGCTATCCTATGTGATGACATTAACTGTAATGACCAGAATCATAGTAAAGGTCTCTGTATAATGTATGAGAAGATTGTAAACTGTCTTATCAGTAGTGGTGTTATAAGAATTTTGTATAACCTCATGTCTTAAAGTTTTTTTCAGGTTACAGCTTTATGTGTTGAACTGTTTATTACTTTAGTATCCCCATGGCTGACCTAAATGTTATCAGAGGGGTCATTCCGTGTCATTTCATCTAATTTCTGAAAATCTTCCCACCTGACCATCTCAGAATGTCCTGAAAAAATTCAAGTACAAAGACACACTTGTTACTAGGACAAATCCAAAATATTAGGTCCCTACTGTCAATACTTTTCTCATGAAACATCATTGAATGAAGGGTAGTTTAGACGGTTTTTGGCATCATGCTCTGAAAAGCCATTTTTAAACAGCAATATCTGGAAAACTATCTCACCTGTGGCCTTCAAAATTTGTACAGAGTATATCCGTTACTAATAGCCTCCAGACATGAAATATCAGGGATGTAGCTCAATGAAAACCTAGTATGGTAGGTACTTAAAATTAGGCTTTTTGAAATAAAGTAGTACATTTGAAGAGTGGCTGAGCTCCCATTTTTGTTTTGCCTCAATTTGTCGCAGTGATTTTTTAAAATCCTGATATTGGTGGGGTTTTTGTGGCCGTTTTTGGTACTGCATGTCTTATTATCCTACAAGTAAACATCACAGCAGGGCAATTCAAATGTGTTTTTTACCATTTACCAAAGGCTTACATGTGACTAAATGCTACTGATAAATTTAGCCTCACGAAAACATTAAAATGTAGCACAGTTGTAGTTACAGAGGCAATAAGTCCTTGAATGTGAGTTGAACATGCTGAAAGCAGCTTTTAATGTCTTATGAACAAATATAGCATAATATTGAAGACTGTACATTTTGTCATACTTTAAGTATATAAATTACACAACTAAATCAAATAATAATATTAATTTGAGCATAAGATTTTACATTACAGTACAAAAGTCTCCAAAGTTTGATATTGAATAACAGTTTGTCTCTATGCTCACTATGAGACAATATGTGAGTTATGATCAGAAATGGTGGATAGGAAGTATCAGAGATGTTTCAGATCAAGATGAAGATGTACTGGTTCAGTTCATGCACCCACATGGCCCTGCCAAGAGTTTCTACTGGCCAAGAAGAGAAGATGTGCAATGTTCCACTGCAGCATAGAATTGCAAGATTTGACGTTCCCTCTACAGAAACTGGGCGCATGTATGCCATCAAAAAAGATGAGCACAACAGAGCAGAGATGTACATTAGACAATTTCTAAACTGACTGCCAAATTAATGAATGTGACAAAGGAATTGGATCTAAAAGATGAAAAATGTGTGATCCCTCACAGTGAGCATAGAGACAAACTGTTATTCAATATCAAACTTTGGAGACTTTTCTACTGTAATGTAAAATCTTTATGCTCAAATTAAGATTATTATTTGATTTGGTTGTGTAATTTATATACTTAAAGTATGACAAAATGTACAGTCTTCAATATTATGCTATTTTTGTTCATGGTTTAAGACATTAAAAGCTGCTTTCAGCATGTTTAACTCACATTCAAGGACTTATTGCCTCTGTAACTACAACTGTGCTACATTTAAATGTTTTCGTAAGGCTAAATTTATCAGTAGCATTTAGTCACATGTAAGTCTTTGGTAAATGGTAAAAAACACATTTGAATTGCCCTCCTGTGATGTTTACTGGTAGGCTATTAGGACATGCAGTACCAAAACCAGCCACAAAAACCCCACCAATATCAGGATCTTTAAAAAATCACTGCGACAAAATGAGGCAAAACACCCTCCTGATTTTTTAATATGATTTTAACAAGAATATGATCTTTCAAAAAAAGTACGTTTGGACCTGATACGTGTTGTCAGTTTTTTGGAATATGACTCTGAAGTTGGGCAAAGATGTGTCTTTCATTTTTGAGCCTTAATATCTGTGAAACTAATAATCTAAGAGAGACCATATTTTGTAGAATGTTTAAGCTAACCCCAGAGATAGAGGCAGAAGTGATAGAAGTCTTTTATCTGTAAAAATGGGAGCTCAGCCACTCTTCAAATGTACTACTTTATTTCAACAAGCCTCATTTTAAGTACCTACCATACTAGGTTATCATTGAGCTACACCCCCAATATTCCATGTCTGGAGGCTATTAGTAACAGATATACACTGTAGAAATTTTGAAGGCCACAGGTGAGATAGTTTTCCAGATAATGCCGTTTAAAAATGGCTTTTCAGAGTATGATGCCAAAAACCGTCTAAACTACTCTTCATTCAATGATGTTTCATGAGAAAACTGTTGACAGTAGAGACCTGATATTTTGGATTTGTCCTATTAACAAGTGTGTCTTTGTACTCAAATTTTTTCAGGACATTCTAAGATGGTCAGGTGGGAGGCATTTGATGAAATGACACGGAATGACCCAGAGGCCTGGTAGTCATGATGTCTTGTTCTGCATGAAGGTTAACTGTCAGTGACACGTCATCTCCTGTGCCTTTAAAAGACTCAAGTCACAACAATGATTGGAGCACTTCCTCTGTAGCATCCTCACACGTTGTTGCACTGTAACTGCTCCTCTTGTACAAGATTCAAGTCAGACGTCGACTTTACTTATGTCTCCGATCTCCTCCATGGGTGAATTTATTCGTTTACGGGAAAATTCTTTTAACAAGTGGTAAACGTTTCTGCAACAAAAGACGTAAACAACATAATTCATGACCAGGATGGAATGAATATGTGGCTGAGCTCCATGCAGAGGCCAAAGAAGCTTTTAAAAACCTGGGTGTTATCAGGGAGAGCTAGACATGGCCCCGAGGTTGAGTGTAAAAAACAGGCAAATGCACGATTCAAGTATGCTGTGCGTTTTATTAAAAGAAACGAGCAGGCTATGAGGGCGAACGCCATGGCCAAAAAGCTTCAGCAAAATAATGCCAATGACTTCTGGAAAGAAGTTAAGGTTATTAATAACAGTAAGATGCCTTTGCCGTCTAGTGTTGCTGGGGTCACTGGACCTGAAAATATTGCAGAACTCTGGAGCAAACATTACAGTAACATTTTTAATTGTGTTAAAGGGACTTAGGGCAGGATTTGTGAAAAAATAAACATTCACTTTAAGTCTTTTAATGCTAATGGGTGATGAAGCGTTCAAAACCAAAAAGAATGAGACCACACACATATCTCCCCATTGCCTTGAACAGGCTGTGTGCTGCATGATGTACTGTAATTCGTGGTCCGAATTTCCCGCGCAGTCCGGCGGACGTGACGTCAAATGACGCTGAATGCGCGTACTCGACGGCTTGGAGACCGGAAGAAGACAAGCGCGGTGGATTCAAGTACTGTATGTGTAGTAATGGACTCTGCTTCGGCCGGAAAATGACCCACCACCACACAAAGTCCACTAAAAAGTAATACCAAGAAGAAAACGAAGGTTTTATCAGCGGCAAGTCGTGAGTCCAAACGAAGTTATGACCAAAGCCGGGCTGGCACCCGGATAAACATTGGATATGCGTTCGACTCATGGAGGCTGCTTCAATTTGAACTGAAAACAGATGCCGACATGGCTAGTAACCAGGTAAGAATACATTACAGGTCATGTTTACGGCTTGATTTGAAAATCTTATGAGATCACCGAGGATTCGGAATGAGCTAAAGTGCAAAGTAGCGTTAGCTGCTAACATGTAACTTAGTCCAACGCTGTGTAACACTGAATAATTACAGACTGCGCATTGTCCACGGTCCTTTGGTCTGAAACCGAATAGTTATAAATATGTCCCTTTATATATGGGACCGAAAGCCCAACTGTTATCCGGGAGGTGACGTTAGCAGCTGGCTGTAGCAACAGGCTAACGATTTGTTCGTGTCTGTGTAGTCATATTAGCCGCTAGCTACACACAGCGAGCCGGCTCCCCGGCTGCTTCGTGAGTGTAGGAGATAAAGCTATATCATACACACAGCACCGGCTCCCGTCTCGTTCCCGTCCCCGGGAAATACAGTATTTAGGGGGTACAGTAACGGTATTTACAGGCTGTGTGTTAGGGGCTATTGTGTTGACGTGTTGATGATACTGTTGTGATGTAGCTGAATAAAAGGCATTTAGAGCTAACCGTGAAGTGCACAATCGCATGTAAACAAGTTCAGAGAGAGAGCTTTTAGCATTTATTTTTTTTACTTGTGTTGTACCTTCCACACAAGATTGCTCCAGACATCATACATTGCGTTGTATGTAAAGCAAGAAATTGTTTGTAAAAGTGAAGCGCACAATATTACCGAACGACTGAGACGCATATTTTCATATTATTATTGTTGCAGGCAAACATTGTATGGCCATAGTTGTTCTGGCCAAAGAGAAAAGACACCAAGGTAGCAAAGTCACAGCCAGCTTGCTGACTCAGACTGTAACTTTTTAAAATATTGCTGTTTTCCAGCTACCAGAAGAAGCAAACTCCTGAAGCAGCTACTCAGGGAAGTAAGGAGATGAGAACATCAACACCCAGCAAGCGGACAGCTGCTAAAATCTCTCATCGATTATCACCAATCGAACCAGTGTCTGAGGGGTTAGTATGTTTTCAGGAATTTCAATCTTTTCAGAATTTGGACAAAACATTGAAAAATATTATAATATAAAATAACATGAAGTGCTGACATGTATTTAGCCACACTTCCCAACTACACACACACCACTGGTTACACTGGTGACATTATCTTGACAGGGAAGATATTCTAATGGCTGGAGTTGGAGCATTGGTATGTGTTCTAACGCTACTGTTCTCTTCTCTCCATAAAGGCCTCAGCTACATGATCCAGAGATGTGAGCAAGAGAAGAGAAGACCGTCTTGTTTACCAGACATTTATTTTATTATAAACATATAAAAAATAAATACAAAATAAAACTATGTACATACTGCAAATTTGAAAAATACTTTGTTTTTCTGTAAACTTTGAAAATAAATATAAAAATATAGACTGTACATAAATGGTTTTTATTTTTGGATGAAATCTTTGGCTGAAAAATGTTATTTTTTGAGGTATTGTAGAAATTGTCAGTCCGGCACCCTAAATGGAGCTTCCTTGTAACCTGTGTAATTCGCAAAAGGGTCAGGGAATTTGGCCCGGATGCGAATAACATAGCAGCTCGGTATCGGCCTCCGGTTCCCTCTTCCCAGACGCCCATTCTGCCATATCGTAAATTGCCGGTAGGCAGCAAACCGAAACTCTCTGTTATCGCTGCCCACATCTTGGCTGTCCTCCAGAGCGAAGAGGTCGTTCCACGTCATCCTGACCAGACGCAGTGTACCCTCATCCAGGAAGTACATCTCCAGATGGGCACTCCTGCTCAGACACTGGTCCGGAGCCTGCCGACAGCACAAGTTCTCCATTTGGGTTGGCATGCGTCGGCAGTTCAGGCAGGTGCACCAAGCAGGCTGCCCTCTATCTGGAACATGTGTGCCACTCCTTCCGGAGTCAATTCCAAATCCTGAAACAAAAACATTGAGAACAATAATAATAAGAATAACTTTAGTAATCCTCAAAGGGATGTTATGATTTTATTTGATGCTATTTTTATTCTGATTCAACTTATTATAATACCAGTTATGACATATTGACATTTCTGTTTTTCTTGTATTTACTTTGTTTTCATCAGTGCTATTCATACCATTTATATTGTCTTATAATGGAAATGGTTTCACAAATTATCTCAGTGACACTGGCACAAAACACTTGGCTTGAGACATTGAATCATACTACTGCTGTTACATGATAATGACTGTACACTTATGTCAGCTTGTTAGCAAGCTTTATCCAATGTTATAAATATTAGCTATGTTGGTAATTACCACAGTCAGAAATTAGCTGCAGCCACAAAGCCAAATGCTCTTCAAATACCATAACGTTGGTGGCAGGCACATTAGCTTCACTCACCAGTCACAAAACAATGGTTATCGCTAGCTCGTTATTCACCGTGACTGGTGAAGTTTGAACTTTAGTAACCATTTGGCCAGTGTAAGGTAAACGTACTTTACATTACAACTGTCATTTTGCTGAATGAATGCGCTAATGTTGTCAAAGAAACATCCTAAAGTTACACTAAAATAAACACTCGTTTACTTACTTCGTCGCTTGACATGATGCTGTTCGCAGATGTATGCTACCAACGTAGTTCCGCGGAGGCATGTGCGGAGGTCTTGTAGTAAACAGTCACGTGAACAGCGAGTAAATAAATAACCGAGTCACAGCATCAGCTGCACTGAAGAGTTCATGCGCGCTCCCGCGCCGGCTTGGCATATGGCTGCAGTTACCCTAACGGCCGTCGTGTCACTGTTGAGTCTTATTTCTTGATCCTGCCCTAAGTCCCTTTAAGAGTGAGAAATTTTATGCTGGAAATGTTCTTTTTAACAACAGTGTGTTTATTAGACCTGATGATGTGTACTATGCCATTGAGAAATTGTCCATGAACAAAGCAGGTGGTCTTGATCAGATATCAGCAGAACATCTAAAACATGCCTGTCATAGATTACATGTCTTGCTTGCTATGTGTTTCACTGGGTTATTAATGCATGGCATACTGCCTGACTCTATGTTGTCTGTACTGTTAGTGCCTGTGATTAAAGACAAAACTGGAAAAATCTCCAGCATAGATAACTACAGGCCTATTGCTCTAGCTAGCATAATTTCTAAAGTGCTAGAAAGAATTCTTTTAGATCGGCTTAGTGAGTATGTAGGAACCGCTGACAACCAGTTTGGTTTTAAAAGCAAGCTTGGTACAGATCAGTGTGTGTATGCTCTAAAAGAAATCATTAGTAAATACAGACAGCAGAACTCCACCATGTTTATGTGTTTCCTAGATGCGTCAAAAGCATTTGATAGAGTCAATCATGGCAAACTGTTTTCCAAACTCCAAGAGCGTGGTGTCCCACTTCACTTGATAAGGATCCTGCAGTTCTGGTACACGCAACAGACCATGCAAATCAGATGGGGCAGTAGTATATCTGCACCCTTTCATGTAACTAATGGGGTGAGACAGGGTGGCATCTTGTCACCTCTCCTCTTCAATATTTACATGGATGATCTCTCCATGAAGCTTAGTCAATGCAAGACTGGATGTATGGTAGGTGATAGTCTCATTAACCATCTCGTATATGCTGATGATCTGGTCATCATGTCTCCATACAGTGCTAGGCTACAGCAATTACTTAAAGTGTGCTCAAGCTATGGAGCCCAGTATGACATTATGTTTAACCCTAAGAAGAGTGTCATTCTGATTGCTAAAACTAAGGAGGATCAGAAGCAAAAGTTTCCCTCATTTCTACTGTCTGACCGCCCTTTAGATGTTGTTAAGAGACTACGGTATTTGGGTCACATCATCAATGAGGATCTGTGTGATGATGATGACATCCGGTGTCAGTGCTGTAAGCTCTATGCTCAGGCCAATATGCTGGCCCGCAGATTCCATATGTGCACGGATGACGTTAAAGTTAGTCTCTTCAGAGCCTACTGTACTCCTCTTTACACAGCTCATCTCTGGTGTAAATATACCACAGCAAAGCTAAAGAAGCTACAGGTAGCATATAATGATGCATTCAGGATCCTCCTTAAGCTGCCAAGATGGACAAGTGCAAGCACTTTATTTGTTAATAGTAATGTCCCCACCTTCCATGCTGTGTTGAGGAATCTTATGTATACATAGTATAGTATGTTAAAAAAGTCATTGTATAATATGTTAAACAAAATTCATAGTAAAGTATGTTAAAAAAGTCATAGTATAATATGTTAAACAAAAATCATAGTAAAGTATGTTAAAAACGTCATAGTAAAGTATGTTAAAAAAGTCATAGTAAAGTATGTTAAAAAAAGTCATAGTAAAGTATGTTAAAAACGTCATAGTAAAGTATGTTAAAAAAGTCATAGTAAAGTATGTTAAAAACGTCATAGTAAAGTATGTTGAAAAAGTCATAGTAAAGTATGTTAAAAACGTCATAGTAAAGTATGTTAAAAAAGTCATAGTAAAGTATGTTAAAAACGTCATAGTAAAGTATGTTAAAAAAAGTCATAGTAAGGTATGTTAAAAAAGTCATAGTAAAGTATGTTAAAAAAGTCATAGTAAAGTATGTTAAAAACGTCATAGTAAAGTATGTTAAAAAAAGTCATAGTAAAGTATGTTAAAAACGTCATAGTAAAGTATGTTAAAAAAGTCATAGTAAAGTATGTTAAAAAAAGTCATAGTAAAGTATGTTAAAAACGTCATAGTAAAGTATGTTAAAAAAGTCATAGTAAAGTATGTTAAAAACGTCATAGTAAAGTATGTTGAAAAAGTCATAGTAAAGTATGTTAAAAACGTCATAGTAAAGTATGTTAAAAAAGTCATAGTAAAGTATGTTAAAAACGTCATAGTAAAGTATGTTAAAAAAAGTCATAGTAAGGTATGTTAAAAAAGTCATAGTAAAGTATGTTAAAAAAGTCATAGTAAAGTATGTTAAAAACGTCATAGTAAAGTATGTTAAAAAAAGTCATAGTAAAGTATGTTAAAAACGTCATAGTAAAGTATGTTAAAAAAGTCATAGTAAAGTATGTTAAAAAAGTCATAGTAAAGTATGTTAAAAACGTCATAGTAAAGTATGTTAAAAAAGTCATAGTAAAGTATGTTAAAAACGTCATAGTAAAGTATGTTAAAAAAGTCATAGTAAAGTATGTTAAAAACGTCATAGTAAAGTATGTTAAAAAAAGTCATAGTAAAGTATGTTAAAAACGTCATAGTAAAGTATGTTAAAAAAGTCATAGTAAGGTATGTTAAAAAAGTCATAGTAAAGTATGTTAAAAAAGTCATAGTAAAGTATGTTAAAAACGTCATAGTAAAGTATGTTAAAAAAAGTCATAGTAAAGTATGTTAAAAACGTCATAGTAAAGTATGTTAAAAAAAGTCATAGTAAAGTATGTTAAAAACGTCATAGTAAAGTATGTTAAAAAAAGTCATAGTATAATATGTTAAACAAAATTCATAGTAAAGTATGTTAAAAGAGTCACAAACTCAAAAAGACAAAATGAGCCAAAGACAACGCAGCAGCATCTGGATGCACGTTTCTCATGACACAAACGGTAAAACAATAATATTTGACAGAAAAACATCTCATTCAAATCCGGGTCAACAAATAATTTGCATCGCCACTTTAAACACCTGACAGTGAAAGTGGCGAAGCATAAAACCAAAGTAAATTATAATCAATATCTCAGTATAACTCAGATTTCCCACCAGTAGAATATATGTTGATGGGAAGTCTGCATTTGAATGATTCTGATCTAATTCATTGTAAAATGAGTTAACCCCTTAAAAACGGATCTACAAGATCCGTCTCCCTTCAAAAAGCCATACATCCCATTTCTGCTGAGAGCTCACCTCCCTACCTGAACATCAGAGAAACCTCACTTTGACACATTTTGATATCAGCAGTTTTAGCATCACTGGCTCGTCCGATACCAAACCTGGGGAAGAGTTTCTCAGTGAAAGTGTCTCTGCAAGTGCAGATGTGAGTCATGTTTTCAGGGTTGTAGAAAGACACCTTCCCCCCATCATAGTCCAGCTGGACTCTGATCCTCTGGATCCTCTTCTTCACTCTGACAGTCTTATCAGCGCCATAAATGTATTTTCCATTTATATATAATAAACGACAGATTCCATATTTTGGTATCACAGGTAACTCTTCCTTCCTGTCATGTGACTCTTTTGCCAAACCTACAGACCAGTGTGGATGGTCTCCGACTTCCACCTCCCAGCTGTGTTTCCCTGAGCTGAAGCCCTCAGAACCCAGAATGACGGGATAGTTTGTGCTTCTCTCTGGATTGTCAGGAACCTGCAGGTCTGAGTCTCCCCGTCTCACCCTGGTCAGATCATCAGACAGACGGAGATTGTCAGCTGCAGTGTTTGGGTCCAGAATGACAGGACTGAAGTGAACCATGTCCTTCATCTTCTCCCAGACCCTGAAGGACAGGTTGCCCAGATGCTTGGCCACATCTATCAGCGCCCCTGAGACCAGCTGTGGATCTGACAGTGAGGTCTGGACTCTGGTTCTGGTCTGAGTGGATTTATAACTGCTGAGGAACGGCATGTTGTCTTTCTGAAGGTCTTCTTCAACGGCAGAGAAACTGTCTGACAGAGAGGAGATCTGATCCTGGATCATCTTCATCTCTCTGCTGATCCTCTTCCCCTTCTGCTCCTCTTCCTCCCTCAGAACTGCCAGTCTGGACTCCTCTTCCTCTTTCAGGAACTGGTGCAGCTTGTTGAACTCTGCTCTGATCCGTCTCTCTGTGGACAACAGCTGCTTCTTGGAGTGTTGAATCATTCCATCGTATGTTTTCTCCACTTGTTTGTGTTTGTCCCTCTTGTCCTGCAGAGACTCCAAGTCAGATCTCAGCCGGTCCTTCAGGTCTCTGACTGCTTGTTCTATAGGAACCACCTTGTGACCCTGGTGGAGAGAAAACTCACAGACAGGACACACAACTCGATCTTCATCCTCACAGAACAGTTTAGACTCTTCTGGATGTTTACTACACACCACCTCCACCTTCTCCTCTCCGTTTTCTGTCTTAGGTGATCCAATTTTCTGTCTCTTGGCAAAGGATTCAGCCAGTCCCTTCAGGGTGAAGTTCACCGGAAGATAGTCTTTGGATGATTTTCTTTTACAAACAGGACAGTTTTTGTTGTTCTTCTTTCCCCAGAATTGTTCCAGGCAGCTTGAACAGAAGCTGTGGTTGCAGGTCAGAGACACAGGATCTCTGAAAGTCTCTGAACACACGTAGCAGGTCAGGTAACTTTCAAGATCTCTCTCGGCCATTTCTTCTGGTGTGAATAATCCTTTAACAACAAGACTCACCAAAGCCGTGTCCTTTTACTGATCACAATCCTAATGATCCGTGTTTGTAGTCGACGTCCGTCAGCCTGGAATGGCGTCTCACCTCAAGTATATTGAGTCACCTTCAAGTTTCACTTCTCATCATTTTAAGTAAACAAGCTGACGGTTCATTCTATCACCAGCAGGTGTTGCTGTTTGATTCACTATCAGATTTCACAGCAATTTTGCACATGAAGTGCCTTAGAATATTTACTTATAAGAAAGAAGTAATGTGTTTGTAAGTGTAAAAAACAAAACATAAGATAAATGAGGAAATTGTATACAAATTGTAAACAAATGTCTGAAGACAGAAACACAAATAATCCCCATGCCAATGCATGTGTTACACAGATTAAATCATCATTTAATGACTTCTGTTTAAACCACAAAAAAGCCCCTGTGCTAAGACCCGACCCCGTTCGGTCATGATGGGGTTTTGGTCGTACGATTTTCCCTCTTATTTTGTAGCGTTATCTCTTGTGTTGTTGATTTCCTGTTCTGTACTTCCTGGTCCTTGTGGTAACCTCTCGCTTCTGGGCTCTTGACTATTCTACTTTTTTTTATTTTGTGAACCTTAATATATTGAAAATTTAATCCAACCTAAAAGTGGACCATTTCTTTAGAGCTCCCCCTAAACATCTCATGGGCAGCTGAGCTCCCCTGTTAATTGAACCATGGTTTGAATACATATGATTGTAAAATGAGACTTCCTCAGACGTGGGATATCTGTGAAGTTGTTTAAGTTAACCTCCAGCTATACTTTCTCAAACATATCAGTGCCAATGTTGCCTCTCTAGCTGGATAGCCAGGGAGATCGTAGTCTGTGGTAAGAATAAAGGAGATGCACGTTGTGCTGGTGTTAACTTCACGGCAGCAGGATTTATTCTTCCTCTTGACATGGAAAACTAACTTCAGGTGTCAACATTTCTATAGAATCATAATGGCCTTCTCTTTATCATTGTAAACATAACAAATTATTCACATGTTCATCTGCTTTACAACACTCAACTGTTCAACTCTCAGACACATTGAACAAATACATTTTAACCCATTAATCCAACATTTTATCATGTTCTCTAATCTATACTATTGTTTATCATCATGAAATAATGCATTTGTTTTTAACCAGTTTTTAACCAATTTTTAACCAACACAGTTTCCTATATATTATGAAATTACCTTTTTAACGTGTAAGCTATCGTCTACTTTTATCCATGTTATTCTAAATCAATCATGAATCAACATTACACTCTTTGTATAAACATATTTTCTACAACTATATTCTTACATACATTCACTTGAGCAATGGCGCTGCACTTCAACCTCAGAATAGCGCTACCTGGTTTTGACCATGACCCACAATTATCCCTTTGGCTACAGATAAAACCAGATAATCATGTGTTGTCTGAGAACAGACTCACTAATAAAGTGCTGAATACGTTAAATGATTTTACAGGTATTTCCCCGTTGCTCTGAGTCGCTTCTTCACACTACTATGCAGGTCCGCTTAGCATTAGCCAGTTAGCATACATCGCCGTCGCTCTATTCACATCAACATCTCTCTAAAACTCGTCACTTTGGCTCATATGTACACAATTAATCCTCGAGTCGCATGTTTAACTCTTCACACACATCTTGTACACCCGTTTAAATGTATGTTTACTGACCTGTGGTAAGAATAAAGGAGATGCACGTTGTGCTGGTGTTAACTTCACGGCAGCAGGATTTATTCTTCCTCTTGACATGAAAATCCTATCCTACCACACGCGTGATGCGCCACCTAGCGGCCTGGGTGTGTCACAGCAGTATATAAGTGCAAGTGCCAGTGAATGCAGAAATGAATGAATATAAGTAAACCAATAAGTGAAAAATGATCAATAACAAATGATAGTAGGGGTGCCTGTTTTTCCTATCTATTTTCTCCTACTGTTCCTACTGTTTCTGTTTCCAGCCCTCTACACCAACATGCACAATTATTAAACATTACAATAATGTATTTAAAAAATCCACAAAATGACTCAAATTCAAGGTTTTGTTGTTTTGTATTTTCCCCCAATTTTCTGATACTTTGACTAAAACCATCAACCGATTAAATGACAATAGAAACAATCGTTAATTGCAGTACTAATCCACACAATCTTTAGTTTTATTTCATGGACATTTTACAATTTTCTTGCCCATTTGGGCTGCTCTCATGTGGATTTATACCCGGAAGGGAACTATTATCAAGCAACGTCTAGGATCTCTGTCAACAACATAGCCGAATTCTGATAGTTAAAGAATAAAGTATTTAATAAGAACTGGATAGTAAAAATATACAGGTAATTTACAAAGCAGGGCACACTCGCTTAGACTCGACAGACCACACAAGGTAGTTAACTGCCCGAACATCACAAAAAACAATGTACCCATGTACAGAGGCTTAACGTCCTCGACATGGAGGTCTAGGGTTCGAATCCAGCCCGGGATGTATTTCCAGTATAATGTCTCTCTCTCCTCTAATTTCCTCACTATAATAAAATGCTTGATAGGCTGAGAAAAATATTAAAAAGTCATAAAAAACGCTGGTATCGCTTGTCGCACCAAGTCGGAGTGTAGTGAGTCCAAAACAGTCATAAAAAGCCAAGGTCAAATTTTTAGAGAAAAAAAAGTCATACCATAGCATGTCGGAAATTCGCGAAAAAATCAGTCTAAATATATTCATAAAAAAATATTAAAAAATATTAAAAAGTCATAAAAACCGCTGGTATCGCTTGTCGCACCAAGTCGGAGTGTAGTGAGTCCAAAACAGTCATAAAAAGCCATGGTCAAATCTTTCGGGAGAAAAAAAAGTCATACTATAGCATATCGAAAAAAAAGTGAAAAATCGACAAAATTCATAAAATGTTGTAAAAATGATTTAAAAGTCATAACACATGCTTGTATATCACGTGTCAATAAAAGTCTAAGTGTAGTGAGTCCAAATGGTAGGCTGGGTGAACCCTGCCTGAACTTCCGGGAAATTTGGATTTCGCTCGGCAGTTTAGGCTGGACACCCTCAGGCTTACTTTCGCTGTTACATTGCCAGAATCTTTGGCTCCAATCAGAAACGGCCATTCTCTCCTGGCACGCTCTGATTGGTTGTAGGATCCAATTGCGTACGGAGTAATTTGAACGATGCCCATTGATCCTGCCTCTTGAGCAGTAGAAACAAAGCGCAGCTTCCCCAGACTAATGTTCAATCTTAAAAGATTGACCTTAGTATGGTGAAAACCAGACTATCCAAATGGTCAAATTTTGGTCAAATTTTGGAAAAAATAAAGTCATACTGTAGCATGTGGAAAATTCCAGAAAAAAATCTGTCGAAATAAATTTATAAAAAAATATTAAAAAGCAGTCGTATGGCTTGTCGTGCCAAGCCTTTTTTTCAGATTTTTTTCTGGCATAGATACTTTTAATTTAGCAGTGGATAGAGAGGAAACATGCAGAAAAGGACCTCCGGCCGGGATTCGAACCGGGGTGGGCTGCGTATATGTGTACACAGGATGCGCTCTAACCACTCGACCCCCAAGTCTGAGTGTAGTGAGTCCAAAACAGTCATAAAAAGCCATGGTCAACTTTTTCGAGGAAAAAAAAACAGTCATATGATAGCATGTTGAAAATTCACGAAAAAATCAGTCGAAATATATTCATGAAAAATTATGGAAAATTATTAAAAAGTCATAAAAACCGCTCATATCGCTTGACGCGCCAAGTCTGAGTGTAGTGAGTCCAAAACAGTCATAAAAAGCCATGGTCAAATAAAAAATAAATAAAGTCATACTATAGCATGTCGAAAAAAAAGTAAAAAATCAACAAAATTCATAAAATGTTGTAAAAATGTTTTAAAAGTCATAACATATGCTTATATATCGGGTGTCAATCAAAGTCTGAGTGTAGTGAGTCCAAAGCTATGGTCAATTTTTTCAGGGAAAAAAAAAGTCATATTATAGCATGTCGGAAATTCACAAAAAAAATCTGTCAAAATAAATGTATAAAAAAATATTAAAAAGTCGTAAAAAGCAGTCGTATGGCTTGTCGTGCCAAGCCTTTTTTCAGATTTTTTTCTGGCATAGATACCTTTAATTTAGCAGTGGATAGAGAGGAAACATGTGAGGAAGGGGGATGTGACATGCAACAAAGGAACTCTGGCCAGGATTCGAACCGGGGTCGGCTGCGTATATGTGTACACAGGATGCGCTCTAACCACTTGTCCACGAAGTCTGAGTGTCATGGGTCCAAAACAGCCATAAAAAGCCATGGTAAAATTTTACCCCCGAATAAAAAAAGTCATACTATAGCATGTCGAAAATTCACAAAATAAGTTGAACCACAAAATTCATAAACAATTATTAAAAATTATGTAAAAGTCCTAAAAATCTCTGGTATTGCTTGTCCCGCCAAGTCTGAGTGTAGTGAATCCAAAACAGTCATAAAAAGACATGGTCAATATTTTACCCCAAAAACAAAGTCATAGCATGTTGAAAATTCACAAACAGGCAGATGGTACGGTAACGAGACAGGAAAGATTCATGTTAGACATGAAGATCAAAAGGAACCACGGCTGGCCATCTTTCTATTTCAACATCCACAAGAGACGAGGTCGAGTCAGTCAACAGTTCATATGATTCTAAAATGAGACTTCCTCAGACATGTGGGATATCTGTGAAGTTGTTTAGTTAACCTCCAGCTATACTTACTCAAACATATCAGTGCCAACATGAACTATTATTAAACGTTACAATAATGTTTTAAGAAAAAAATACACAAAATGACTCGTTTTTATTTTTTATTTTATCACAATTTTCTGATACTTTATTGATTAAAACCATCAACAAATGAATGACATGAAACAATCTAGTTGCAGCACTAATCCACACAATCTTTACATGAATTTCATGGACATGTTATAGTGTTCTTGCAGATTTAGGCTGCTCTCATGTGGATTTATACCCAGAAGAGAACTATTATCAAGCAATTTCTGCAGGATGTTCTACAGTCAAAGAAAAGACAAATAAGGAGTTTGTTCGTATGCCTGAAACTAAAGTGGTATATAGAATGTCTGACAATCAACAGTCACACTTGGTAGAGAGATAACGGAGATTCTTACATCAACATTCAGTAAATCAGGATGATTGACATTCATTTTTAAATCTGAATAAACGACGAGCACCACTATGAAGAACTGGAGATGAGAGGTTCACGAACGTACCGAATCTATTGATCTTTAAGATGAACGATGGGAATGGAGTAGGTTTTTTTTTTTTTTTTAATGCACACACAAGCTCCTCCTTTGCTTCTGAGTGAAACGGAGAACAGGCACAAGGGGAGGAGTGCAGCAGAGTACAGGTGGTGCGGTGCTTGTTTGATATGCAAATATCGCATGACGTCATCTGAGTCGTCCACTTCTGATCTAAATCTTACCCTATCATTGTAAAATGAGTTAACCCCAGGTTGGCTTCTTAAAAACGGATCCACAAGATCTGTCTCCCTTCAAAGAGCCATAAATTCCATCTCTGCTGAGAGCTCACCTCCCTTCCTGAACATCACAGAAACCTCCCTTTCACACATTTTGATATCAGCAGGTCTAGCATCACTGGCTCGTCCGATACCAAACCTGGGGAAGAGTTTCTCAGTGAAAGTGTCCAAAGTAAAGTTATAATCAATATCTCAGAATAACTCAGATTTCCCACCAGTAGAATATATGTTGATGGGAAGTCTGCATTTGAATGATTCTGATCTAAGTCATTGTAAAATGAGTTAACCCCTTAAAAACGGATCTACAAGATCCGTCTCCCTTCAAAGAGACATAAATCCCACCTCTGCTGAGAGCTCACCTCCCTCCCTGACAATCAACAGTCACACTTGGTAGAGAGATAACGGGGAGATTCTTACATCAACATTCAGTGTTTCTAAACAGTAAATCATCATTCAAATGAAACACTGATCTTTATGAAATCCTAATGATTTGCTGAGAGCTCACCTCCCTCCCTGAACATCACAGAAACCTCACTTTCACACATTTTGATATCAGCAGGTCTAGCATCACTAGCTCGTCCGATACCGAACCTGGGGAAGAGTTTCTCAGTGAAAGTGTCTCTGTAAGTCCAGATATGAGTCATGTCTTCAGGGTTGTAGAAAGACACCTTCCCCCCATCATAGTCCAGCTGGACTCTGATCCTCTGGGGACTCTTCTTCACTCTGACAGTCTCACCATTGCCATAAAAGTATTTTCCATTCTTATATAATAAACTCCAGATTCCATACTTTGGTGAATGAAACATCTTTCCCGTCCTGTCATGTGACTCTTTTGCCAAACCTACCGACCAGTTCGGAAGGTCTCCCACTTCCACCTCCCAGCTGTGTTTCCCTGAGCTGAAGCCCTCAGAACCCAGAATGATGGCATACTTGTTTCTCTCTGGATTGTCAGGAAGCTGCAGGAGTGTGGACCGTCTCACCCTGGTCAGATCATCAAACAGATGGAGACTAGGGAATGCAGTGTTTGGGTCCAGAATGACAGGACTGAAGTGAACCATGTCCTTCATCTTCTCCCAGACCCTGAAGGACAGGTTGCCCAGATGCTTGGCCACATCTATCAGCGCCCCTGAGACCAGCTGTGGATCTGACAGTGAGGTCTGGACTCTGGTTCTGGTCTGAGTGGATTTATAACTGCTGAGGAATGGCACGTTGTCTTTCTGCAGGTCTTTTTCAACAGCAGAGATACTGTCTGACAGAGAGGAGATCTGATCCTGGATCACCTTCATCTCTCTGCTGATCCTCTTCCCCTTCTGCTCCTCTTCCTCCCTCAGAGCTGCCAGTCTGGACTCCTCTTCCTCTTTCAGGAACTGGTGCAGCTTGTTGAACTCTGCTCTGATCCGTGTCTCTATGGACGACAGCTGACTCTTGGAGTGTTGAATCATTCCACTGTATGTTTCCTCCACTTGTTTGTGTTTGACCCTCTTGTCCTGCAGAGACTCCAAGTCAGATCTCAGCTGGTCCTTCAGGTCTCTGACTGCTTGTTCTATAGGAATCACCTTGTGACCCTGGTGGAGAGAAAACTCACAGACCGTACACACAACTCCATCTTCATCCTCACAGAACAGTTTAGACTCTTCTGGGTGTTTACACACCACCTCCCCCTTCTCCTCTCCCTTTTCTGTCTCAGGTGATCCAGTTTTCTTTCTCTCTTTGAAGGAGTCAGCCAGTCTCTTCAGGCTGAAGTTCACCAGAGGATGTTCTTTGGAGGATTTTCTTTCACAAACGGGACAGTTTTTGTTGTTCGCCTTTCCCCAGAATTGTTCCAGGCAGCTTGAACAGAAGCTGTGGTTGCAGCTCAGAGACACAGGATCTCTGAAAGTCTCTGAACACACGTAGCAGGTCAGGTAACTTTCAAGATCTCTCTCTGCCATTTCTTCTGGTTTGAACGATCCTTTAACAACAAGACTCACCAAAGCCGTGTCCTTTTACTGATCACAATCCTAATGAACCGTGTTTGTAGGCGACGTCCGTCAGCCTGGAATGGCGTCTCACTTCAAGTACGTCGAGTCACCTTCAAGTTTCACTTATCATTTAAGTTAATCATTGACAGCTGACATATCATTTCATCACCAGTAGATACTACGGTGGCCCTGAAGGGCCAACCACAACAACAATTCAGACAACACCAGTCAACAGTTTGTTACACTATCACTATGAACGGCCCTCTTCACTTGGTTGGTTGCAAAAAATTCCAAGATGTCATCGGCCAAAATCCAAGATGACGATGGACACAATGCAGAACTAGATGCTTCAAAACCATCAGACAACAAAAGCAGCACCAAATCGCACATTAAATATTAGCATATTCATGAATCTGCATTTGGTGGTGTAAAATTTTAACATGACTGAATCTTAGTAGATCACTCTGCGTTACAAGAACAAAACTACGTTTTAATGTGGCATGAAAAAGAGTCACAAAAAAGTTATGAAATAAGTTCCAAAAAAGTCATAGTAAAGTATGTTAATAAAGTCGTAGTATAGCATGTCGAAAAAATAATACAAAAGTTATAGTATAGTATGTTGAAAATTGTCATAGTATAGTATGTTAATAAAGTCATAGTAAAGTATGTTAAAAAAGTCATAGTATATCTCCAAGAGCATGGTGTCCAAAATGGCAGCAGCGGTAGGTAGAGGTGCCGCTGGTGGAGTGAGAATCCGAACAAAACCTGATATATACACAACTGCCAGTGGGAAAGTTATTCTGGAAGACGAACTTTTAAACTTTCTTGTTGTCAAAATGAAAACCCTGAGTCAAGATGACATTGTGTTAATGGCTGTGAACCACTTCGGATCTGAGTGGATTGAGAACTCCAAGAAGGTGCTGTTTGAACTCTACCCAAGCACCCAGCGCAATGTGATACACAAAGGGGCACTAAAAGACACTAACAATGTCAAAAGCTGTTTGAAACTGCTTAATGAGGTTGGTGAAAACATCCCTCATTTCGTGTCTCATTACCTCGATGAACTTCCGCCAGTGATTTTTAATAGCCCGGATGTGTCCTGCCTGTTTAGCAGAATTGAACATCTTAGCGCGGAGGTCACAGTTATGAAGCAGGCTATGTCTACTCAGACAAGTGCCTGTGAGGATCTACGCGCGGTAACGGTGGATATAAGACAACGTCTGTGTGCGATCGAAAAAGCCTGATTCGAGCGGAGTGACTGTGGCTACTGTGAGGTGAACCAGGCCGGCGGCAGCGAGGAGACATCTAGCCGGAGTTCAGACTGTGCTACACTTGCACCTGGCGGGAGAAGCGCAGCAAAGGGAGCCACGGGCGACAATGGCATTGCAATATCACCTAAATGGACCAGTGTTGTGACGGAGGGTCGCCAATTAAAATATGCCACTGGGAAATCTACTACGCAGTCCAAACCCCACCTGAACCCCTCCAGAGAGAAGAGGACAACCGGGATTGTTGGATCTTGTGCTGGGGGGAGCATAAAAGCCATAACAACAAAGTCGGTGAGTGTTTTCGCTACACACTTCTCGCCTGACTTGGAGCCGGACACACTAGCTATTTACCTGAAAGAAAAACCGTGATGTCACTTGTGAAAAGATAGACACTGTACATGCACGCTGCGGCTCATTCAAAGTAACTGCCATATGCAGAGAGGTGGGTGAAATGTATGAACCAGCTGTGGCCAGAAGGGACTTTTGTGAGGCTCTTCTTTGAGGCGCGCAAACCCAGGGCTGCTGCAGGCCCAGTGGATGAGTTTGCAAGGGAAGTGGCATCTGAGAACGGGACTGAAATTTAGATATGTCTGTGTCTACAATGACGGGTATTAGAGTTGTGTCATACAACTCGCATGGCCTGCGCCTCGGACATGGGGCAGGGGACAAAGCGCAGCGAATCGTAATTGACAAGCTTTTGGAGAACACTGACATTTGTGCATACAAGAAACGTTTTTAGCGAAGAAGGATTTAGATCAACTAAACTCTGTTAATAATGACTTCCATGGAGCAGGGGAGTCTACAACAGATCTAAGCACCGGTATCCTGAGGGGCAGAATTCCTGGGGGAGTGGCCATACTTTGGCACAAGAAATACGATCCACTGATCACGGTTATTAGGCTTGAGATTGACTGGGGCATTGCCCTCAAAATTGTACATAATGATAAAGCTTTTGTTATCTTAAATGTGTATACTCTTTATGAATGTAATACAAATTAGTATGAATATATTAACAGGCTTGGTTTCATAAGCTCGTTTATTAAGGAAAATGCATATACTTGTATATGTATTGTGGGTGACATGAATGCTGATATCTCAGACAAGAAATCCTTGTTTGGCCAACACCTAGTGCAGTTCTGTGAAGACAGCAAGCTGGTTCTCTCCAGCAAGGTGCTTTTGCCTGTAGATAGCTACACATACACAAGTGAAGCATGGCATACAACATCCTGGCTGGATCACTGTGTATGTACAGCTGATGCTCATGACTGTTTAGAGAAGGTGGAAATAATGTATGAGATGGCTACAACCGATCATGTACCAGTTTCATTGATGTTAAATGTTGAGAGCCTACCTGAACTGTCCAGCCTTGATAGCCATGATCTAAGTGAGAAACTAGACTGGGCAAGGATGTCAGAAAAGGATCTCTGGCATTACAAGTTATCGACTGATAGATTCAAGATACGTAGGGTGGGTGGAGGGGGTCTGGGGGCAGGGCTCAGGAGGCCGGGCATGAGGGCGCCCCAGTGGACGGGGCCGCTCAGGAGGCCGGGCATGAGGGCGCCCCAGCGGGCGGGGCCGCTCAGGAGGCCGGGCATGAGGGCGCCCCAGCGGGCGGGGCCGCTCAGGAGGCCGGGCATGAGGGTGACCTAGCGGGCGGGACCGCTCAGGAGGCCGGGCATGAGGGCGACCTAGCGGGCAGGACGGCTCAGGAGGCCGGGCATGAGGGCGACCTAGCCGACGGGGCCGCTCAGGAAGGCGACGTGGAGCAGGCGTAGGACAACCCCCCGTCGGAACAGGAACGGGTGACGAGCGGACCTCCCAAAGGCTGCTCGGAGCAGGCGTAGGACGGCCCCCCGTCGGAACAGGAACGGGTGACGAGCGGACCTCCCGAAGGCTGCGTGGAGCAGGCGTGGGACGGCCCCCCGTCGGAACAGGAACGGGTGACGAGCGGACCTCCCGAAGGCTGCGTGGAGCAGGCGTGGGACGGCCCCCCGTCGGAACAGGAACGGGTGACGAGCGGACCTCCCGAAGGCTGCGTGGAGCAGGCGTGGGACGGCCCCCCGTCGGAACAGGAATGGGTGACAGGCGAACCCCCAATAGGCTGCGAGGAGCAGGTGTGGGACGGTCCCCTGTCTGGGCTGGTGCCGGGCGATCCTCCACCGGGACTGGTGACGGACGGGCCGCCGACTGAAGACCACTGGAGAGTGTCGACCGGGCCGCCGACTGAAGACCACTGGAGAGTGTCGACCGGGCCGCCGACTGAAGACCACTGGCAGGCGTCGACCGGGCCGCCGACTGAAGACCACTGGCAGGCGTCGACCGGGCCGCCGACTGAAGACCACTGGCAGGTGTCGACCGGGCCGCCGACTGAAGACCACTGGCAGGTGTCGACCGGACCGCCGACTGAAGACCACTGGCAGGTGTCGACCGGGCCGCCGACTGAAGACCACTGGCAGGTGTCGACCGGGCCGCCGACTGAAGACCACTGGCAGGCGTCGACCGGGCCGCCGACTGAAGACCACTGGCAGGCGTCGACCGGGCCGCCGACTGAAGACCACTGGCAGGCGTCGACCGGACCGCCGACTGAAGACCAATGGCAGGTGTCGATCGGGCCGCCGACTGAAGACCACTGGCAGGTGTCGACCGGGCCGCCGACTGAAGACCACTGGCAGGTGTCGACCGGACCGCCGACTGAAGACCACTGGCAGGTGTCGACCGGACCGCCGACTGAAGACCACTGGCAGGTGTCGACCGGACCGTCGACTGAAGACCAGTGACCGAGACATGGGCTAGTGGCGCGGCTGTGACCGAGGCATGGGCTGGTTGCTTGGCTGTGACCGAGGCGTGGGCTGGTGGCTTGGCTGTGACTGTGGACGGAGCTGGTAGCGTGGCTGCGGAGGATGGCCGGAGTTCAGGGGTTGAGAGAAAGCCCCTGACCCAGGCAGGCAATGAGCCCCTGAGCCACGGGCTGGCAGAAACCAGCCCCCTGGCCCTAGCCAGGGCCGACTGCCTCTCCTCCTCTCCTTCAGCATGCCTGTGTTCGGCCTGGAGACACTGGAGTCTGTAGGTCGCCTCCCGAAGCTCATGTGTTGAGCCACATAAAAAAAAAGGCTGCTGAGTCCATAGTTTGCTTCTGCTGGGTCCTTTAGGGTTGGTTCATTCTGTCAGGTTCGGACAAGACGTGGACTCGAAAAAGGAGGTGAGGACCCAAATGCAGTAGAAAAGAAAGATTTATTTAAATAATAAACTAAAAACAAAACAAGAACTAAGACCAGAACAAAGTATCAACCAAAAACCACCAAGGCAAAAACATGACCGTCAAAGAAACACTTACAAAAAGGAACCAAAACACGAAGAGACACGGGAGGCAGGACGAGGTACAAAAATATCCAAGACGAGACGTGGTGCAGCATGCAGGGGAAGACAATGACCAGCGACAGCGACAGTGACAGCGACAGTGACAGCAACATCGACAACGACATTGACAATGAACCAACAAGAGACAGGGGAAACACACAGACTATATACACAGGGAGGCAGGGAGCTGATGAGGGACAGGTGAAACGCATCAGGGCAGGCATGGTAATCAACACGAGAGGGTGGGGGAGTCAAGACAGCGGAAACAACAAGGACCAGGAAGTACGAGACAGGAACTGACACTGAGGGCAAAATAAAACAGGAAATCAAAACCAATGAAACAGAACATGACAAAAACACAGATCGTGACACCATCTTCTATCCTATGTGATGACATTAACTGTAATGACCAGAATCATAGTAAAGGTCTCTGTATAATGTATGAGAAGATTGTAAACTGTCTTATCAGTAGTGGTGTTATAAGAATTTTGTATAACCTCATGTCTTAAAGTTTTTTTCAGGTTACAGCTTTATGTGTTGAACTGTTTATTACTTTAGTATCCCCATGGCTGACCTAAATGTTATCAGAGGCCTGGTAGTCATGATGTCTTGTTCTGCATGAAGGTTAACTGTCAATGACGCGTTATCTCCTGTGCCTTTAAAAGACTCAAGTCACAACAATGATTGGAGCACTTCCTCTGTAGCATCCTCACACGTTGTTGCATTGTAACTGCTCCTCTTGTACAAGATTCAAGTCAGACGTCGACTTTACTTATGTCTCCGATCTCCTCCATGGGTGAATTTATTCGTTTACGGGAAAATTCTTTTAACAAGTGGTAAACGTTTCTGCAACAAAAGACGTAAACAACATAATTCCAGACCAGGATGGAATGAATATGTGGCTGAGCTCCATGCAGAGGCCAAAGAAGCTTTTAAAAACCTGGGTGTTATCAGGGAGAGCTAGACATGGCCCGAGGTTGAGTGTAAAAAACAGGCAAATGCACGATTCAAGTATGCTGTGCGTTTTATTAAAAGAAACGAGCAGGCTATGAGGGCGAACGCCATGGCCAAAAAGCTTCAGCAAAATAATGCCAATGACTTCTGGAAAGAAGTTAAGGTTATTAATAACAGTAAGATGCCTTTGCCGTCTAGTGTTGCTGGGGTCACTGGACCTGAAAATATTGCAGAACTCTGGAGCAAACATTACAGTAACATTTTTAATTGTGAGTGAGAAATGTTATGCTGGAAATGTTCTTTTTAACAACAGTGTGTTTATTAGACCTGATGATGTGTACTCTGCCATTGAGAAATTGTCCATGAACAAAGCATGTGGTCTTGATCAGATATCAGCAGAACATCTAAAACATGCCTGTCATAGATTACATGTCTTGCTTGCTATGTGTTTCACTGGGTTATTAATGCATGGCATACTGCCTGACTCTATGTTGTCTGTACTGTTAGTGCCTGTGATTAAAGACAAAACTGGAAAAATCTCCAGCATAGATAACTACAGGCCTATTGCTCTAGCTAGCATAATTTCTAAAGTGCTAGAAATAATTATTTTAGATCGGCTTAGTGAGTATGTAGGAACCGCTGACAACCAGTTTGGTTTTAAAAGCAAGCTTGGTACAGATCAGTGTGTGTATGCTCTAAAAGAAATCATTAGTAAATACAGACGGCAGAACTCCACCATGTTTATGTGTTTCCTAGATGCGTCAAAAGCATTTGATAGAGTCAATCATGGCAAACTGTTTTCCAAACTCCAAGAGCGTGGTGTCCCACTTCACTTGATAAGGATCCTGCAGTTCTGGTACACGCAACAGACCATGCAAATCAGATGGGGCAGTAGTATATCTGCACCCTTTCATGTAACTAATGGGGTGAGACAGGGTGGCATCTTGTCACCTCTCCTCTTCAATATTTACATGGATGATCTCTCCATGAAGCTTAGTCAATGCAAGACTGGATGTATGGTAGGTGATAGTCTCATTAACCATCTCGTATATGCTGATGATCTGGTCATCATGTCTCCATACAGTGCTAGGCTACAGCAATTACTTAAAGTGTGCTCAAGCTATGGAGCCCAGTATGACATTATGTTTAACCCTAAGAAGAGTGTCATTCTGATTGCTTAAACTAAGGAGGATCAGAAGCAAAAGTTTCCCTCATTTCTACTGTCTGACCGCCCTTTAGATGTTGTTAAGAGACTACGGTATTTGGGTCACATCATCAATGAGGATCTGTGTGATGATGATGACATCCGGCGTCAGTGCTGTAAGCTCTATGCTCAGGCCAATATGCTGGCCCGCAGATTCCATATGTGCACGGATGACGTTAAAGTTAGTCTCTTCAGAGCCTACTGTACTCCTCTTTACACAGCTCATCTCTGGTGTAAATATACCACAGCAAAGCTAAAGAAGCTACAGGTAGCATATAATGATGCATTCAGGATCCTCCTTAAGCTGCCAAGATGGACAAGTGCAAGCACTTTATTTGTTAATAGTAATGTCCCCACCTTCCATGCTGTGTTGAGGAATCTTATGTATACATAGTATAGTATGTTAAAAAAGTCATTGTATAGTATGTTAAACAAAATTCATAGTAAAGTATGTTAAAAAAGTCATAGTATAATATGTTAAACAAAATTCATAGTAAAGTATGTTAAAAAAAGTCATAGTATAATATGTTAAACAAAAATCATAGTAAAGTATGTTAAAAACGTCATAGTAAAGTATGTTAAAAAAGTCATAGTAAAGTATGTTAAAAAAGTCATAGTAAAGTATGTTAAAAACGTCATAGTAAAGTATGTTAAAAAAGTCATAGTAAAGTATGTTAAAAACGTCATAGTAAAGTATGTTAAAAACGTCATAGTAAAGTATGTTAAAAACGTCATAGTAAAGTATGTTAAAAACGTCATAGTAAAGTATGTTAAAAAAAGTCATAGTAAAGTATGTTAAAAACGTCATAGTAAAGCATGTTAAAAAAAGTCATAGTAAAGTATGTTAAAAACGTCATAGTAAAGTATGTTAAAAACGTCATAGTAAAGTATGTTAAAAACGTCATAGTAAAGTATGTTAAAAAAAGTCATAGTAAAGTATGTTAAAAAAAGTCATAGTATAATATGTTAAACAAAATTCATAGTAAAGTATGTTAAAAAAGTCACAAACTCAAAAAGACAAAATGAGCCAAAGACAACGCAGCAGCATCTGGATGCACGTTTCTCATGACACAAACGGTAAAACAAAGAGTAATATTTGACAGAAAAACATCTCATTCAAATCCGGGTCAACAAATAATTTGCATCGCCACTTTAAACACCTGACAGTGAAAGTGGCGAAGCATAAAACCAAAGTAAATTATAATCAATATCTCAGTATAACTCAGATTTCCCACCAGTAGAATATATGTTGATGGGAAGTCTGCATTTGAATGATTCTGATCTAATTCATTGTAAAATGAGTTAACCCCTTAAAAACGGATCTACAAGATCCGTCTCCCTTCAAAAAGCCATACATCCCATTTCTGCTGAGAGCTCACCTCCCTACCTGAACATCAGAGAAACCTCACTTTGACACATTTTGATATCAGCAGTTTTAGCATCACTGGCTCGTCCGATACCAAACCTGGGGAAGAGTTTCTCAGTGAAAGTGTCTCTGCAAGTGCAGATGTGAGTCATGTTTTCAGGGTTGTAGAAAGACACCTTCCCCCCATCATAGTCCAGCTGGACTCTGATCCTCTGGATCCTCTTCTTCACTCTGACAGTCTTATCAGCGCCATAAATGTATTTTCCATTTATATATAATAAACGACAGATTCCATATTTTGGTATCACAGGTAACTCTTCCTTCCTGTCATATGACTCTTTTGCCAAACCTACCGACCAGTGTGGATGGTCTCCGACTTCCACCTCCCAGCTGTGTTTCCCTGAGCTGAAGCCCTCAGAACCCAGAATGACGGGATAGTTTGTGCTTCTCTCTGGATTGTCAGGAACCTGCAGGTCTGAGTCTCCCCGTCTCACCCTGGTCAGATCATCAGACAGACGGAGATTGTCAGCTGCAGTGTTTGGGTCCAGAATGACAGGACTGAAGTGAACCATGTCCTTCATCTTCTCCCAGACCCTGAAGGACAGGTTGCCCAGATGCTTGGCCACATCTATCAGCGCCCCTGAGACCAGCTGTGGATCTGACAGTGAGGTCTGGACTCTGGTTCTGGTCTGAGTGGATTTATAACTGCTGAGGAACGGCATGTTGTCTTTCTGAAGGTCTTCTTCAACGGCAGAGATACTGTCTGACAGAGAGGAGATCTGATCCTGGATCATCTTCATCTCTCTGCTGATCCTCTTCCCCTTCTGCTCCTCTTCCTCCCTCAGAACTGCCAGTCTGGACTCCTCTTCCTCTTTCAGGAACTGGTGCAGCTTGTTGAACTCTGCTCTGATCCGTCTCTCTGTGGACGACAGCTGCTTCTTGGAGTGTTGAATCATTCCATCGTATGTTTTCTCCACTTGTTTGTGTTTGACCTTCTTGTCCTGCAGAGACTCCAAGTCAGATCTCAGCCGGTCCTTCAGGTCTCTGACTGCTTGTTCTATAGGAACCACCTTGTGACCCTGGTGGAGAGAAAACTCACAGACAGGACACGCAACTCCATCTTCATCCTCACAGAACAGTTTAGACTCTTCTGGATGTTTACACACCACCTCCACCTTCTCCTCTCCCTTTTCTGTCTTAGGTGATCCAATTTTCTGTCTCTCTGCAAAGGATTTAGCCAGTCCCTTCAGGGTGAAGTTCACCGGAAGATAGTCTTTGGATGATTTTCTTTTACAAACAGGACAGTTTTTGTTGTTCTTCTTTCCCCAGAATTGTTCCAGGCAGCTTGAACAGAAGCTGTGGTTGCAGGTCAGAGACACAGGATCTCTGAAAGTCTCTGAACACACGAAGCAGGTCAGGTAACTTTCAAGATCTCTCTCGGCCATTTCTTCTGGTGTGAATAATCCTTTAACAACAAGACTCACCAAAGCCGTGTCCTTTTACTGATCACAATCCTAATGAACCGTTTGTAGTCGACGTCCGTCAGCCTGGAAT
This sequence comes from Eutrigla gurnardus, assembly GCF_963514095.1. Classification (NCBI taxonomy): domain Eukaryota; kingdom Metazoa; phylum Chordata; class Actinopteri; order Perciformes; family Triglidae; genus Eutrigla; species Eutrigla gurnardus. The sequence continues at coordinate 17,591,513 of NC_139932.1, forward strand.
GGCGTCTCACTTCAAGTATATTGAGTCACCTTCAAGTTTCACTTCTCATCATTTTAAAGGAGTCATCACCAGGAAATCGCAATTTCTCTTGTTAAAACATGCATATCTGTGTTTGACCTCAGTTGAAACTTGCCTGAAAGGCTGGAGTTTGAAAGTGGCGCCGTTTTTTCGCTTCTGCTCTTTTTCCGAACAGGAATAGCACACAAGGGTGTGCATTCCTAAAGCACGAGATTTTGATTCTGCGCCTACGGTGACGTCACCGTGGAGGCTACTTGCATAAGCCCACCCCTCTTTCACCACCCAACCCCCCCCCCCGTCCGCTACCTGACGTCCTGCTGTAAACGTGTCTCTTCAACCGTCTCTGGCTCTTCACTCTCCGGTTCGGGTTCCGACTCTGGTTCGTACATAAATGCCTGAATTCCGTAAGGTTAGTCATTTAGTGTGTGCGCCATGACAGGGGGCTGTTTATGTTTTGGAGTCTGCATGCAGGCAAGCCCCCCCGGCTCTGTCCTTCCTGCGGCGAATCAACGCGCGCCTCATTACATATTATACAATGCACATCCGGACCAGTCAAAACCTCGCGCGTAATCTCGCGTGATAAAATCGCGGTACGAAAAAGGGTCAGAACAAGCTCAATGTTTGATAAAAATTTTTTTTTTTTTTTCTAATAAGTTTTACGAATTGATCCAAAGCGATCCAAGGGGGGCTGGATACGTATAAAACCAGGTTATGACTCCTTTAAGTAAACAAGCTGATGGTTCATTCTATCACCAGCAGGTGTTGCTGTTTGATTCACTATCAGATTTCACAGCAATTTTGCACATGAAGTGCCTTAGAATATTTACTTGTAAGAAAGAAGTAATGTATTTGTAAGTGTAAAAAACAAAACATAAGATAAATGAGGAAATTCTTTGACATTGTAAACAAATGTCTGAAGACAGAAACACAAATAATCCCCATGCCAATGCATGTGTTACACAGATTAAATCATCATTTAATGACTTCTGTTTAAACCACAAAAAAGCCCCTGTGCTAAGACCCGACCCCGTTCGGTCATGATGGGGTTTTGGTCGTACGATTTTCCCTCTTATTTTGTAGCGTTGTCTCTTGTGTTGTTGATTTCCTGTTCTGTACTTCCTGGTCCTTGTGGTAACCTCTCGCTTCTGGGCTCTTGACTATTCTACTTTTTTTTATTTTGTGAACCTTAATATATTGAAAATTTAATCCAACCTAAAAGTGGACCATTTCTTTAGAGCTCCCCCTAAACATCTCATGGGCAGCTGAGCTCCCCTGTTAATTGAACCATGGTTTGAATACATATGATTGTAAAATGAGACTTCCTCAGACGTGGGATATCTGTGAAGTTGTTTAGTTAACCTCCAGCTATACTTTCTCAAACATATCAGTGCCAACATGAACAATTATTAAACATTACAATAATGTATTTAAAAAATCCACAAAATGACTCAAATTCAAGGTTTTGTTGTTTTGTATTTTCCCCCAATTTTCTGATACTTTATTGATTAAAACCATCAACAAATGAATGACAATAGAAACAATCTAGTTGCAGCACTAATCCACACAATCTTTACATGAATTTCATGGACATGTTATAGTGTTCTTGCAGATTTAGGCTGCTCTCATGTGGATTTATACCCAGAAGAGAAATATTATCAAGCAATTTCTGCAGGATGTTCTACAGTCAAAGAAAAGACAAATAAGGAGTTTGTTTGTATGCCTGAAACTAAAGTGATATATAGAATCTGTCTGACAATCAACAGTCACACTTGGTAGAGAGATAATGGAGATTCTTACATCAACATTCAGTAAATCATGATGATTGACATTCATTTTTAAATCTGAATAAACGACGAGCACCACTATGAAGAACTGGAGATGAGAGGTTCACGAACGTACCGAATCTATTGATCTTTAAGACGAACGATGGGAATGGAGTCACAGTTGTTTTTTTGTTTTTTTTAATGCACACATAAGCTCCTCCTTTGCTTCTGAGTGTAACGGAGAACAGGCACAAGGGGAGGAGTGCAGCAGAGTACAGGTGGTGCGGTGCTTGTTTGATATGCAAAAATCGCATGACGTCATCTGAGTCGTCCACTTCTGATCTAAATCTTACCCTATCATTGTAAAATGAGTTAACCCCAGGCTGGCTTCTTAAAAACGGATCCACAAGATCTGTCTCCCTTCAAAGAGCCGTAAATTCCATCTCTGCTGAGCGCTCACCTCCCTCCCTGAACATCAGAGAAATCTCACTTTGACACATTTTGATATCAGTAGTTTTAGGATTTGCTTCTCCGATATTGAACCAGGGGAAGAGTTTCTCAGTGAAAGTGTCTCTGCAAGTGTAGATGCGTGACAAGTCTTCAGGGTTGTAGAAAGACACCTTCCCCCCATCATAGTCCAGCTGGACTCTGATCCTCTGGATCCTCTTCTTCACTCTGACAGTCTTACCAGCGCCATTAGCGTATTTTCCATTCTTATATAATAAACTCCAGACTCCATATTTTGGTGAAGCAGATATCTCTTTCTTCCTGTCATATGACTCTTTAGCCAAACCTACAGACCAGTATGGATGGTCTCCCACTTCCACCTCCCAGCTGTGTTTCCCTGAGCTGAAGCCCTCAGAACCCAGAATGGTAGTAAACTGAGTGCTTCTCTCTGGATTGTCAGGAACCTGCAGTTTTTCGTCTCCCCGTCTCACCTTGGTCAGATCATCAGACAGCCAGAGAATGGAGTGTGCCGTGTTTGGGTCCAGAATGACAGGACTGAAGTGAACCACGTCCTTCATCTTCTCCCAGACCCTGAAGGACAGGTTGCCCAGATGCTTGGCCACATCTATCAGCGCCCCTGAGACCAGCTGTGGATCTGACAGTGAGGTCTGGACTCTGGCTCTGGTCTGAGTGGATTTATAACTGCTGAGGAACGGCATGTTGTCTTTCTGCAGGTCTTCTTCAACAGCAGAGATACTGTCTGACAGAGAGGCGATCTGATCCTGGATCACCTTCATCTCTTTGCTGATCCTCTTCCCCTTCTGCTCCTCTTCCTCCCTCAGAGCTGCCAGTCTGGACTCTTCTTCCTCTTTCAGGAACTGGTGCAGCTTGTTGAACTCTGCTCTGATCCGTCTCTCTGTGGACGACAGCTGCTTCTTGGAGTGTTGAATCATTTTACTGTATGTTTCCTCCACTTGTTTGTGTTTGACCCTCTTGTCCTGCAGAGACTCCAAGTCAGATCTCAGCCGGTCCTTCAGGTCTCTGACTGCTTGTTCTATAGGAACCACCTTGTGACCCTGGTGGAGAGAAAACTCACAGACCGTACACACAACTCCATCTTCATCCTCACAGAACAGTTTAGAGTCTTCTGGATGTTTACACACCACCTCCCCCTTCTCCTCTCCCTTTTCTGTCTTAGGTGATCCAGTTTTCTGTCTCTCGGCAAAGGAGTCAGCCAGTCCCTTCAGGGTGAAGTTCACCGGAAGATCGTGTTTGGAGGATTTTCTTTTACAAACGGGACAGTTTTTGTTGTTCGCCTTTTCCCAGAATTGTTCCAGGCAGCTTGAACAGAAGCTGTGGTTGCAGTTCAGAGACACAGGATCTCTGAAAGTCTCTGAACACACGTAGCAGGTCAGGAAACTTTCAAGATCTCTCTCGGCCATTTCTTCTGGTGTGAATAATCCTTTAACTGCAAGACTCACCAAAGCCGTGTCCTTTTACTGATCACAATCCTCATGAACCGTGTTTGTAGGCGACGTCCTTCAGCGTGGAATGGCGTCTCAAGTATGTCGAGTCACCTTCAAGTTTCACTTCTCATCATTTCAGTTAATCATTGACAGCTGACATATAATTTCATCACCAGTAGATACTACGGTGGCCCTGAAGGGCAAACCACAACAGCAACTCGCACAACACGACAATTCAGACAACACCAGTCAACAGTTTGTTACACTATCACTATGAACAGCCCTCTTCACTTGGTTGGTTGCAAAAAATTCCAAGATGGCATCGGCCAAAATCCAAGATGGCATCGGCCAAAATGCAAGATGACGATGGACAAAATGCTGAACTAGATACTTCAAAACCATCAGACAACAAAAGCAGTACCAAATTGCACGTTAAATATTTGCATATTCAAGCATCTGCGTTTGGCGGTGTAACATTTTAACATGACTGAATCTTATTAGATCACTTTGCGTTCCGTCGTTACAAGAACAAAACACCGTTTTAATGTGGCATGAAAGAGAGTCACAAAAAAGTCATGAAATAAATGACAAAAAAGTCATAGTATAGTATGTTTAAAAAAGACGTAGTATAGCATGTCGAAAAAAGTAATGAAAAAAGTTAAAGTATAGTATGTTGAACAAAATCATTGTATAGTATGTCAAAAAAGTCATAGTATAGTATGTTAAAAAAAGTCATAGTAAAGTATATTAAAAAAGCCATAGTATAGTACGTTAAAAAAGTAATAGTATAGTATGTTAAAATAGTCAAAGTATAGTATGTTAAAAAGGTCATAGTATAGTATGTTAAAAATTCATAGTATATTATGTTAAAAAAGTCATAGTTTAGTATGTTAAAAAAGTAATTGTATAGTTATGTTAAAAAAAAGTAATAGTATAGTTACTAGTATGTCGAAAAAATTCATAGTATAGTATGTTAAAAAAAACGATGAAACATGTCAGAATAAAGTACGTCTAAAAAAAGTCAGTATAGTATGTTAAAAAAAAGTCACAGTATAGTATGTTAAAAAAAAGTCACAGTATAGTATGTTAAAAAAGTCAAATTCATAAAAATGTAAGTCAAAATAAATTCATAAAAATTATTACAAATTATTAAAATGTCTTAAAAATTGCTCGTATCGCGTGTTGCACCAAGTCTGAGTGTAGTAAGTCCAAATCAGTCATAAAAAGACATGGTCAAATTCTTCCCCAAAAAACAAAAGGTCATACCATAGCATGTTGAAAATTCACAAACAGGCAGATGGTACGGTAACGAGACAGGAAAGATTCATGTTAGACATGAAGATCAAAAGGAACCACGGCTGGCCATCTTTCTACTTCAACATCCACAAGAGACGAGGTCGAGTCAGTCAACAGTTCATATGATTGTAAAATGAGACTTCCTCAGACATGTGGGATATCTGTGAAGTTGTTCAGTTAACCTCCAGCTATACTTAGTCAAACATATCAGTGCCAACATGAACAATTATTAAACATTACAATAATGTTTTAAGAAAAAAATACACAAAATTACTAGTTTTTTTGTATTTTATCACAATTTTCTGATACTTTATTGATTAAAACCATCAACAAATGAATGACATGAAACAATCTAGTTGCAGCACTAATCCACACAATCTTTACATGAATTTCATGGACGTGTTATAGTGTTCTTGCAGATTTGGGCTGCTCTCATGTGGATTTATACCCAGAAGAGAAATATTATCAAGCAATTTCTGCAGGATGTTCTACAGTCAAAGAAAAGACAAATAAGGAGTTTGTTCGTATGCCTGAAACTAAAGTGGTATATAGAATCTGTCTGACAATCAACAGTCACACTTGGTAGAGAGATAACGGAGATTCTTACATCAACATTCCGTAAATCATGATGATTGACATTCATTTTTAAATCTGAATAAACGACGAGCACCACTATGAAGAACTGGAGATGAGAGGTTCACGAACGTACCGAATCTATTGATCTTTAAGATGAACGATGGGAATGGAGTAGCTTTTTTTCTTTTTTTTAATGCACACACAAGCTCCTCCTTTGCTTCTGAGTGAAACGGAGAACAGGCACAAGGGGAGGAGTGCAGCAGAGTACAGGTGGTGCGGTGCTTGTTTGATATGCAAATATCGCATGACGTCATCTGAGTCGTCCACACTGCCTTTACGTGAGAGCCTCAGAACCACCGCCGTCTCAACAAGGAGGATGACCTACTTCCTTTGAAGTGAGTGGCGACCTTAAAAAGATAAAATGAGCCAAAGACAACGCAGCAGCATCTGGATGCACGTTTCTCATGACACAAACGGTAAAACAAAGAGTAATATTTGACAGAAAAACATCTCATTCAAATCCGGGTCAATGAAGCATAAAACCAAAGTAAATTATAATCAATATCTCAGAATAACTCAGATTTCCCACCAGTAGAATATATGTTGATGGGAAGTCTGCATTTGAATGATTCTGATCTAAATCATTGTAAAATGAGTTAACCCCTTAAAAACGGATCCACAAGATCCGTCTCCCTTCAAAGAGACATAAATCCCACCTCTGCTGAGAGCTCACCTCCCTCCCTGACAATCAACAGTCACACTTGGTAGAGAGATAACAGGGAGATTCTTACATCAACATTCAGTGTTTCTAAACAGTAAATCATCATTCAAATGAAACACTGATCTTTATGAAATCCTAATGAGTCGCTGAGAGCTCACCTCCCTCCCTGAACATCACAGAAACCTCACTTTCACACATTTTGATATCAGCAGGTCTAGCATCACTAGCTCGTCCGATGCTGAACCAGGGGAAGAGTTTCTCAGTGAAAGTGTTTTTGTAAGTGCAGATGTGAGTCATGTCTTCAGGGTTGTAGAAAGACACCTTCCCCCCATCATAGTCCAGCTGGACTCTGATCCTCTGGGGACTCTTCTTCACACTGACAGTCTCACCATTGCCATAAAAGTATTTTCCATTCTTATATAATATACGCCAGATTCCATTTTCTGGTGAAGCAAATATCTCTTCCTTCCTGTCATATGACTCTTTTGCCAAACCTACAAACCAGACAGGATGGTCTCCCACTTCCACCTCCCAGCTGTGTTTCCCTGAGCTGAAGCCCTCAGAACCCAGAATGACGGGATAGTAAGTGCTTCTCTCTGGATTGTCAGGAAGCTGCAGGTCTGAGTCTCCCCCTCTCACCCTGGTCAGATCATCAGACAGCCAGAGTCTGGAGTTTGCAGTGTTTGGGTCCAGAATGACAGGACTGAAGTGAACCACGTGCTTCATCTTCTCCCAGACCCTGAAGGACAGGTTGCCCAGATGCTTGGCCACATCTATCAGCGCCCCTGAGACCAGCTGTGGATCTGACAGTGAGGTCTGGACTCTGGTTCTGGTCTGAGTGGATTTATAACTGCTGAGGAACGGCATGTTGTCTTTCTGCAGGTCTTCTTCAACAGCAGAGATACTGTCTGACAGAGAGGAGATCTGATCCTGGATCACCTTCATCTCTCTGCTGATCCTCTTCCCCTTCTGCTCCTCTTCCTCCCTCAGAGCTGCCAGTCTGGACTCCTCTTCCTCTTTCAGGAACCGGTGCAGCTTTTTGAACTCTGCTCTGATCCGTGTCTCTGTGGACGACAGCTGACTCTTGGTGTGTTGAATCATTCCATCGTATGTTTTCTCCACTTGTTTGTGTTTGACCCTCTTGTCCTGCAGAGACTCCAAGTCAGATCTCAGCCGGTCCTTCAGGTCTCTGACTGCTTGTTCTATAGGAACCCCCTTGTGATCCTGGTGGAGAGAAGACTCACAGACCGTACACACAACTCCATCTTCATCCTCACAGAACAGTTTAGACTCTTCTGGATGTTTACACACCACCTCCCCCTTCTCCTCTCCCTTTTCTGTCTCAGGTGATCCAGTTTTCTGTCTCTCTGCAAAGGAGTCAGCCAGTCCCTTCAGGCTGAAGTTCACCAGAATTAATTCTTTGGAGGATTTTCTTTTACAAACGGGACAGTTTTTGTTGTTCTCCTTTCCCCAGAATTGTTCCAGGCAGCTTGAACAGAAGCTGTGGTTGCAGGTCAGAGACACAGGATCTTTGAAAGTCTCTGAACACACGTAGCAGGTCAGGAAACTTTCAAGATCTCTCTCGGCCATTTCTTCTGTGTGAATAATCCTTTAACAACAAGACTCACCAAAGCCGTGTCCTTTTACTGATCACAATCCTAATGAACCGTGTTTGTAGGCGACGTCCTTCAGCCTGGAATGGCGTCTCACTTCAAGTACGTCGAGTCACCTTCAAATTTCACTTATCATTTAAGTTAATCATTGACAGCTGACATATCATTTCATCACCAGTAGATACTACGGTGGCCCTGAAGGGCAAACCACAACAGCAAATCACACAACACGACAATTCAGACAACACCAGTCAACAGTTTGTTACACTATCACTATGAACAGCCCTCTTCACTTGGTTGGTTGCAAACAAATTCCAAGATGGCATCGGCCAAAATCCAAGATGGCATCGGCCAAAATCCAAGTTGACGATGGACAAAATGCTGAACTAGATGCTTCAAAACCATCAGACAACAAAAGCAGCACCAAATCGCACATTAAATATTAGCATATTCATGAATCTGCATTTGGTGGTGTAAAATTTTAACATGACTGAATCTTATTAGATCACTCTGCGTTACAAGAACAAAACTACGTTTTAATGTGGCATGAAAAAGAGTCACAAAAAAGTTATGAAATAAGTTCCAAAAAAGTCATAGTATAGCATGTTTAAAAAAGTCGTAGTATAGCATGCCGAAAAAAATAATACAAAAGTAATAGTATAGTATGTCGAAAATAGTCATAGTATAGTATGTTAATAAAGTCATAGTAAAGTATGTTAAAAAAGTCATAGTATATCTCCAAGAGCATGGTGTCCAAAATGGCAGCAGCGGTAGGTAGAGGTGCCGCTGGTGGAGTGAGAATCCGAACAAAACGTGATATATACACAACTGCCAGTGGGAAAGTTATTCTGGAAGACGAACTTTTAAACTTTCTTGTTGTCAAAATGAAAACCCTGAGTCAAGATGACATTGTGTTAATGGCTGTGAACCACTTCGGATCTGAGTGGATTGAGAACTCCAAGAAGGTGCTGTTTGAACTCTGCCCAAGCACCCAGCGCAATGTGATACACAAAGGGGCACTAAAAGACACTAACAATGTCAAAAGCTGTTTGAAACTGCTTAATGAGGTTGGTGAAAACATCCCTTGTTTCGTGTCTCATTACCTCGACGAACTTCCGCCAGTGATTTTTAATAGCCCGGATGTGTCCTGCCTGTTTAGCAGAATTGAACATCTTAGCGCGGAGGTCACAGTTATGAAGCAGGCTATGTCTACTCAGACAAGTGCCTGTGAGGATCTACGCGCGGTAACGGTGGATATAAGACAACGTCTGTGTGCGATCGAAAAAGCCTGATTCGAGCTGTGGCTACTCCACGGGCGTGTGAGGTGAACCAGGCCGGCGGCAGCGAGGAGACATCTAGCCGGAGTTCATACTGTGCTACACTTGCACCTGGCGGGAGAAGCGCAGCAAAGGGAGCCACGGGCGACAATGGCATTGCAATATCACCTAAATGGACCCGTGTTGTGAAGGAGGGTCGCCAATTAAAATATGCCACTGGGAAATCTACTACGCAGTCCAAACCCCACCTGAACCCCTCCAGAGAGAAGAGGACAACCGGGATTGTTGGATCTTGTGCTGGGGGGAGCATACAAGCCATAACAACAAAGTCGGTGAGTGTTTTCGCTACACACTTCTCGCCTGACTTGGAGCCGGACACACTAGCTATTTACCTGAAAGAAAAACCGTGATGTCACTTGTGAAAAGATAGACACTGTACATGCACGCTGCGGCTCATTCAAAGTAACTGCCATATGCAGAGAGGTGGGTGAAATGTATGAACCAGCTGTGGCCAGAAGGGACTTTTGTGAGGCGCTTCTTTGAGGCGCGCAAACCCAGGGCTGCTGCAGGCCCAGTGGATGAGTTTGCAAGGAAAGTGGCGTCTGAGAACGGGACTGAAATTTAGATATGTCTGTGTCTACAATGACGGGTATTAGAGTTGTGTCATACAACTCGCATGGCCTGCGCCTCGGACATGGGGCAGGGGACAAAGCGCAGCGAATCGTAATTGACAAGCTTTTGGAGAACACTGACATTTGTGCATACAAGAAACGTTTTTAGCGAAGCAGGATTTAGATCAACTAAACTCTGTTAATAATGACTTCCATGGAGCAGGGGAGTCTACAACAGATCTAAGCACCGGTATCCTGAGGGGCAGAATTCCTGGGGGAGTGGCCATACTTTGGCACAAGAAATACGATCCACTGATCACGGTTATTAGGCTTGAGATTGACTGGGGCATTGCCATCAAAATTGTACATAATGATAAAGCTTTTGTTATCTTAAATGTGTATACTCTTTATGAATGTAATACAAATGAGTATGAATATATTAACAGGCTTGGTTTCATAAGCTCGTTTATTAAGGAAAATGCATATACTTGTATATGTATTGTGGGTGACATGAATGCTGATATCTCAGACAAGAAATCCTTGTTTGGCCAACACCTAGTGCAGTTCTGTGAAGACAGCAAGCTGGTTCTCTCCAGCAAGGTGCTTTTGCCTGTAGATAGCTACACATACACAAGTGAAGCATGGCCTACAACATCCTGGCTGGATCACTGTGTATGTACAGCTGATGCTCATGACTGTTTAGAGAAGGTGGAAATCATGTATGAGATGGCTACAACCGATCATGTACCTGTTTCATTGATGTTAAATGTTGAGAGCCTACCTGAACTGTCCAGCCTTGATAGCCATGATCTAAGTGAGAAACTAGACCGGGCAAGGATGTCAGAAAAGGATCTCTGGCATTACAAGTTATTGACTGATAATTGTCTTAGTAATGTTGTTATACCATCTGCTATCCTATGTGATGACATTAACTGTAATGACCAGATACATAGTAAAGGTCTCTGTATAATGTGTGAGAAGATTGTAAACTGTCTTATCAGTAGTGGTGTTCTAAGAATTTTGTATAACCTCATGTCTTAAAGTTTTTTTCAGGTTACAGCTTTATGTGTTGAACTGCTTATTACTTTAGTATCCTGATGGCTGACCTAAATGTTATCAGAGGCCTGGTAGTCATGATGTCTTGTTCTGCATGAAGGTTAACTGACACGTTATCTCCTGTGCCTTTAAAACACTCAAGTCACAACAGTGATTTGAGCACTTCCTCTGTAGCATCCTCACACGTTGTTGCATTGTAACTGCTCCTCTTGTACAAGATTAAAGTCAGACGTCGACTTTACTTATGTCTCCGATCTCCTCCTTGGGTGAATTTATTCGTTTACGGGAAAATTCTTTTAACAAGTGGTAAACGTTTCTGCAACAAAAGACGTAAACAACATAATTCCAGACCAGGATGGAATGAATATGTGAGGCCAAAGAAGCTTTTAAAAACCTGGGTGTTATCAGGGAGAGCTAGACATGGCCCGAGGTTGAGTGTAAAAAACAGGCAAATGCATGATTCAAGTATGCTGTGCGTTTTATTAAAAGAAACGAGCAGGCTATGAGGGCGAACGCCATGGCCAAAAAGCTTCAGCAAAATAATGCCAATGACTTCTGGAAAGAAGTTAAGGTTATTAATAACAGTAAGATGCCTTTGCCGTCTAGTGTTGCTGGGGTCACTGGACCTGAAAATATTGCAGAACACTGGAGCAAACATTACAGTAACATTTTTAATTGTGTTAAGAGTGAGACATTTTATGCTGGAAATGTTCTTTTTAACAACAGTGTGTTTATTAGACCTGATGATGTGTACTATGCCATTGAGAAATTGTCCATGAACAAAGCATGTGGTCTTGATCAGATATCAGCAGAACATCTAAAACATGCCTGTCATAGATTACATGTCTTGCTTGCTATGTGTTTCACTGGGTTATTAATGCATGGCATACTGCCTGACTCTATGTTGTCTGTACTGTTAGTGCCTGTGATTAAAGACAAAACTGGAAAAATCTCCAGCATAGATAACTACAGGCCTATTGCTCTAGCTAGCATAATTTCTAAAGTGCTAGAAATAATTATTTTAGATCGGCTTAGTGAGTATGTAGGAACCGCTGACAACCAGTTTGGTTTTAAAAGCAAGCTTGGTACAGATCAGTGTGTGTATGCTCTAAAAGAAATCATTAGTAAATACAGACGGCAGAACTCCACCATGTTTATGTGTTTCCTAGATGCGTCAAAAGCATTTGATAGAGTCAATCATGGCAAACTGTTTTCCAAACTCCAAGAGCGTGGTGTCCCACTTCACTTGATAAGGATCCTGCAGTTCTGGTACACGCAACAGACCATGCAAATCAGATGGGGCAGTAGTATATCTGCACCCTTTCATGTAACTAATGGGGTGAGACAGGGTGGCATCTTGTCACCTCTCCTCTTCAATATTTACATGGATGATCTCTCCATGAAGCTTAGTCAATGCAAGACTGGATGTATGGTAGGTGATAGTCTCATTAACCATCTCGTATATGCTGATGATCTGGTCATCATGTCTCCATACAGTGCTAGGCTACAGCAATTACTTAAAGTGTGCTCAAGCTATGGAGCCCAGTATGACATTATGTTTAACCCTAAGAAGAGTGTCATTCTGATTGCTAAAACTAAGGAGGATCAGAAGCAAAAGTTTCCCTCATTTCTACTGTCTGACCGCCCGTTAGATGTTGTTAAGAGACTACGGTATTTGGGTCACATCATCAATGAGGATCTGTGTGATGATGATGACATCCGGCGTCAGTGCTGTAAGCTCTATGCTCAGGCCAATATGCTGGCCCGCAGATTCCATATGTGCACGGATGACGTTAAAGTTAGTCTCTTCAGAGCCTACTGTACTCCTCTTTACACAGCTCATCTCTGGTGTAAATATACCACAGCAAAGCTAAAGAAGCTACAGGTAGCATATAATGATGCATTCAGGATCCTCCTTAAGCTGCCAAGATGGACAAGTGCAAGCACTTTATTTGTTAATAGTAATGTCCCCACCTTCCATGCTGTGTTGAGGAATCTTATGTATACATAGTATAGTATGTTAAAAAAGTCATTGTATAGTATGTTAAACAAAATTCATAGTAAAGTATGTTAAAAAAAGTCATAGTATAATATGTTAAACAAAATTCATAGTAAAGTATGTTAAAAAAGTCATAGTATAATATGTTAAACAAAAATCATAGTAAAGTATGTTAAAAACGTCATAGTAAAGTATGTTAAAAAGTCATAGTAAAGTATGTTAAAAAAGTCATAGTAAAGTATGTTAAAAACGTCATAGTAAAGTATGTTAAAAAAGTCATAGTAAAGTATGTTAAAAACGTCATAGTAAAGTATGTTAAAAAAGTCATAGTAAAGTATGTTAAAAACGTCATAGTAAAGTATGTTAAAAAAGTCAGTAAAGTATGTTAAAAACGTCATAGTAAAGTATGTTAAAAAAAGTCATAGTAAGGTATGTTAAAAAAGTCATAGTAAAGTATGTTAAAAAAGTCATAGTAAAGTATGTTAAAAACGTCATAGTAAAGTATGTTAAAAAAAGTCATAGTAAAGTATGTTAAAAACGTCATAGTAAAGTATGTTAAAAAACGTCATAGTAAAGTATGTTAAAAACGTCATAGTAAAGTATGTTAAAAAAGTCATAGTAAAGTATGTTAAAAAAGTCATAGTAAAGTATGTTAAAAACGTCATAGTAAAGTATGTTAAAAAAGTCATAGTAAAGTATGTTAAAAACGTCATAGTAAAGTATGTTAAAAAAGTCATAGTAAAGTATGTTAAAAACGTCATAGTAAAGTATGTTAAAAAAGTCATAGTAAAGTATGTTAAAAACATAGTAAAGTATGTTAAAAAAGTCATAGTAAGGTATGTTAAAAACGTCATAGTAAAGTATGTTAAAAAAGTCATAGTAAAGTATGTTAAAAACGTCATAGTAAAGTATGTTAAAAAAGTCATAGTAAAGTATGTTAAAAACGTCATAGTAAAGTATGTTAAAAAAGTCATAGTAAGGTATGTTAAAAAAGTCATAGTAAAGTATGTTAAAAAAGTCATAGTAAAGTATGTTAAAAACGTCATAGTAAAGTATGTTAAAAAAAGTCATAGTAAAGTATGTTAAAAACGTCATAGTAAAGTATGTTAAACAAAGTCATAGTATAATATGTTAAACAAAATTCATAGTAAAGTATGTTAAAAAAGTCACAAACTCAAAAAGACAAAATGAGCCAAAGACAACGCAGCAGCATCTGGATGCACGTTTCTCATGACACAAACGGTAAAACAAAGAGTAATATTTGACAGAAAAACATCTCATTCAAATCCGGGTCAACAAATAATTTGCATCGCCACTTTAAACACCTGACAGTGAAAGTGGCGAAGCATAAAACCAAAGTAAATTATAATCAATATCTCAGTATAACTCAGATTTCCCACCAGTAGAATATATGTTGATGGGAAGTCTGCATTTGAATGATTCTGATCTAATTCATTGTAAAATGAGTTAACCCCTTAAAAACGGATCTACAAGATCCGTCTCCCTTCAAAAAGCCATACATCCCATTTCTGCTGAGAGCTCACCTCCCTACCTGAACATCAGAGAAACCTCACTTTGACACATTTTGATATCAGCAGTTTTAGCATCACTGGCTCGTCCGATACCAAACCTGGGGAAGAGTTTCTCAGTGAAAGTGTCTCTGCAAGTGCAGATGTGAGTCATGTTTTCAGGGTTGTAGAAAGACACCTTCCCCCCATCATAGTCCAGCTGGACTCTGATCCTCTGGATCCTCTTCTTCACTCTGACAGTCTTATCAGCGCCATAAATGTATTTTCCATTTATATATAATAAACGACAGATTCCATATTTTGGTATCACAGGTAACTCTTCCTTCCTGTCATGTGACTCTTTTGCCAAACCTACAGACCAGTGTGGATGGTCTCCGACTTCCACCTCCCAGCTGTGTTTCCCTGAGCTGAAGCCCTCAGAACCCAGAATGACGGGATAGTTTGTGCTTCTCTCTGGATTGTCAGGAACCTGCAGGTCTGAGTCTCCCCGTCTCACCCTGGTCAGATCATCAGACAGACGGAGATTGTCAGCTGCAGTGTTTGGGTCCAGAATGACAGGACTGAAGTGAACCATGTCCTTCATCTTCTCCCAGACCCTGAAGGACAGGTTGCCCAGATGCTTGGCCACATCTATCAGCGCCCCTGAGACCAGCTGTGGATCTGACAGTGAGGTCTGGACTCTGGTTCTGGTCTGAGTGGATTTATAACTGCTGAGGAACAGCATGTTGTCTTTCTGAAGGTCTTCTTCAACAGCAGAGATACTGTCTGACAGAGAGGAGATCTGATCCTGGATCATCTTCATCTCTCTGCTGATCCTCTTCCCCTTCTGCTCCTCTTCCTCCCTCAGAACTGCCAGTCTGGACTCCTCTTCCTCTTTCAGGAACTGGTGCAGCTTGTTGAACTCTGCTCTGATCCGTCTCTCTGTGGACAACAGCTGCTTCTTGGAGTGTTGAATCATTCCATCGTATGTTTTCTCCACTTGTTTGTGTTTGTCCCTCTTGTCCTGCAGAGACTCCAAGTCAGATCTCAGCCGGTCCTTCAGGTCTCTGACTGCTTGTTCTATAGGAACCACCTTGTGACCCTGGTGGAGAGAAAACTCACAGACAGGACACACAACTCGATCTTCATCCTCACAGAACAGTTTAGACTCTTCTGGATGTTTACTACACACCACCTCCACCTTCTCCTCTCCCTTTTCTGTCTTAGGTGATCCAATTTTCTGTCTCTTGGCAAAGGATTCAGCCAGTCCCTTCAGGGTGAAGTTCACCGGAAGATAGTCTTTGGATGATTTTCTTTTACAAACAGGACAGTTTTTGTTGTTCTTCTTTCCCCAGAATTGTTCCAGGCAGCTTGAACAGAAGCTGTGGTTGCAGGTCAGAGACACAGGATCTCTGAAAGTCTCTGAACACACGTAGCAGGTCAGGTAACTTTCAAGATCTCTCTCGGCCATTTCTTCTGGTGTGAATAATCCTTTAACAACAAGACTCACCAAAGCCGTGTCCTTTTACTGATCACAATCCTAATGATCCGTGTTTGTAGTCGACGTCCGTCAGCCTGGAATGGCGTCTCACCTCAAGTATATTGAGTCACCTTCAAGTTTCACTTCTCATCATTTTAAGTAAACAAGCTGACGGTTCATTCTATCACCAGCAGGTGTTGCTGTTTGATTCACTATCAGATTTCACAGCAATTTTGCACATGAAGTGCCTTAGAATATTTACTTATAAGAAAGAAGTAATGTGTTTGTAAGTGTAAAAAACAAAACATAAGATAAATGAGGAAATTGTATACAAATTGTAAACAAATGTCTGAAGACAGAAACACAAATAATCCCCATGCCAATGCATGTGTTACACAGATTAAATCATCATTTAATGACTTCTGTTTAAACCACAAAAAAGCCCCTGTGCTAAGACCCGACCCCGTTCGGTCATGATGGGGTTTTGGTCGTACGATTTTCCCTCTTATTTTGTAGCGTTGTCTCTTGTGTTGTTGATTTCCTGTTCTGTACTTCCTGGTCCTTGTGGTAACCTCTCGCTTCTGGGCTCTTGACTATTCTACTTTTTTTTATTTTGTGAACCTTAATATATTGAAAATTTAATCCAACCTAAAAGTGGACCATTTCTTTAGAGCTCCCCCTAAACATCTCATGGGCAGCTGAGCTCCCCTGTTAATTGAACCATGGTTTGAATACATATGATTGTAAAATGAGACTTCCTCAGACGTGGGATATCTGTGAAGTTGTTTAGTTCACCTCCAGCTATACTTTCTCAAACATATCAGTGCCAATGTTGCCTCCCTAGCTGGATAGCCAGGGAGATCGTAGTCTGTGGTAAGAATAAAGGAGATGCACGTTGTGCTGGTGTTAACTTCACGGCAGCAGGATTTATTCTTCCTCTTGACATGGAAAACTAACTTCAGGTGTCAACATTTCTATAGAATCATAATGGCCTTCTCTTTATCATTGTAAACATAACAAATTATTCACATGTTCATCTGCTTTACAACACTCAACTGTTCAACTCTCAGACACATTGAACAAATACATTTTAACCCATTAATCCAACATTTTATTATGTTCTCTAATCTATACTATTGTTTATCATCATGAAATAATGCATTTGTTTTTAACCAGTTTTTAACCAATTTTTAACCAACACAGTTTCCTATATATTATGAAATTACCTTTTTAACGTGTAAGCTATCATCTACTTTTATCCATGTTATTCTAAATCAATCATGAATCAACATTACACTCTTTGTATAAACACATTTTCTACAACTATATTCTTACATACATTCACTTGAGCAATGGCGCTGCACTTCAACCTCAGAATAGCGCTACCTGGTTTTGACCATGACCCACAATTATCCCTTTGGCTACAGATAAAACCAGATAATCATGTGTTGTCTGAGAACAGACTCACTAATAAAGTGCTGAATACGTTAAATGATTTTACAGGTATTTCCCCGTTGCTCTGAGTCGCTTCTTCACACTACTATGCAGGTCCGCTTAGCATTAGCCAGTTAGCATACATCGCCGTCGCTCTATTCACATCAACATCTCTCTAAAACTCGTCACTTTGGCTCATATGTACACAATTAATCCTCGAGTCGCATGTTTAACTCTTCACACACATCATGTACACCCGTTTAAATGTATGTTTACTGACCTGTGGTAAGAATAAAGGAGATGCACGTTGTGCTGGTGTTAACTTCACGGCAGCAGGATTTATTCTTCCTCTTGACATGAAAATCCTATCCTACCACACGCGTGATGCGCCACCTAGCGGCCTGAGTGTGTCACAGCAGTATATAAGTGCAAGTGCCAGTGAATGCAGAAATGAATGAATATAAGTAAACCAATAAGTGAAAAATGATCAATAACAAATGATAGTAGGGGTGCCTGTTTTTCCTATCTATTTTCTCCTACTGTTCCTACTGTTTCTGTTTCCAGCCCTCTACACCAACATGAACAATTATTAAACATTACAATAATGTATTTAAAAAATCCACAAAATGACTCAAATTCAAGGTTTTGTTGTTTTGTATTTTCCCCCAATTTTCTGATACTTTATTGACTAAAACCATCAACTGATTAAATGACAATAGAAACAATCGTTAATTGCAGTACTAATCCACACAATCTTTAGTTTTATTTCATGGACATTTTACAATTTTCTTGCCCATTTGGGCTGCTCTCATGTGGATTTATACCCGGAAGGGAACTATTATCAAGCAACGTCTACTTATAAGAGAAGGATCTCTGTCAACAACATAGCCACATTCTGATAGTTAAAGAATAAAGTATTTAATAAGAACTGGATAGCAAAAATATACAGGTACTTTACAAAGCAGGGCACACTCGCTTAGACTCGACAGACCACACAAGGTAGTTAACTGCCCGAACATCACAAAAAACAATGTACCCATGTACAGAGGCTTAACGTCCTCGACATGGAGGTCGAGGGTTCGAATCCAGCCCGGGATGTATTTCCAGCATAATGTCTCTCTCTCTCCTCTAATTTCCTCACTATAATAAAATGCTTGATAGGCTGAGAAAAATATAAAAAAGTCATAAAAAACGCTGGTATCGCTTGTCGCACCAAGTCGGAGTGTAGTAATTCCAAAACAGTCATAAAAAGCCATGGTCAAATCTTTCGGGAGAAAAAAAAGTCATACTATAGCATGTCGAAAAAAAAGTGAAAAATCGACAAAATTCATAAAATGTTGTAAAAATAATTTAAAAGTCATAACATATGCTTGTAGATCGCGTGTCAATAAAAGTCTAAGTGTAGTGAGTCCAAATGGTCAAATTTTGGTCAAATTCTGGAAAAAATAAAGTCATACTGTAGCATGTGGAAAATTCCAGAAAAAAATCTGTCGAAATAAATTTATAAAAAAATATTAAAAAGCAGTCGTATGGCTTGTCGTGCCAAGCCTCTTTTTCAGATTTTTTTCTGGCATAGATACCTTTAATTTAGCAGTGGATAGAGAGGAAACATGCAGAAAAGGACCTCCGGCCGGGATTCGAACCGGGGTGGGCTGCGTATATGTGTACACAGGATGCGCTCTAACCACTCGACCTGAGTCTGAGTGTAGTGAGTCCAAAACAGTCATAAAAAGCCATGGTCAAATAAAAAAAAATAAAGTCATACTATAGCATGTTGAAAATTCACGAAAAATTCAGTCGAAATATATTCATGAAAAATTATGGAAAATTATTAAAAAGTCATAAAAACCGCTCATATCGCTTGACGCGCCAAGTCTGAGTGTAGTGAGTCCAAAACAGTCATAAAAAGCCATGGTCAACTTTTTCGAGGAAAAAAAAACAGTCATATGATAGCATGTTGAAAATTCACGAAAAAATCAGTCGAAATATATTCATGAAAAATTATGGAAAATTATTAAAAAGTCATAAAAACCGCTCATATCGCTTGACGCGCCAAGTCTGAGTGTAGTGAGTCCAAAAGAGTCATAAAAAGCCATGGTCAGATTAAAAAATAAATAAATAAATAAAGTCATACTATAGCATGTCGAAAAAAAAGTAAAAAATCAACAAAATTCATAAAATGTTGTAAAAATGTTTTAAAAGTCAAAACATATGCTTATATATCGGGTGTCAATCAAAGTCTGAGTGTAGTGATCCAAAACAGTCATAAAAAGCCATGGTCAATTTTTTCAGGGAAAAAAAAAGTCATGCATGTCGGAAAAAAAGTGAAAAATCAACAAAATTCATAAAATGTTGTAAAAATGATTTAAAAGTCATAACATATGCTTGTATATCACGTGTCAATCAAAGTCTAAGAGTAGTGAGTCCAAATGGTCAAATTTTGGTCAAATTTTGGAAAAAATAAAGTCATACTGTAGCATGTGGAAAATTCCAGAAAAAATCTGTCGAAATAAATTTATAAAAAAATATTAAAAAGCAGTCGTATGGCTTGTCGTGCCAAGCCTTCTTTTCAGTTTTTTTTCTGGCATAGATACCTTTAATTTAGCAGTGGATAGAGAGGAAACATGCAGAAAAGGACCTCCGGCCGGGATTCGAACCGGGGTGGGCTGCGTATATGTGTACACAGGATGCGCTCTAACCACTCGACCCCCAAGTCTGTGTGTAGTGATTCCAAAACAGTCATAAAAAGCCATGGTCAACTTTTTCGAGGAAAAAAAAACAGTCATATGATAGCATGTTGAAAATTCACGAAAAAATCAGTCGAAATATATTCATGAAAAATTATGGAAAATTATTAGAAAGTCATAAAAACCGCTCATATCGCTTGACGCGCCAAGTCTGAGTGTAGTGAGTCCAAAACAGTCATAAAAAAACATGGTCAATATTTTACCCCAAAAACAAAGTCATAGCATGTTGAAAATTCACAAACAGGCAGATGGTACGGTAACGAGACAGGAAAGATTCATGTTAGACATGAAGATCAAAAGGAACCACGGCTGGCCATCTTTCTACTTCAACATCCACAAGAGACGAGGTCGAGTCAGTCAACAGTTCATATGATTGTAAAATGAGACTTCCTCAGACATGTGGGATATCTGTGAAGTTGTTTAATTAACCTCCAGCTATACTTACTCAAACATATCAGTGCCAACATGAACTATTATTAAACGTTACAATAATGTTTAAGAAAAAAATACACAAAATGACTCGTTTTTTTGTATTTTATCACAATTTTCTGATACTTTATTGATTAAAACCATCAACAAATGAATGACATGAAACAATCTAGTTGCAGCACTAATCCACACAATCTTTACATGAATTTCATGGACATGTTATAGTGTTCTTGCAGATTTAGGCTGCTGTCATGTGGATTTATACCCAGAAGAGAACTATTATCAAGCAATTTCTGCAGGATGTTCTACAGTGAAAGAAAAGACAAATAAGGAGTTTGTTCGTATGCCTGAAACTAAAGTGATATATAGAATCTGTCTGACAATCAACAGTCACACTTGGTAGAGAGATAACGGAGATTCTTACATCAACATTCAGTAAATCATGATGATTGACATTCATTTTTAAATCTGAATAAACGACGAGCACCACTATGAAGAACTGGAGATGAGAGGTTCACGAACGTACCGAATCTATTGATCTTTAAGATGAACGATGGGAATGGAGTCACAGTTGTTTTTTTTTTTTTTTTTTTTTTTTTTAATGCACACACAAGCTCCTCCTTTCCTTCTGAGTGAAACGGAGAACAGGCACAAGGGGAGGAGTGCAGCAGAGTACAGGTGGTGCGGTGCTTGTTTGATATGCAAATATCGCATGACGTCATCTGAGTCGTCCACACTGCCTTTACGTGAGAGCCTCAGAACCACCGCCGTCTCAACAAGGAGGATGACCTACTTCCTTTGAAGTGAGTGGCGACCTTAAAAAGATAAAATGAGCCAAAGACAACGCAGCAGCATCTGGATGCACGTTTCTCATGACACAAACGGTAAAACAAAGAGTAATATTTGACAGAAAAACATCTCATTCAAATCCGGGTCAACGAAGCATAAAACCAAAGTAAATTATAATCAATATCTCAGAATAACTCAGATTTCCCACCAGTAGAATATATGTTGATGGGAAGTCTGCATTTGAATGATTCTGATCTAAATCATTGTAAAATGAGTTAACCCCTTAAAAACGGATCCACAAGATCCGTCTCCCTTCAAAGAGACATAAATCCCACCTCTGCTGAGAGCTCACCTCCCTCCCTGATCATCACAGAAACCTCCCTTTCACACATTTTGATATCAGCAGGTCTAGCATCACTAGCTCGTCCGATGCTGAACCAGGGGAAGAGTTTCTCAATGAAAGTGTCTCTGTAAGTGTAGATGTGAGTCATGTCTTCAGGGTTGTAGAAAGACACCTTCCCCCCATCATAGTCCAGCTGGACTCTGATCCTCTGGGGACTCTTCTTCACTCTGACAGTCTCACCATTGCCATAAAAGTATTTTCCATTCTTATATAATAAACTCCAGATTCCATATTTTGGTGAATGAAACATCTTTCCCGTCCTGTCATGTGACTCTTTTGCCAAACCTACCGACCAGTCTGGATGATCTCCGACTTCCACCTCCCAGCTGTGTTTCCCTGAGCTGAAGCCCTCAGAACCCAGAATGGTGGTGGTGGTGATGCTTCTCTCTGGATTGTCAGGAACCTGCAGGAGTGTGGACCGTCTCACCCTGGTCAGATCATCAGACAGATGGAGACTAGGGGATGCAGTGTTTGGGTCCAGAATGACAGGACTGAAGTGAACCACGTCCTTCATCTTCTCCCAGACCCTGAAGGACAGGTTGCCCAGATGCTTGGCCACATCTATCAGCGCCCCTGAGACCAGCTGTGGATCTGACAGTGAGGTCTGGACTCTGGTTCTGGTCTGAGTGGATTTATAACTGCTGAGGAACGGCATGTTGTCTTTCTGCAGGTCTTCTTCAACAGCAGAGATACTGTCTGACAGAGAGGAGATCTGATCCTGGATCACCTTCATCTCTCTGCTGATCCTCTTCCCCTTCTGCTCCTCTTCCTCCCTCAGAGCTGCCAGTCTGGACTCCTCTTCCTCTTTCAGGAACTGGTGCAGCTTGTTGAACTCTGCTCTGATCTGTGTCTCTGTGGACGACAGCTGACTCTTGGTGTGTTGAATCATTCCATCGTATGTTTTCTCCACTTGTTTGTGTTTGACCCTCTTGTCCTGCAGAGACTCCAAGTCAGATCTCAGCTGGTCCTTCAGGTCTCTGACTGCTTGTTCTATAGGAACCACCTTGTGACCCTGGTGGAGAGAAGACTCACAGACCGTACACACAACTCCATCTTCATCCTCACAGAACAGTTTAGACTCTTCTGGATGTTTACACACCACCTCCCCCTTCTCCTCTCCCTTTTCTGTCTCAGGTGATCCAGTTTTCTGTCTCTCTTTGAAGGATTCAGCCAGATCCTTCAGGGTGAAGTTCACCAGAGGATCTTCTTTGGAGGATTTTCTTTTACAAACAGGACAGTTTTTGTTGTTCGCCTTTCCCCAGAATTGTTCCAGGCAGCTTGAACAGAAGCTGTGGTTGCAGGTCAGAGACACAGGATCTCTGAAAGTCTCTGAACACACGTAGCAGGTCAGGTAACTTTCAAAAAGATCTCTCTCGGCCATTTCTTCTGGTGTGAATAATCCTTTAACAGCAAGACTCACCAAAGCCGTGTCCTTTTACTGATCACAATCCTAATGATCCGTGTTTGTAGTCGACGTCCGTCAGCCTGGAATGGCGTCTCACTTCAAATATGTCGAGTCACCTTTCACTTTCACTTCTCATCATTTTAAGTAAACAAGCTGACGTTCATTCTATCACCAGCAGGTGTTGCTGTTTGATTCACTATCAGATTTCATAGCAACTTTGCACATGAAGTGCCTTAGAATTTTTACTTGTAAGAAAGAAGTAATGTATTTGTAAGTGTAAAAAACAAAACATAAGATAAATGAGGAAATTCTTTGACATTGTAAACAAATGTCTGAAGACAGAAACACAAATAATCCCCATGCCAATGCATGAGTTACACAGATTAAATCATCATTTAATGACTTCTGTTTAAACCACAAAAAAGCCCCTGTGCTAAGACCCGACCCCGTTCGGTCATGATGGGGTTTTGGTCGTACGATTTTCCCTCTTATTTTGTAGCGTTATCTCTTGTGTTGTTGATTTCCTGTTCTGTACTTCCTGGTCCTTGTGGTAACCTCTCGCTTCTGGGCTCTTGACTATTCTACTTTTTTTTATTGTGTGAACCTTAATATATTGAAAATTTAATCCAACCTAAAAGTGGACCATTTCTTTAGAGCTCCCCCTAAACATCTCATGGGCAGCTGAGCTCCCCTGTTAATTTGAACCATGGTTTGAATTGTAAAATGAGACTTCCTCAGACGTGGGATATCTGTGAAGTTGTTTAGTTAACCTCCAGCTATACTTTCTCAAACATATCAGTGCCAATGTTGCCTCTCTAGCTGGATAGCCAGGGAGATCGTAGTCTGTGGTAAGAATAAAGGAGATGCACGTTGTGCTGGTGTTAACTTCACGGCAGCAGGATTTATTCTTCCTCTTGACATGGAAAACTAACTTCAGGTGTCAACATTTCTTTAGAATCATAATGGCCTTCTCTTTATCATTGTAAACATAACAAATTATTCACATGTTCATCTGCTTTACAACACTCAACTGTTCAACTCTCAGACACATTGAACAAATACATTTTAACCCATTAATCCGACATTTTATCATGTTCTCTAATCTATACTATTGTTTATCATCATGAAATAATGCATTTGTTTTTAACCAGTTTTTAACCAATTTTTAACCAACACAGTTTCCTATATATTATGAAATTACCTTTTTAACATGTAAGCTATCGTCTACTTTTATCCATGTTATTCTAAATCAATCATGAATCAACATTACACTCTTTGTATAAACACATTTTCTACAACTATATTCTTACATACATTCACTTGAGCAATGGCGCTGCACTTCAACCTCAGAATAGCGCTACCTGGTTTTGACCATGACCCACAATTATCCCTTTGGCTACAGATAAAACCAGATAATCATGTGTTGTCTGAGAACAGACTCACTAATAAAGTGCTGAATACGTTAAATGATTTTACAGGTATTTCCCCGTTGCTCTGAGTCGCTTCTTCACACTACTATGCAGGTCCGCTTAGCATTAGCCAGTTAGCATACATCGCCGTCGCTCTATTCACATCAACATCTCTCTAAAACTCGTCACTTTGGCTCATATGTACACAATTAATCCTCGAGTCGCATGTTTAACTCTTCACACACATCATGTACACCCGTTTAAATGTATGTTTACTGACCTGTGGTAAGAATAAAGGAGATGCACGTTGTGCTGGTGTTAACTTCACGGCAGCAGGATTTATTCTTCCTCTTGACATGAAAATCCTATCCTACCACACGCGTGATGCGCCACCTAGCGGCCTGGGTGTGTCACAGCAGTATATAAGTGCAAGTGCCAGTGAATGCAGAAATGAATGAATATAAGTAAACCAATAAGTGAAAAATGATCAATAACAAATGATAGTAGGGGTGCCTGTTTTTCCTATCTATTTTCTCCTACTGTTCCTACTGTTTCTGTTTCCAGCCCTCTACACCAACATGAACAATTATTAAACATTACAATAATGTATTTAAAAAATCCACAAAATGACTCAAATTCAAGGTTTTGTTGTTTTGTATTTTCCCCCAATTTTCTGATACTTTATTGACTAAAACCATCAACTGATTAAATGACAATAGAAACAATCGTTAATTGCAGTACTAATCCACACAATCTTTAGTTTTATTTCATGGACATTTTACAATTTTCTTGCCCATTTGGGCTGCTCTCATGTGGATTTATACCCGGAAGGGAACTATTATCAAGCAACGTCTACTTATAAGAGAAGGATCTCTGTCAACAACATAGCCGAATTCTGATAGTTAAAGAATAAAGTATTTAATAAGAACTGGATAGCAAAAATATACAGGTACTTTACAAAGCAGGGCACACTCGCTTAGACTTGACAGACCACACAAGGTAGTTAACTGCCCGAACATCACAAAAAACAATGTACCCATGTACAGAGGCTTAACGTCCTCGACATGGAGGTCGAGGGTTCGAATCCAGTCCGGGATGTATTTCCAGAATAATGTCTCTCTCTCTCCTCTAATTTCCTCACTATAATAAAATGCTTGATAGGCTGAGAAAAATATAAAAAAGTCACAAAAAACGCTGGTATCGCTTGTCGCACCAAGTCGGAGTGTAGTGAGTCCAAAACAGTCATAAAAAGCCATGGTCAAATCTTTCGGGAGAAAAAAAAGTCATACTATAGCATGTCGAAAAAAAAGTGAAAAATCGACAAAATTCATAAAATGTTGTAAAAATAATTTAAAAGTCATAACATATGCTTGTAGATCGCGTGTCAATAAAAGTCTAAGTGTAGTGAGTCCAAATGGTCAAATTTTGGTCAAATTCTGGAAAAAATAAAGTCATACTGTAGCATGTGGAAAATTCCAGAAAAAAATCTGTCGAAATAAATTTATAAAAAAATATTAAAAAGCAGTCGTATGGCTTGTCGTGCCAAGCCTCTTTTTCAGATTTTTTTCTGGCATAGATACCTTTAATTTAGCAGTGGATAGAGAGGAAACATGTGAGGAAGGGGGATGTGACATGCAACAAAGGAACTCTGGCCAGGATTCGAACCGGGGTCGGCTGCGTATATGTGTACACAGGATGCGCTCTAACCACTTGTCCACCAAGTCATGAGTGTCATGGGTCCAAAACAGCCATAAAAAGCCATGGTCAAATTTTACCCCCGAATAAAAAAAGTCATACTATAGCATGTCGAAAATTCACAAAATAAGTTGAACCACAAAATTCATAAACAATTATTAAAAATTATGAAAAAGTCCTAAAAATCTCTGGTATTGCTTGTCCCGCCAAGTCTGAGTGTAGTGAGTCCAAAACAGTCATAAAAAGACATGGTCAATATTTTACCCCAAAAACAAAGTCATAGCATGTTGAAAATTGACAAACAGGCAGATGGTACGGTAACGAGACAGGAAAGATTCATGTTAGACATGAAGATCAAAAGGAACCACGGCTGGCCATCTTTCTACTTCAACATCCACAAGAGACGAGGTCGAGTCAGTCAACAGTTCATATGATTGTAAAATGAGACTTCCTCAGACATGTGGGATATCTGTGAAGTTGTTTAGTTAACCTCCAGCTATACTTACTCAAACATATCAGTGCCAACATGAACAATTATTAAACATTACAATAATGTTTTAAGAAAAAAATACACAAAATGACTCGTTTTTTTGTATTTTATCACAATTTTCTGATACTTTATTGATTAAAACCATCAACAAATGAATGACATGAAACAATCTAGTTGCAGCACTAATCCACACAATCTTTACATGAATTTCATGGACATGTTATAGTGTTCTTGCAGATTTAGGCTGCTCTCATGTGGATTTATACCCAGAAGCTAACTATTATCAAGCAATTTCTGCAGGATGTTCTACAGTCAAAGAAAAGACAAATAAGGAGTTTGTTCGTATGCCTGAAACTAAAGTGATATATAGAATCTGTCTGACAATCAACAGTCACACTTGGTAGAGAGATAACGGAGATTCTTACATCAACATTCAGTAAATCAGGATGATTGACATTCATTTTTAAATCTGAATAAACGACGAGCACCACTATGAAGAACTGGAGATGAGAGGTTCACGAACGTACCGAATCTATTGATCGGCTCTTTAAGACGAACGATGGGAATGGAGTAGCTTTTTTTTTTTTTTTAATGCACACACAAGCTCCTCCTTTCCTTCTGAGTGAAACGGAGAACAGGCACAAGGGGAGGAGTGCAGCAGAGTACAGGTGGTGCGGTGCTTGTTTGATATGCAAATATCGCATGACGTCATCTGAGTCGTCCACACTGCCTTTACGTGAGAGCCTCAGAACCACCGCCGTCTCAACAAGGAGGATGACCTACTTCCTTTGAAGTGAGTGGCGACCTTAAAAAGATAAAATGAGCCAAAGACAACGCAGCAGCATCTGGATGCACGTTTCTCATGACACAAACGGTAAAACAAAGAGTAATATTTGACAGAAAAACATCTCATTCAAATCCGGGTCAACGAAGCATAAAACCAAAGTAAATTATAATCAATATCTCAGAATAACTCAGATTTCCCACCAGTAGAATATATGTTGATGGGAAGTCTGCATTTGAATGATTCTGATCTAAATCATTGTAAAATGAGTTAACCCCTTAAAAACGGATCTACAAGATCCGTCTCCCTTCAAAGAGACATAAATCCCACCTCTGCTGAGCGCCAACCTCCCTCCCTGACAATCAACAGTCACACTTGGTAGAGAGATAACAGGGAGATTCTTACATCAACATTCAGTGTTTCTAAACAGTAAATCATCATTCAAATGAAACACTGATCTTTATGAAATCCTAATGAGTCGCTGAGAGCTCACCTCCCTCCCTGTTTTTAATCACAGAAACCTCCCTTTCACACATTTTGATATCAGCAGGTCTAGCATCACTAGCTCGTCCGATGCTGAACCAGGGGAAGAGTTTCTCAGTGAAAGTGTCTCTGTAAGTGTAGATGTGAGTCATGTCTTCAGGGTTGTAGAAAGACACCTTCCCCCCATCATAGTCCAGCTGGACTCTGATCCTCTGGAGACTCTTCTTCACACTGACAGTCTCACCACTGCCATAAGTGTATTCTCCATTCTTATATAATAAACGCCAGATTCCATATTCTGGTGAAACAAATCTCTTTTCCTTCCTGTCATGTGACTCTTTTGCCAAACCTACCGACCAGTCTGGAAGGTCTCCGACTTCCACCTCCCAGCTGTGTTTCCCTGAGCTGAAGCCCTCAGAACCCAGAATGACGGGATAGTTAGTGCTTCTCTCTGGATTGTCAGGAAGCTGCAGGTCTGAGTCTCCCCGTCTCACCCTGGTCAGATCATCAGACAGCCAGAGAAGGGAGTGTACAGTGTTTGGGTCCAGAATGACAGGACTGAAGTGAACCATGTCCTTCATCTTCTCCCAGACCCTGAAGGACAGGTTGCCCAGATGCTTGGCCACATCTATCAGCGCCCCTGAGACCAGCTGTGGATCTGACAGTGAGGTCTGGACTCTGGTTCTGGTCTGAGTGGATTTATAACTGCTGAGGAACGGCATGTTGTCTTTCTGCAGGTCTTCTTCAACGGCAGAGATACTGTCTGACAGAGAGGAGATCTGATCCTGGATCACCTTCATCTCTCTGCTGATCCTCTTCCCCTTCTGCTCCTCTTCCTCCCTCAGAGCTGCCAGTCTGGACTCCTCTTCCTCTTTCAGGAACTGGTGCAGCTTGTTGAACTCTGCTCTGATCCGTCTCTCTGTGGACGACAGCTGACTCTTGGAGTGTTGAATCATTCCACTGTATGTTTCCTCCACTTGTTTGTGTTTGACCCTCTTGTCCTGCAGAGACTCCAAGTCAGATCTCAGCCGGTCCTTCAGGTCTCTGACTGCTTGTTCTATAGGAACCACCTTGTGACCCTGGTGGAGAGAAAACTCACAGACAGGACACACAACTCGATCTTCATCCTCACAGAACAGTTTAGACTCTTCTGGATGTTTACTACACACCACCTCCCCCTTCTCCTCTCCCTTTTCTGTCTCAGGTGATCCAGTTTTCTGTCTCTCTTTGAAGGAGTCAGCCAGTCCCTTCAGGGTGAAGTTCACCAGAGGATGTTCTTTGGAGGATTTTCTTTTACAAACCGGACAGTTTTTGTTGTTCGCCTTTCCCCAGAATTGTTCCAGGCAGCTTGAACAGAAGCTGTGGTTGCAGCTCAGAGACACAGGATCTTTGAAAGTCTCTGAACACACGTAGCAGGTCAGGAAACTTTCAAGAAGATCTCTCTCGGCCATTTCTTCTGGTGTGAATAATCCTTTAACAACAAGACTCACCAAAGCCGTGTCCTTTTACTGATCACAATCCTAATGATCCGTGTTTGTAGTCGACGTCCTTCAGCCTGGAATGGCGTCTCACTTCAAGTATGTCGAGTCACCTTTCACTTTCACTTCTCATCATTTTAAGTAAACAAGCTGACGGTCATCTATCACCAGCAGGTGTTGCTGTTTGATTCACTATCAGATTTCACAGCAATTTTGCACATGAAGTGCCTTAGAATATTTACTTGTAAGAAAGAAGTAATGTATTTGTAAGTGTAAAAAACAAAACATAAGATAAATGAGGAAATTCTTTGACATTGTAAACAAATGTCTGAAGACAGAAACACAAATAATCCCCATGCCAATGCATGTGTTACACAGATTAAATCATCATTTAATGACTTCTGTTTAAACCACAAAAAAGCCCCTGTGCTAAGACCCGACCCCGTTCGGTCATGATGGGGTTTTGGTCGTACGATTTTCCCTCTTATTTTGTAGCGTTATCTCTTGTGTTGTTGATTTCCTGTTCTGTACTTCCTGGTCCTTGTGGTAACCTCTCGCTTCTGGGCTCTTGACTATTCTACTTTTTTTTATTTTGTGAACCTTAATATATTGAAAATTTAATCCAACCTAAAAGTGGACCATTTCTTTAGAGCTCCCCCTAAACATCTCATGGGCAGCTGAGCTCCCCTGTTAATTTGAACCACAGTTTGAATACATATGATTGTAAAATGAGACTTCCTCAGACGTGGGATATCTGTGAAGTTGTTTAAGTTAACCTCCAGCTATACTTTCTCAAACATATCAGTGCCAACATGAACAATTATTAAACATTACAATAATGTATTTAAAAAATCCACAAAATGACTCAAATTCAAGGTTTTGTTGTTTTGTATTTTCCCCCAATTTTGTGATACTTTATTGACTAAAACCATCAACTGATTAAATGACAATAGAAACAATCGTTAATTGCAGTACTAATCCACACAATCTTTAGTTTTATTTCATGGACATTTTACAATTTTCTTGCCCATTTGGGCTGCTCTCATGTGGATTTATACCCGGAAGGGAACTATTATCAAGCAACGTCTACTTATAAGAGAAGGATCTCTGTCAACAACATAGCCACATTCTGATAGTTAAAGAATAAAGTATTTAATAAGAACTGGATAGCAAAAATATACAGGTACTTTACAAAGCAGGGCACACTCGCTTAGACTCGACAGACCACACAAGGTAGTTAACTGCCCGAACATCACAAAAAACAATGTACCCATGTACAGAGGCTTAACGTCCTCGACATGGAGGTCGAGGGTTCGAATCCAGCCCGGGATTTATTTCCAGCATAATGTCTCTCGCTCTCTCCTCTAATTTCCTCACTATAATAAAATGCTTGATAGGCTGAGAAAAATATAAAAAAGTCATAAAAAACGCTGGTATCGCTTGTCGCACCAAGTCGGAGTGTAGTGAGTCCAAAACAGTCAGTCGGAGTGTAGTGAGTCCAAAACAGTCATAAAAAGCCATGGTCAAATCTTTCGGGAGAAAAAAAAGTCATACTATAGCATGTCGAAAAAAAAGTGAAAAATCGCCAAAATTCATAAAATATTGTAAAAATGATTTAAAAGTCATAACATATGCTTGTATATCGCGTGTCAATCAAAGTCTGAGTGTAGTGAGTCCAAAATAAGCATAAAAAGCCATGGTCAAATTTTTAGAGAAAAAAAAGTCATACCATAGCATGTCGGAAATTCACGAAAAAATCAGTCTAAATATATTCATAAAAAAATATTAAAAAGTCACAAAAAACGCTGGTATCGCTTGTCGCACCAAGTCGGAGTGTAGTGAGTCCAAAACAGTCATAAAAAGCCATGGTCAAATCTTTCGGGAGAAAAAAAAGTCATACTATAGCATGTCGAAACAAAAGTGAAAAATCAACAAAATTCATAAAATGTTGTAAAAATGATTTAAAAGTCATAACATATGCTTGTATATCACGTGTCAATCAAAGTCTAAGAGTAGTGAGTCCAAATGGTCAAATTTTGGTCAAATTTTGGAAAAAATAAAGTCATACTGTAGCATGTGGAAAATTCCAGAAAAAATCTGTTGAAATAAATTTATAAAAAAATATTAAAAAGCAGTCGTATGGCTTGTCGTGCCAAGCCTTCTTTTCAGTTTTTTTTCTGGCATAGATACCTTTAATTTAGCAGTGGATAGAGAGGAAACATGCAGAAAAGGACCTCCGGCCGGGATTCGAACCGGGGTGGGCTGCGTATATGTGTACACAGGATGCGCTCTAACCACTCGACCCCCAAGTCTGAGTGTAGTGAGTCCAAAATAGTCATAAAAAGCCATGGTCAACTTTTTCGAGGAAAAAAAAACAGTCATATGATAGCATGTTGAAAATTCACGAAAAAATCAGTCGAAATATATTCATGAAAAATTATGGAAAATTATTAGAAAGTCATAAAAACCGCTCATATCGCTTGACGCGCCAAGTCTGAGTGTAGTGAGTCCAAAACAGTCATAAAAAAACATGGTCAATATTTTACCCCAAAAACAAAGTCATAGCATGTTGAAAATTGACAAACAGGCAGATGGTACGGTAACGAGACAGGAAAGATTCATGTTAGACATGAAGATCAAAAGGAACCACGGCTGGCCATCTTTCTACTTCAACATCCACAAGAGACGAGGTCGAGTCAGTCAACAGTTCATATGATTGTAAAATGAGACTTCCTCAGACATGTGGGATATCTGTGAAGTTGTTTAGTTAACCTCCAGCTATACTTACTCAAACATATCAGTGCCAACATGAACTATTATTAAACGTTACAATAATGTTTTAAGAAAAAAATACACAAAATGACTCGTTTTTTTGTATTTTATCACAATTTTCTGATACTTTATTGATTAAAACCATCAACAAATGAATGACATGAAACAATCTAGTTGCAGCACTAATCCACACAATCTTTACATGAATTTCATGGACATGTTATAGTGTTCTTGCAGATTTAGGCTGCTCTCATGTGGATTTATACCCAGAAGAGAAATATTATCAAGCAATTTCTGCAGGATGTTCTACAGTGAAAGAAAAGACAAATAAGGAGTTTGTTCGTATGCCTGAAACTAAAGTGATATATAGAATCTGTCTGACAATCAACAGTCACACTTGGTAGAGAGATAACGGAGATTCTTACATCAACATTCAGTAAATCAGGATGATTGACATTCATTTTTAAATCTGAATAAACGACGAGCACCACTATGAAGAACTGGAGATGAGAGGTTCACGAACGTACCGAATCTATAGATCTTTAAGATGAACGATGGGAATGGAGTCACAGTTGTTTTTTTTTTATTTTTTTATTTTTTTAATGCACACATAAGCTCCTCCTTTGCTTCTGAGTGAAACGGAGAACAGGCACAAGGGGAGGAGTGCAGCAGAGTACAGGTGGTGCGGTGCTTGTTTGATATGCAAATATCGCATGACGTCATCTGAGTCGTCCACACTGCCTTTACGTGAGAGCCTCAGAACCACCGCCGTCTCAACAAGGAGGATGACCTACTTCCTTTGAAGTGAGTGGCGACCTTAAAAAGATAAAATGAGCCAAAGACAACGCAGCAGCATCTGGATGCACGTTTCTCATGACACAAACGGTAAAACAAAGAGTAATATTTGACAGAAAAACATCTCATTCAAATCCGGGTCAACGAAGCATAAAACCAAAGTAAATTATAATCAATATCTCAGTATAACTCAGATTTCCCACCAGTAGAATATATGTTGATGGGAAGTCTGCATTTGAATGATTCTGATCTAAATCATTGTAAAAGGAGTTAACCCCTTAAAAACGGATCTACAAGATCCGTCTCCCTTCAAAGAGACATAAATCCCACCTCTGCTGAGCGCTCACCTCCCTCCCTGACAATCAACAGTCACACTTGGTAGAGAGATAACAGGGAGATTCTTACATCAACATTCAGTGTTTCTAAACAGTAAATCATCATTCAAATGAAACACTGATCTTTATGAAATCCTAATGATTTGCTGAGAGCTTACCTCCCTCCCTGAACATCACAGAAACCTCACTTTCACACATTTTGATATCAGCAGGTCTAGCATCACTAGCTCGTCCGATGCGGAACCAGGGGAAGAGTTTCTCAATGAAAGTGTCTCTGTGAGTGTAGATATGAGTCATGTCTTCAGGGTTGTAGAAAGACACCTTCCCCCCATCATAGTCCAGCTGGACTCTGATCCTCTGGGGACTCTTCTTCACTCTGACAGTCTTACTAGCTCCATCAAAGTATTTTCCATTCTTATATAATAAACTCCAGATTCCATATTTTGGTGAATGAAACATCTTTCCCGTCCTGTCATGTGACTCTTTTGCCAAACCTACCGACCAGTCTGGAAGGTCTCCCACTTCCACCTCCCAGCTGTGTTTCCCTGAGCTGAAGCCCTCAGAACCCAGAATGATGGCATACTTGTTTCTCTCTGGATTGTCAGGAACCTGCAGGAGTGTGGACCGTCTCACCCTGGTCAGATCATCAGACAGACGGAGATTGTCAGCTGCAGTGTTTGGGTCCAGAATGACAGGACTGAAGTGGACCACGTGCTTCATCTTCTCCCAGACCCTGAAGGACAGGTTGCCCAGATGCTTGGCCACATCTATCAGCGCCCCTGAGACCAGCTGTGGATCTGACAGTGAGGTCTGGACTCTGGTTCTGGTCTGAGTGGATTTATAACTGCTGAGGAACGGCACGTTGTCTTTCTGCAGGTCTTCTTCAACAGCAGAGATACTGTCTGACAGAGAGGAGATCTGATCCTGGATCACCTTAATCTCTCTGCTGATCCTCTTCCCCTTCTGCTCCTCTTCCTCCCTCAGAGCTGCCAGTCTGGACTCCTCTTCCTCTTTCAGGAACTGGTGCAGCTTGTTGAACTCTGCTCTGATCCGTCTCTCTGTGGACGACAGCTGACTCTTGGAGTGTTCAATCATTCCATCGTATGTTTTCTCCACTTGTTTGTGTTTGACCCTCTTGTCCTGCAGAGACTCCAAGTCAGATCTCAGCCGGTCCTTCAGGTCTCTGACTGCTTGTTCTATAGGAACCACCTTGTGACCCTGGTGGAGAGAAGACTCACAGACAGGACACACAACTCGATCTTCATCCTCACAGAACAGTTTAGACTCTTCTGGATGTTTACACACCACCTCCCCCTTCTCCTCTCCCTTTTCTGTCTTAGGTGATCCAGTTTTCTGTCTCTCTTTGAAGGATTCAGCCAGTCTCTTCAGGCTGAAGTTGACCAGAGGATGTTCTTTGGAGGATTTTCTTTTACAAACGGGACAGTTTTTGTTGTTCACCTTTCCCCAGAATCCTTCCAGGCAGCTTGAACAGAAGCTGTGGTTGCAGCTCAGAGACACAGGATCTTTGAAAGTCTCTGAACACACGTAGCAGGTCAGGTAACTTTCAAGATCTCTCTCGGCCATTTCTTCTGGTGTGAATGATCCTTTAACAGCAAGACTCACCAAAGCCGTGTCCTTTTACTGATCACAATCCTAATGATCCGTGTTTGTAGTCGACGTCCTTCAGCCTGGAATGGCGTCTCACTTCAAGTACGTCGAGTCACCTTCAAGTTTCACTTATCATTTAAGTTAATCATTGACAGCTGACATATCATTTTATCACCAGTAGATACTACGGTGGCCCTGAAGGGCAAACCACAACAGCAAATCACACAACACAACAACAATTCAGACAACACCAGTCAACAGTTTGTTACACTATCACTATGAACGGCCCTCTTCACTTGGTTGGTTGCAAAAAATTCCAAGATGGCATCGGCCAAAATCCAAGATGACGATGGACACAATGCTGAACTAGATGCTTCAAAACCATCAGACAACAAAAGCAGTACCAAATCGCACATTAAATATTAGCATATTCATGAATCTGCATTTGGTGGTGTAAAATTTGAACATGACTGAATCTTATTAGATCACTCTGCGTTACAAGAACAAAACTACGTTTTAATGTGGCATGAAAAAGAGTCACAAAAAAGTTATGAAATAAGTTCCAAAATAGTCATAGTATAGTATGTTAATAAAGTCATAGTAAAGTATGTTAATAAAGTCATAGTATATCTCCAAGAGCATGGTGTCCAAAATGGCAGCAGCGGTAGGTAGAGGTGCCGCTGGTGGAGTGAGAATCCGAACAAAACCTGATATATACACAACTGCCAGTGGGAAAGTTATTCTGGAAGACGAACTTTTAAACTTTCTTGTTGTCAAAATGAAAACCCTGAGTCAAGATGACATTGTGTTAATGGCTGTGAACCACTTCGGATCTGAGTGGATTGAGAACTCCAAGAAGGTGCTGTTTGAACTCTGCCCAAGCACCCAGCGCAATGTGATACACAAAGGGGCACTAAAAGACACTAACAATGTCAAAAGCTGTTTGAAACTGCTTAATGAGGTTGGTGAAAACATCCCTCGTTTCGTGTCTCATTACCTCGACGAACTTCCGCCAGTGATTTTTAATAGCCCGGATGTGTCCTGCCTGTTTAGCAGAATTGAACATCTTAGCGCGGAGGTCACAGTTATGAAGCAGGCTATGTCTACTCAGACAAGTGCCTGTGAGGATCTACGCGCGGTAACGGTGGATATAAGACAACGTCTGTGTGCGATCGAAAAAGCCTGATTCGAGCGGAGTGACTGTGGCTACTCCACGGGCGTGTGAGGTGAACCAGGCCGGCGGCAGCGAGGAGACATCTAGCCGGAGTTCAGACTGTGCTACACTTGCACCTGGCGGGAGAAGCGCAGCAAAGGGAGCCACGGGCGACAATGGCATTGCAATATCACCTAAATGGACCAGTGTTGTGACGGAGGGTCGCCAATTAAAATATGCCACTGGGAAATCTACTACGCAGTCCAAACCCCACCTTAACCCCTCCAGAGAGAAGAGGACAACCGGGATTGTTGGATCTTGTGCTGGGGGGAGCATAAAAGCCATAACAACAAAGTCGGTGAGTGTTTTCGCTACACACTTCTCGCCTGACTTGGAGCCGGACACACTAGCTATTTACCTGAAAGAAAAACCGTGATGTCACTTGTGAAAAGATAGACACTGTACATGCACGCTGCGGCTCATTCAAAGTAACTGCCATATGCAGAGAGGTGGGTGAAATGCATGAACCAGCTGTGGCCAGAAGGGACTTTTGTGAGGCGCTTCTTTGAGGCGCGCAAACCCAGGGCTGCTGCAGGCCCAGTGGATGAGTTTGCAAGGAAAGTGGCATCTGAGAACGGGACTGAAATTTAGATATGTCTGTGTCTACAATGACGGGTATTAGAGTTGTGTCATACAACTCGCATGGCCTGCGCCTCGGACATGGGGCAGGGGACAAAGCGCAGCGAATCGTAATTGACAAGCTTTTGGAGAACACTGACATTTGTGCATACAAGAAACGTTTTTAGCGAAGAAGGATTTAGATCAACTAAACTCTGTTAATAATGACTTCCATGGAGCAGGGGAGTCTACAACAGATCTAAGCACCGGTATCCTGAGGGGCAGAATTCCTGGGGGAGTGGCCATACTTTGGCACAAGAAATACGATCCACTGATCACGGTTATTAGGCTTGAGATTGACTGGGGCATTGCCATCAAAATTGTACATAATGATAAAGCTTTTGTTATCTTAAATGTGTATACTCTTTATGAATGTAATACAAATTAGTATGAATATATTAACAGGCTTGGTTTCATAAGCTCGTTTATTAAGGAAAATGCATATACTTGTATATGTATTGTGGGTGACATGAATGCTGATATCTCAGACAAGAAATCCTTGTTTGGCCAACACCTAGTGCAGTTCTGTGAAGACAGCAAGCTGGTTCTCTCCAGCAAGGTGCTTTTGCCTGTAGATAGCTACACATACACAAGTGAAGCATGGCATACAACATCCTGGCTGGATCACTGTGTATGTACAGCTGATGCTCATGACTGTTTAGAGAAGGTGGAAATAATGTATGAGATGGCTACAACCGATCATGTACCTGTTTCATTGATGTTAAATGTTGAGAGCCTACCTGAACTGTCCAGCCTTGATAGCCATGATCTAAGTGAGAAACTAGACTGGGCAAGGATGTCAGAAAAGGATCTCTGGCATTACAAGTTATTGACTGATAGATTCAAGATACGTAGGGTGGGTGGAGGGGGTCTGGGGGCAGGGCTCAGGAGGCCGGGCATGAGGGCGCCCCAGTGGACGGGGCCGCTCAGGAGGCCGGGCATGAGGGCGCCCCAGCGGGCGGGGCCGCTCAGGAGGCCGGGCATGAGGGCGCCCCAGCGGGCGGGGCCGCTCAGGAGGCCGGGCATGAGGGCGCCCCAGCGGGCGGGGCCGCTCAGGAGGCCGGGCATGAGGGTGACCTAGCGGGCGGGACCGCTCAGGAGGCCGGGCATGAGGGCGACCTAGCGGGCAGGACGGCTCAGGAGGCCGGGCATGAGGGCGACCTAGCCGACGGGGCCGCTCAGGAAGGCGACGTGGAGCAGGCGTAGGACAACCCCCCGTCGGAACAGGAACGGGTGACGAGCGGACCTCCCAAAGGCTGCTCGGAACAGGCGTAGGACGGCCCCCCGTCGGAACAGGAACGGGTGACGAGCGGACCTCCCGAAGGCTGCGTGGAGCAGGCGTGGGACGGCCCCCCGTCGGAACAGGAACGGGTGACGAGCGGACCTCCCGAAGGCTGCGTGGAGCAGGCGTGGGACGGCCCCCCGTCGGAACAGGAACGGGTGACGAGCGGACCTCCCGAAGGCTGCGTGGAGCAGGCGTGGGACGGCCCCCCGTCGGAACAGGAATGGGTGACAGGCGAACCCCCAATAGGCTGCGAGGAGCAGGTGTGGGACGGTCCCCTGTCTGGGCTGGTGCCGGGCGATCCTCCACCGGGACTGGTGACGGACGGGCCGCCGACTGAAGACCACGGGAGAGTGTCGACCGGGCCGCCGACTGAAGACCACTGGAGAGTGTCGACCGGGCCGCCGACTGAAGACCACTGGCAGGCGTCGACCGGGCCGCCGACTGAAGACCACTGGCAGGCGTCGACTGGGCCGCCGACTGAAGACCACTGGCAGGTGTCGACCGGACCGCCGACTGAAGACCACTGGCAGGTGTCGACCGGGCCGCCGACTGAAGACCACTGGCAGGCGTCGACCGGGCCGCCGACTGAAGACCACTGGCAGGTGTCGACCGGACCGCCGACTGAAGACCACTGGCAGGTGTCGACCGGGCCGCCGACTGAAGACCACTGGCAGGTGTCGACCGGGCCGCCGACTGAAGACCAATGGCAGGTGTCGACCGGACCGCCGACTGAAGACCAGTGACCGAGACATGGCCTAGTGGCGCGGCTGTGACCGAGGCATGGGCTGGTTGCTTGGCTGTGACCGAGGCGTGGGCTGGTGGCTTGGCTGTGACTGTGGACGGAGCTGGTAGCGTGGCTGCGGAGGATGGCCGGAGTTCAGGGGTTGAGAGAAAGCCCCTGACCCAGGCAGGCAATGAGCCCCTGAGCCACGGGCTGGCAGAAACCAGCTCCCTGGCCCTCGCCAGGGCCGACTGCCTCTCCTCCTCTCCTTCAGCATGCCTGTGTTCGGCCTGGAGACACTGGAGTCTGTAGGTCGCCTCCCGAAGCTCATGTGTTGAGCCACATAAAAAAAAAGGCTGCTGAGTCCATAGTTTGCTTCTGCTGGGTCCTTTAGGGTTGGTTCATTCTGTCAGGTTCGGACAAGACGTGGACTCGAAAAAGGAGGTGAGGACCCAAATGCAGTAGAAAAGAAAGATTTATTTAAATAATAAACTAAAAACAAAACAAGAACTAAGACCAGAACAAAGTATCAACCAAAAACCACCAAGGCAAAAACATGACCGTCAAAGAAACACTTACAAAAAGGAACCAAAACACGAAGAGACACGGGAGGCAGGACGAGGTACAAAAATATCCAAGACGAGACGTGGTGCAGCATGCAGGGGAAGACAATGACCAGCGACAGCGACAGTGACAGCGACAGTGACAGCAACATCGACAACGACATTGACAATGAACCAACAAGAGACAGGGGAAACACACAGACTATATACACAGGGAGGCAGGGAGCTGACGAGGGACAGGTGAAACACATCAGGGCAGGCATGGTAATCAACACGAGAGGGTGGGGGAGTCAAGACAGCGGAAACAACAAGGACCAGGAAGTACGAGACAGGAACTGACACTGAGGGCAAAATAAAACAGGAAATCAAAACCAATGAAACAGAACATGACAAAAACACAGATCGTGACACCATCTGCTATCCTATGTGATGACATTAACTGTAATGACCAGAATCATAGTAAAGGTCTCTGTATAATGTATGAGAAGATTGTAAACTGTCTTATCAGTAGTGGTGTTATAAGAATTTTGTATAACCTCATGTCTTAAAGTTTTTTTCAGGTTACAGCTTTATGTGTTGAACTGTTTATTACTTTAGTATCCCCATGGCTGACCTAAATGTTATCAGAGGCCTGGTAGTCATGATGTCTTGTTCTGCATGAAGGTTAACTGTCAATGACGCGTTATCTCCTGTGCCTTTAAAAGACTCAAGTCACAACAATGATTGGAGCACTTCCTCTGTAGCATCCTCACACGTTGTTGCATTGTAACTGCTCCTCTTGTACAAGATTCAAGTCAGACGTCGACTTTACTTATGTCTCCGATCTCCTCCATGGGTGAATTTATTCGTTTACGGGAAAATTCTTTTAACAAGTGGTAAACGTTTCTGCAACAAAAGACGTAAACAACATAATTCCAGACCAGGATGGAATGAATATGTGGCTGAGCTCCATGCAGAGGCCAAAGAAGCTTTTAAAAACCTGGGTGTTATCAGGGAGAGCTAGACATGGCCCGAGGTTGAGTGTAAAAAACAGGCAAATGCACGATTCAAGTATGCTGTGCGTTTTATTAAAAGAAACGAGCAGGCTATGAGGGCGAACGCCATGGCCAAAAAGCTTCAGCAAAATAATGCCAATGACTTCTGGAAAGAAGTTAAGGTTATTAATAACAGTAAGATGCCTTTGCCGTCTAGTGTTGCTGGGGTCACTGGACCTGAAAATATTGCAGAACTCTGGAGCAAACATTACAGTAACATTTTTAATTGTGAGTGAGAAATTTTATGCTGGAAATGTTCTTTTTAACAACAGTGTGTTTATTAGACCTGATGATGTGTACTCTGCCATTGAGAAATTGTCCATGAACAAAGCATGTGGTCTTGATCAGATATCAGCAGAACATCTAAAACATGCCTGTCATAGATTACATGTCTTGCTTGCTATGTGTTTCACTGGGTTATTAATGCATGGCATACTGCCTGACTCTATGTTGTCTGTACTGTTAGTGCCTGTGATTAAAGACAAAACTGGAAAAATCTCCAGCATAGATAACTACAGGCCTATTGCTCTAGCTAGCATCATTTCTAAAGTGCTAGAAAGAATTATTTTAGATCGGCTTAGTGAGTATGTAGGAACCGCTGACAACCAGTTTGGTTTTAAAAGCAAGCTTGGTACAGATCAGTGTGTGTATGCTCTAAAAGAAATCATTAGTAAATACAGACGGCAGAACTCCACCATGTTTATGTGTTTCCTAGATGCGTCAAAAGCATTTGATAGAGTCAATCATAGCAAACTGTTTTCCAAACTCCAAGAGCGTGGTGTCCCACTTCACTTGATAAGGATCCTGCAGTTCTGGTACACGCAACAGACCATGCAAATCAGATGGGGCAGTAGTATATCTGCACCCTTTCATGTAACTAATGGGGTGAGACAGGGTGGCATCTTGTCACCTCTCCTCTTCAATATTTACATGGATGATCTCTCCATGAAGCTTAGTCAATGCAAGACTGGATGTATGGTAGGTGATAGTCTCATTAACCATCTCGTATATGCTGATGATCTGGTCATCATGTCTCCATACAGTGCTAGGCTACAGCAATTACTTAAAGTGTGCTCAAGCTATGGAGCCCAGTATGACATTATGTTTAACCCTAAGAAGAGTGTCATTCTGATTGCTAAAACTAAGGAGGATCAGAAGCAAAAGTTTCCCTCATTTCTACTGTCTGACCGGCCTTTAGATGTTGTTAAGAGACTACGGTATTTGGGTCACATCATCAATGAGGATCTGTGTGATGATGATGACATCCGGCGTCAGTGCTGTAAGCTCTATGCTCAGGCCAATATGCTGGCCCGCAGATTCCATATGTGCACGGATGACGTTAAAGTTAGTCTCTTCAGAGCCTACTGTACTCCTCTTTACACAGCTCATCTCTGGTGTAAATATACCACAGCAAAGCTAAAGAAGCTACAGGTAGCATATAATGATGCATTCAGGATCCTCCTTAAGCTGCCAAGATGGACAAGTGCAAGCACTTTATTTGTTAATAGTAATGTCCCCACCTTCCATGCTGTGTTGAGGAATCTTATGTATACATAGTATAGTATGTTAAAAAAGTCATTGTATAGTATGTTAAACAAAATTCATAGTAAAGTATGTTAAAAAAGTCATAGTATAATATGTTAAACAAAATTCATAGTAAAGTATGTTAAAAAAGTCATAGTATAGTATGTTAAAAACGTCATAGTAAAGTATGTTAAAAACGTCATAGTAAAGTATGTTAAAAAAGTCATAGTAAAGTATGTTAAAAAAAGTCATAGTAAAGTATGTTAAAAAAAGTCATAGTATAATATGTTAAACAAAATTCATAGTAAAGTATGTTAAAAAAGTCACAAACTCAAAAAAACAAAATGAAACAAAGACAACGCAGCAGCATCTGGATGCACGTTTCTCATGACACAAACGGTAAAACAAAGAGTAATATTTGACAGAAAAACATCTCATTCAAATCCGGGTCAACAAATAATTTGCATCGCCACTTTATACACCTGACAGTGAAAGGGGCGAAGCATAAAACCAAAGTAAATTATAATCAATATCTCAGAATAACTCAGATTTCCCACCAGTAGAATATATGTTGATGGGAAATCTGCATTTGAATGATTCTGATCTAATTCATTGTAAAATGAGTTAACCCCTTAAAAACGGATCTACAAGATCCGTCTCCCTTCAAAAAGCCATACATCCCATTTCTGCTGAGCGCTCACCTCCCTACCTGAACATCAGAGAAACCTCACTTTGACACATTTTGATATCAGCAGTTTTAGCATCACTGGCTCGTCCGATACCAAACCTGGGGAAGAGTTTCTCAGTGAAAGTGTCTCTGCAAGTGCAGATGTGAGTCATGTTTTCAGGGTTGTAGAAAGACACCTTCCCCCCATCATAGTCCAGCTAGACTCTGATCCTCTGGATCCTCTTCTTCACTCTGACAGTCTTATCAGCGCCATAAATGTATTTTCCATTTATATATAATAAACGACAGATTCCATATTTTGGTATCACAGGTAACTCTTCCTTCCTGTCATATGACTCTTTTGCCAAACCTACCGACCAGTGTGGATGGTCTCCGACTTCCACCTCCCAGCTGTGTTTCCCTGAGCTGAAGCCCTCAGAACCCAGAATGACGGGATAGTTTGTGCTTCTCTCTGGATTGTCAGGAACCTGCAGGTCTGAGTCTCCCCGTCTCACCCTGGTCAGATCATCAGACAGACGGAGATTGTCAGCTGCAGTGTTTGGGTCCAGAATGACAGGACTGAAGTGAACCATGTCCTTCATCTTCTCCCAGACCCTGAAGGACAGGTTGCCCAGATGCTTGGCCGTATCTATCAGCGCCCCTGAGACCAGTTGTGGATCTGACAGTGAGGTCTGGACTCTGGTTCTGGTCTGAGTGGATTTATAACTGCTGAGGAACGGCATGTTGTCTTTCTGAAGGTCTTCTTCAACGGCAGAGATACTGTCTGACAGAGAGGAGATCTGATCCTGGATCATCTTCATCTCTCTGCTGATCCTCTTCCCCTTCTGCTCCTCTTCCTCCCTCAGAGCTGCCAGTCTGGACTCCTCTTCCTCTTTCAGGAACTGGTGCAGCTTGTTGAACTCTGCTCTGATCCGTCTCTCTGTGAACAACAGCTGCTTCTTGGAGTGTTGAATCATTCCACCGTATGTTTTCTCAACTTGTTTGTGTTTGACCCTCTTGTCCTGCAGAGACTCCAAGTCAGATCTCAGCCGGTCCTTCAGGTCTCTGACTGCTTGTTCTATAGGAACCACCTTGTGATCCTGGTGGAGAGAAAACTCACAGACAGGACACACAACTCGATCTTCATCCTCACAGAACAGTTTAGACTCTTCTGGATGTTTACACACCACCTCCCCCTTCTCCTCTCCCTTTTCTGTCTTAGGTGATCCAGTTTTCTGTCTCTTGGCAAAGGATTCAGCCAGTCCCTTCAGGGTGAAGTTCACCGGAGGATAGTCTTTGGATGATTTTCTTTTACAAACCGGACAGTTTTTGTTGTTCGCCTTTTCCCAGAATTGTTCCAGGCAGCTTGAACAGAAGCTGTGGTTGCAGGTCAGAGACACAGGATCTCTGAAAGTCTCTGAACACACGTGGCAGGTCAGGTAACTTTCAAGAAGATCTCTCTCGGCCATTTCTTCTGGTGTGAATAATCCTTTAACAGCAAGACTCACCAAAGCCGTGTCCTTTTACTGATCACAATCCTAATGAACCGTTTGTAGTCGACGTCCGTCAGCCTGGAATGGCGTCTCACTTCAAGTATATTGAGTCACCTTCAAGTTTCACTTC
The DNA here is from genome assembly GCF_963514095.1 of Eutrigla gurnardus. Classification (NCBI taxonomy): domain Eukaryota; kingdom Metazoa; phylum Chordata; class Actinopteri; order Perciformes; family Triglidae; genus Eutrigla; species Eutrigla gurnardus. The sequence goes on from NC_139932.1 coordinate 17,635,648, forward strand.
TCATCATTTTAAGTAAACAAGCTGACGGTTCATTCTATCACCAGCAGGTGTTGCTGTTTGATTCACTATCAGATTTCACAGCAACTTTGCACATGAAGTGCCTTAGAATATTTACTTGTAAGAAAGAAGTAATGTATTTGTAAGTGTAAAAAACAAAACATAAGATAAATGAGGAAATTCTTTGACATTGTAAACAAATGTCTGAAGACAGAAACACAAATAATCCCCATGCCAATGCATGTGTTACACAGATTAAATCATCATTTAATGACTTCTGTTTAAACCACAAAAAAGCCCCTGTGCTAAGACCCGACCCCGTTCGGTCATGATGGGGTTTTGGTCGTACGATTTTCCCTCTTATTTTGTAGCGTTATCTCTTGTGTTGTTGATTTCCTGTTCTGTACTTCCTGGTCCTTGTGGTAACCTCTCGCTTCTGGGCTCTTGACTATTCTACTTTTTTTTATTTTGTGAACCTTAATATATTGAAAATTTAATCCAACCTAAAAGCGGACCATTTCTTTAGAGCTCCCCCTAAACATCTCATGGGCAGCTGAGCTCCCCTGTTAATTTGAACCACAGTTTGAATACATATGATTGTAAAATGAGACTTCCTCAGACGTGGGATATCTGTGAAGTTGTTTAGTTAACCTCCAGCTATACTTACTCAAACATATCAGTGCCAACATGAACTATTATTAAACGTTACAATAATGTTTTAAGAAAAAAATACACAAAATGACTTGTTTTTTTGTATTTTATCACAATTTTCTGATACTTTATTGATTAAAACCATCAACAAATGAATGACATGAAACAATCTAGTTGCAGCACTAATCCACACAATCTTTACATGAATTTCATGGACATGTTATAGTGTTCTTGCAGATTTAGGCTGCTCTCATGTGGATTTATACCCAGAAGAGAACTATTATCAAGCAATTTCTGCAGGATGTTCTACAGTGAAAGAAAAGACAAATAAGGAGTTTGTTCGTATGCCTGAAACTAAAGTGATATATAGAATCTGTCTGACAATCAACAGTCACACTTGGTAGAGAGATAACGGAGATTCTTACATCAACATTCAGTAAATCATGATGATTGACATTCATTTTTAAATCTGAATAAACGACGAGCACCACTATGAAGAACTGGAGATGAGAGGTTCACGAACGTACCGAATCTATTGATCGGCTCTTTAAGACGAACGATGGGAATGGAGTAGGTTTTTTTTTTTTTTTTAATGCACACACAAGCTCCTCCTTTCCTTCTGAGTGAAACGGAGAACAGGCACAAGGGGAGGAGTGCAGCAGAGTACAGGTGGTGCGGTGCTTGTTTGATATGCAAATATCGAATGACGTCATCTGAGTCGTCCACACTGCCTTTACGTGAGAGCCTCAGAACCACCGCCGTCTCAACAAGGAGGATGACCTACTTCCTTTGAAGTGAGTGGCGACCTTAAAAAGATAAAATGAGCCAAAGACAACGCAGCAGCATCTGGATGCACGTTTCTCATGACACAAACGGTAAAACAAAGAGTAATATTTGACAGAAAAACATCTCATTCAAATCCGGGTCAACGAAGCATAAAACCAAAGTAAATTATAATCAATATCTCAGAATAACTCAGATTTCCCACCAGTAGAATATATGTTGATGGGAAGTCTGCATTTGAATGATTCTGATCTAAGTCATTGTAAAATGAGTTAACCCCTTAAAAACGGATCCACAAGATCCGTCTCCCTTCAAAGAGACATAAATCCCACCTCTGCTGAGCGCTCACCTCCCTCCCTGACAATCAACAGTCACACTTGGTAGAGAGATAACAGGGAGATTCTTACATCAACATTCAGTGTTTCTAAACAGTAAATCATCATTCAAATGAAACACTGATCTTTATGAAATCCTAATGAGTCGCTGAGAGCTCACCTCCCTCCCTGAACATCACAGAAACCTCACTTTCACACATTTTGATATCAGCAGGTCTAGCATCACTAGCTTGTCCGATGCTGAACCAGGGGAAGAGTTTCTCAGTGAAAGTGTCTCTGTAAGTGTAGATGTGAGTCATGTCTTCAGGGTTGTAGAAAGAAACCTTCCCCCCATCATAGTCCAGCTGGACTCTGATCCTCTGGAGACTCTTCTTCACACTGACAGTCTCACCACTGCCATAAGTGTATTCTCCATTCTTATATAATAAACGCCAGATTCCATATTCTGGTGAAACAAATCTCTTTTCCTTCCTGTCATGTGACTCTTTTGCCAAACCTACCGACCAGTCTGGAAGGTCTCCCACTTCCACCTCCCAGCTGTGTTTCCCTGAGCTGAAGCCCTCAGAACCCAGAATGACGGGATAGTTAGTGTTTCTCTCTGGATTGTCAGGAACCTGCAGGTCTGAGTCTCCCCGTCTCACCCTGGTCAGATCATCAGACAGCCAGAGAAGGGAGTGTACAGTGTTTGGGTCCAGAATGACAGGACTGAAGTGAACCATGTCCTTCATCTTCTCCCAGACCCTGAAGGACAGGTTGCCCAGATGTTTGGCCACATCTATCAGCCCCCCTGAGACCGTTTGTGGATCTGACAGTGAGGTCTGGACTCTGGTTCTGGTCTGAGTGGATTTATAACTGCTGAGGAATGGCATGTTGTCTTTCTGCAGGTCTTCTTCAACAGCAGAGATACTGTCTGACAGAGAGGAGATCTGATCCTGGATCACCTTCATCTCTCTGCTGATCCACTTCCCCTTCTGCTCCTCTTCCTCCCTCAGAGCTGCCAGTCTGGACTCCTCTTCCTCTTTCAGGAACTGGTGCAGCTTGTTGAACTCTGCTCTGATCCGTCTCTCCGTGGACGACAGCTGACTCTTGTAGTGTTGAATCATTCCACTGTATGTTTCCTCCACTTGTTTGTGTTTGACCCTCTTGTCCTGCAGAGACTTCAAGTCAGATCTCATCCGGTCCTTCAGGTCTCGGACTGCTTGTTCTATAGGAACCACCTTGTGATCCTGGTGGAGAGAAAACTCACAGACAGGACACACAACTCGATCTTCATCCTCACAGAACAGTTTTGACTCTTCTGGGTGTTTACACACCACCTCCCCCTTCTCCTCTCCCTTTTCTGTCTTAGGTGATCCAGTTTTCTGTCTCTCAGCAAAGGACTCAGCCAGATTCTTCAGGCTGAAGTTCTCCAGAGGATAGTCTTTGGATGATTTTCTTTTACAAACCGGACAGTTTTTGTTGTTCGCCTTTCCCCAGAATTGTTCCAGGCAGCTTGAACAGAAGCTGTGGTTGCAGGTCAGAGACACAGGATCTCTGAAAGTCTCTGAACACACGTGGCAGGTCAGGTAACTTTCAAAAAGATCTCTCTTGGCCATTTCTTCTGGTGTGAATAATCCTTTAACAGCAAGACTCACCAAAGCCGTGTCCTTTTACTGATCACAATCCTAATGATCCGTGTTTGTAGTCGACGTCCGTCAGCCTGGAATGGCGTCTCACTTCAAGTATATTGAGTCACCTTTCACTTTCACTTCTCATCATTTTAAGTAAACAAGCTGACGGTTCATTCTATCACCAGCAGGTGTTGCTGTTAGATTCACTATCAGATTTCACAGCAACTTTGCACATGAAGTGCCTTAGAATATTTACTTGTAAGAAAGAAGTAATGTATTTGTAAGTGTAAAAAACAAAACATAAGATAAATGAGGAAATTCTTTGACATTGTAAACAAATGTCTGAAGACAGAAACACAAATAATCCCCATGCCAATGCATGTGTTACACAGATTAAATCATCATTTAATGACTTCTGTTTAAACCACAAAAAAGCCCCTGTGCTAAGACCCGACCCCGTTCGGTCATGATGGGGTTTTGGTCGTACGATTTTCCCTCTTATTTTGTAGCGTTATCTCTTGTGTTGTTGATTTCCTGTTCTGTACTTCCTGGTCCTTGTGGTAACCTCTCGCTTCTGGGCTCTTGACTATTCTACTTTTTTTTATTTTGTGAACCTTAATATATTGAAAATTTAATCCAACCTAAAAGTGGACCATTTCTTTAGAGCTCCCCCTAAACATCTCATGGGCAGCTGAGCTCCCCTGTTAATTGAACCATGGTTTGAATACATATGATTGTAAAATGAGACTTCCTCAGACGTGGGATATCTGTGAAGTTGTTTAAGTTAACCTCAAGCTATACTTTCTCAAACATATCGGTGCCAACATGAACAATTATTAAACATTACAATAATGTATTTAAAAAATCCACAAAATGACTCAAATTCAAGGTTTTGTTGTTTTGTATTTTCCCCCAATTTTGTGATACTTTATTGACTAAAACCATCAACCGATTAAATGACAATAGAAACAATCGTTAATTGCAATACTAATCCACACAATCTTTAGTTTTATTTCATGGACATTTTACAATTTTCTTGCCCATTTGGGCTGCTCTCATGTGGATTTATACCCGGAAGGGAACTATTATCAAGCAACGTCTACTTATAAGAGAAGGATCTCTGTCAACAACATAGCCACATTCTGATAGTTAAAGAATAAAGTATTTAATAAGAACTGGATAGCAAAAATATACAGGTACTTTACAAAGCAGGGCACACTCGCTTAGACTCGACAGACCACACAAGGTAGTTAACTGCCCGAACATCACAAAAAACAATGTACCCATGTACAGAGGCTTAACGTCCTCGACATGGAGGTCGAGGGTTCGAATCCAGCCCGGGATTTATTTCCAGCATAATGTCTCTCGCTCTCTCCTCTAATTTCCTCACTAAAATAAAATGCTTGATAGGCTGAGAAAAATATAAAAAAGTCATAAAAAACGCTGGTATCGCTTGTCGCACCAAGTCGGAGTGTAGTGAGTCCAAAACAGTCATAAAAAGCCATGGTCAAATCTTTCGGGAGAAAAAAAAGTCATACTATAGCATGTCGAAAAAAAAGTGAAAAATCGCCAAAATTCATAAAATATTGTAAAAATGATTTAAAAGTCATAACATATGCTTGTATATCGCGTGTCAATCAAAGTCTGAGTGTAGTGAGTCCAAAATAAGCATAAAAAGCCATGGTCAAATTTTTAGAGAAAAAAAAGTCATACCATAGCATGTCGGAAATTCACGAAAAAATCAGTCTAAATATATTCATAAAAAAATATTAAAAAGTCACAAAAAACGCTGGTATCGCTTGTCGCACCAAGTCGGAGTGTAGTGAGTCCAAAACAGTCATAAAAAGCCATGGTCAAATCTTTCGGGAGAAAAAAAAGTCATACTATAGCATGTCGAAACAAAAGTGAAAAATCAACAAAATTCATAAAATGTTGTAAAAATGATTTAAAAGTCATAACATATGCTTGTATATCACGTGTCAATCAAAGTCTAAGAGTAGTGAGTCCAAATGGTCAAATTTTGGTCAAATTTTGGAAAAAATAAAGTCATACTGTAGCATGTGGAAAATTCCAGAAAAAATCTGTCGAAATAAATTTATAAAAAAATATTAAAAAGCAGTCGTATGGCTTGTCGTGCCAAGCCTTCTTTTCAGTTTTTTTTCTGGCATAGATACCTTTAATTTAGCAGTGGATAGAGAGGAAACATGCAGAAAAGGACCTCCGGCCGGGATTCGAACCGGGGTGGGCTGCGTATATGTGTACACAGGATGCGCTCTAACCACTCGACCCCCAAGTCTGAGTGTAGTGAGTCCAAAATAGTCATAAAAAGCCATGGTCAACTTTTTCGAGGAAAAAAAAACAGTCATATGATAGCATGTTGAAAATTCACGAAAAAATCAGTCGAAATATATTCATGAAAAATTATGGAAAATTATTAGAAAGTCATAAAAACCGCTCATATCGCTTGACGCGCCAAGTCTGAGTGTAGTGAGTCCAAAACAGTCATAAAAAAACATGGTCAATATTTTACCCCAAAAACAAAGTCATAGCATGTTGAAAATTGACAAACAGGCAGATGGTACGGTAACGAGACAGGAAAGATTCATGTTAGACATGAAGATCAAAAGGAACCACGGCTGGCCATCTTTCTACTTCAACATCCACAAGAGACGAGGTCGAGTCAGTCAACAGTTCATATGATTGTAAAATGAGACTTCCTCAGACATGTGGGATATCTGTGAAGTTGTTTAGTTAACCTCCAGCTATACTTACTCAAACATATCAGTGCCAACATGAACTATTATTAAACGTTACAATAATGTTTTAAGAAAAAAATACACAAAATGACTCGTTTTTTTGTATTTTATCACAATTTTCTGATACTTTATTGATTAAAACCATCAACAAATGAATGACATGAAACAATCTAGTTGCAGCACTAATCCACACAATCTTTACATGAATTTCATGGACATGTTATAGTGTTCTTGCAGATTTAGGCTGCTCTCATGTGGATTTATACCCAGAAGAGAACTATTATCAAGCAATTTCTGCAGGATGTTCTACAGTCAAAGAAAAGACAAATAAGGAGTTTGTTCGTATGCCTGAAACTAAAGTGGTATATAGAATCTGTCTGACAATCAACAGTCACACTTGGTAGAGAGATAACGGAGATTCTTACATCAACATTCAGTAAATCCTGATGATTGACATTCATTTTTAAATCTGAATAAACGACGAGCACCACTATGAAGAACTGGAGATGAGAGGTTCACGAACGTACCGAATCTATTGATCTTTAAGATGAACGATGGGAATGGAGTCACAGTTGTTGTTTTTTTTTTGTTGTTTTTTTTTTAATGCACACATAAGCTCCTCCTTTGCTTCTGAGTGAAACGGAGAACAGGCACAAGGGGAGGAGTGCAGCAGAGTACAGGTGGTGCGGTGCTTGTTTGATATGCAAATATCGCATGACGTCATCTGAGTCGTCCACACTGCCTTTACGTGAGAGCCTCAGAACCACCGCCGTCTCAACAAGGAGGATGACCTACTTCCTTTGAAGTGAGTGGCGACCTTAAAAAGACAAAATGAGCCAAAGACAACGCAGCAGCATCTGGATGCACGTTTCTCATGACACAAACGGTAAAACAAAGAGTAATATTTGACAGAAAAACATCTCATTCAAATCCGGGTCAACGAAGCATAAAACCAAAGTAAATTATAATCAATATCTCAGAATAACTCAGATTTCCCACCAGTAGAATATATGTTGATGGGAAGTCTGCATTTGAATGATTCTGATCTAAATCATTGTAAAATGAGTTAACCCCTTAAAAACGGATCTACAAGATCCGTCTCCCTTCAAAGAGACATAAATCCCACCTCTGCTGAGAGCTCACCTCCCTCCCTGACAATCAACAGTCACACTTGGTAGAGAGATAACGGGGAGATTCTTACATCAACATTCAGTGTTTCTAAACAGTAAATCATCATTCAAATGAAACACTGATCTTTATGAAATCCTAATGAGTCGCTGAGAGCTCACCTCCCTCCCTGAACATCACAGAAACCTCACTTTCACACATTTTGATATCAGCAGGTCTAGCATCACTAGCTCGTCCGATGCGGAACCAGGGGAAGAGTTTCTCAGTGAAAGTGTCTCTGCAAGTGTAGATGTGAGTCATGTCTTCAGGGGTGTAGAAAGACACCTTCCCCCCATCATAGTCCAGCCGGACTCTGATCCTCTGGGGACTCTTCTTCACACTGACAGTCTCACCATTGCCATAAAAGTATTTTCCATTCTTATATAATAAACTCCAGATTCCATACTTTGGTGAATGAAACATCTTTCCCGTCCTGTCATGTGACTCTTTTGCCAAACCTACCGACCAGTTCGGAAGGTCTCCCACTTCCACCTCCCAGCTGTGTTTCCCTGAGCTGAAGCCCTCAGAACCCAGAATGATGGCATACTTGTTTCTCTCTGGATTGTCAGGAAGCTGCAGGAGTGTGGACCGTCTCACCCTGGTCAGATCATCAGACAGATGGAGACTAGGGAATGCAGTGTTTGGGTCCAGAATGACAGGACTGAAGTGAACCACGTCCTTTATCTTCTCCCAGACCCTGAAGGACAGGTTGCCCAGATGCTTGGCCACATCTATCAGCGCCCCTGAGACCAGCTGTGGATCTGACAGTGAGGTCTGGACTCTGGTTCTGGTCTGAGTGGATTTATAACTGCTGAGGAACGGCATGTTGTCTTTCTGCAGGTCCTCTTCAACAGCAGAGATACTGTCTGACAGAGAGGAGATCTGATCCTGGATCACCTTCATCTCTCTGCTGATCCTCTTCCCCTTCTGCTCCTCTTCCTCCCTCAGAGCTGCCAGTCTGGACTCCTCTTCCTCTTTCAGGAACCGGTGCAGCTTGTTGAACTCTGCTCTGATCCGTCTCTCTGTGGACGACAGCTGACTCTTGGAGTGTTCAATCATTCCATCGTATGTTTTCTCCACTTGTTTGTGTTTGACCCTCTTGTCCTGCAGAGACTCCAAGTCAGATCTCAGCTGGTCCTTCAGGTCTCTGACTGCTTGTTCTATAGGAATCACATTGTGATCCTGGTGGAGAGAAAACTCACAGACGGGACACATAACTCGATCTTCATCCTCACAGAACAGTTTAGACTCTTCTGGATGTTTACACACCACCTCCCCCTTCTCCTCTCCCTTTTCTGTCTCAGGTGATCCAGTTTTCTTTCTCTCTTTGAAGGAGTCAGCCAGTCCCTTCAGGCTGAAGTTCACCAGAGGATGTTCTTTGGAGGATTTTCTTTCACAAACGGGACAGTTTTTGTTGTTCTCCTTTTCCCAGAATTGTTCCAGGCAGCTTGAACAGAGGCTGTGGTTGCAGCTCAGAGACACAGGATCTCTGAAAGTCTCTGAACACACGTAGCAGGTCAGGTAACTTTCAAGATCTCTCTCGGCCATTTCCTCTGGTGTGAATGATCCTTTAACAACAAGACTCACCAAAGCCGTGTCCTTTTACTGATCACAATCCTAATGATCCGTGTTTGTAGTCGACGTCCTTCAGCCTGGAATGGCGTCTCACTTCAAGTACGTCGAGTCACCTTCAAGTTTCACTTCTCATCATTTAAGTTAATCATTGACAGCTGACATATCATTTCATCACCAGTAGATACTACGGTGGCCCTGAAGGGCAAACCACAACAGCAAATCACACAACACAACAACAATTCAGACAACACCAGTCAACAGTTTGTTACACTATCACTATGAACGGCCCTCTTCACTTGGTTGGTTGCAAAAAATTCCAAGATGTCATCGGCCAAAATCCAAGTTGACGATGGACAAAATGCTGAACTAGATGCTTCAAAACCATCAGACAACAAAAGCAGCACCAAATCGCACATTAAATATTAGCATATTCATGAATCTGCATTTGGTGGTGTAAAATTTTAACATGACTGAATCTTAGTAGATCACTCTGGGTTACAAAAACAAAACTACGTTTTAATGTGGCATGAAAAAGAGTCACAAAAAAGTTATGAAATAAGTTCCAAAAAAGTCATAGTATAGTATGTTAATAAAGTCGTAGTATAGCATGTCGAAAAAATAATACAAAAGTTATAGTATAGTATGTCGAAAATTGTCATAGTATAGTATGTTAATAAAGTCATAGTAAAGTATGTTAAAAAAGTCATAGTATATCTCCAAGAGCATGGTGTCCAAAATGGCAGCAGCGGTAGGTAGAGGTGCCGCTGGTGGAGTGAGAATCCGAACAAAACCTGATATATACACAACTGCCAGTGGGAAAGTTATTCTGGAAGACGAACTTTTAAACTTTCTTGTTGTCAAAATGAAAACCCTGAGTCAAGATGACATTGTGTTAATGGCTGTGAACCACTTCGGCTCTGAGTGGATTGAGAACTCCAAGAAGGTGCTGTTTGAACTCTGCCCAAGCACCCAGCGCAATGTGATACACAAAGGGGCACTAAAAGACACTAACAATGTCAAAAGCTGTTTGAAACTGCTTAATGAGGTTGGTGAAAACATCCCTCGTTTCGTGTCTCATTACCTCGACGAACTTCCGCCAGTGATTTTTAATAGCCCGGATGTGTCCTGCCTGTTTAGCAGAATTGAACATCTTAGCGCGGAGGTCACAGTTATGAAGCAGGCTATGTCTACTCAGACAAGTGCCTGTGAGGATCTACGTGCGGTAACGGTGGATATAAGACTTTTGTGAGGCGCTTCTTTGAGGCGCGCAAACCCAGGGCTGCTGCAGGCCCAGTGGATGAGTTTGCAAGGAAAGTGGCGTCTGAGAACGGGACTGAAATTTAGATATGTCTGTGTCTACAATGACGGGTATTAGAGTTGTGTCATACAACTCGCATGGCCTGCGCCTCGGACATGGGGCAGGGGACAAAGCGCAGCGAATCGTAATTGACAAGCTTTTGGAGAACACTGACATTTGTGCATACAAGAAACGTTTTTAGCGAAGCAGGATTTAGATCAACTAAACTCTGTTAATAATGACTTCCATGGAGCAGGGGAGTCTACAACAGATCTAAGCACCGGTATCCTGAGGGGCAGAATTCCTGGGGGAGTGGCCATACTTTGGCACAAGAAATACGATCCACTGATCACGGTTATTAGGCTTGAGATTGACTGGGGCATTGCCATCAAAATTGTACATAATGATAAAGCTTTTGTTATCTTAAATGTGTATACTCTTTATGAATGTAATACAAATGAGTATGAATATATTAACAGGCTTGGTTTCATAAGCTCGTTTATTAAGGAAAATGCATATACTTGTACAGGCATGTGAGAAAATTAGGACACCCCATTAAATAATCAGCTTTTTATTTAGAAATGGTTCACATATCAATGTCCAGTCATGTTTTTACGTATTTTTCAAAAAGAAAGTGATTTAATTGCAATTTAACAACAAAAATGAACATTGTTTGACAAATCCAAAAAAAGAAAAAAAATTAAAGTATGTTTTTTAATGGAGGAAAAAGTTAGGACACCCTACCCCCTAATAGCTAGTGTTGCCCCCGTTGGCTGATATAACTTCAACAAGACGCTTTTTGTAGCCTTTTTGTGGTGGTTCAGGTCTTGTTTTGTGTTCCTCACCTTCTTTTCCTTTTTTTCAGGTGAGCGGAGAGGGGCGGGGCCGGTGCTCCAGGGCAGTTCACGAGACACACCTGCTGCCTATCAGCTCGTTTGGCCGGCTTCTTAAGCCAACTGCTCTGTCTGCCCTGTGCCAGATGATCCTTTGTCCTTCTCGCATGTACATGTCTCTGAGCAGATTCCTCGCCTCTCTCCACGATCCGGTGGTTCGTTGCTCTTTTCCTGTTTAGTGATTACTAGTAGGTTTTTCCCCTCGTGGTGACTTTGTGTTGTTACTTCGTTTTGTGAAGACCCTTTTCGTTGTTTAAACTTCTTAGAACATTTTTTCCCTTGCTAAGGCGATTTCTGTTGATACTTTGTTTGGAATAAATCTGTTACAACTCTGCATTTTTGGGTCCAGACTAAATCCTTCCTCAAGCCGTAACAGAATCATCTGGCCATCATGGACCCAGCGGAGATCGAGGGCTTCAAACATGCCTTTGCCGACCAAGCGAGCAGGCTTAACCAGCAGGAGTCGGTCCTGCAGCAAACCACAGAGCACCTCCAGCAGATGACGACAAGCATGGCGCAGATGAGGGGACAGCTAGCTCTCCTGCTTGAGCGGCTGGCTCCATCCCCGGACTCATCACCACCACTTCCTGCAGCTGACGCACCCGTCAGTTCCCCGCTGCAGCCCCGTGAGCCCTACATCCCTACCCCCGCCAGATATGCAGGAGATTTAGGGACTTGTGCACAATTTCTTCACCAATGCTCACTAGTTTTTAGTCAACAGCCAGGCACTTATTCCACACACCAGTCCAAAATAGCATTTATCATGAGCTTGCTAACAGGACAGGCGGCCGCATGGTCGTTAGCCATCTCCAGTCAGAACTCAGCCATCACATCTGATTACCATTCGTTCATAGAGGAAATGAAAATGGTGTTTGATCATCCCGTAAAGGGCACACAGGCCATAAGCCAGCTTCTGGACTTACATCAGGGCTCTCTCTCAGTATCCCAGTATGCGGTAGAGTTTCGCATCTTGGCAGCAGAAAGTGGGTGGGGGGACTCAGCTCTACAAGCAGTGTTTTTAAAAGGTTTATCGGGGGTTATGAAAGACGAGTTAGCCACTCGTGACGATAGCACCTCCCTGAACCAGTTGATAGACATGGCCATACGGTTGGATAATCGGATCAGGGAAAGAAATAGAGAGAGAACAGAGGGAAGAAGAAGACGGCCCCTCGTCGCTTCCCAGTCCAGCCTCCTCGAGACATCACCGACAGTCAACAGCGCCACCTTGGCAGCCCCAGGGACTCTTCACACCCCAGAAGAAGAACCCATGCAGCTGGGACGAGCTCATCTCACACTGGCAGAACGACGGAGACGCATAATGGGGAAGCTCTGCCTCTACTGCGGCCACCCTGGACACTTCCTCACCAGCTGCCCAGAGCTGCCAAAAGACAAGGCTCGCCAGTAGATGGGGGAACTCTGGTGAGCCGAATCTCTTCCCCTACTTCATCCCGCATACAGGTTGCAGGTATGATTCACGGGCCACAACGTTCGCTCCCAGTCGCAGTCCTGGTCGACTCAGGAGCTGACGACAATTTCATTGATGTTAACTTTGTTAAGACGAACAATTTGCCCCTACATAAACTTACCTCCCCTAAAGAGGTCCTGGCCATTGACGGTAAGCTACTGGAGATAGTCACCCACCGCACCGACCCGCTAAAACTCATCCTCTCCAGCAATCACCATGAATTTGTAGAACTGTTTGTCATCTCTTCCCCTCATACTCCTGTGGTGTTGGGCATACCATGGTTAAAAAAACACAACCCACATATAGACTGGCCTACGGCCTCCATCCGGGAATGGAGTTCACATTGTCACGCCTGTTGCCTCCAGTCAGCCATTCCAGCCAGGTCCCCTGCTCCCGCTCAGCAAACAGAGGTCATAGATTTGTCAAATGTTCCCAGAGTATATCATGATTTAAGAGAAGTTTTCAGCAAGACCTCCGCAAACACACTTCCTCCACACCGTCCTTATGACTGTGCTATTGACTTACTCCCTGGTGCCCCACTCCCCACTAGACGTTTGTACAACCTTACAAAACCAGAACGAGAGGCCATGGGGACATACGTTAACGACTCCTTGGCAGCAGGGCTGATAAGGCCCTCATCGTCCCCGGTGGGGGCGGGGTTTTTCTTTGTGGCCAAAAAAGACAAGACTTTACGCCCCTGTATTGACTATACAGGGCTTAATGCCATCACCGTGAAGAACAAATACCCCCTGCCTCTCATTGACTCTGCCTTCAGTCCGCTGCACCATGCCACAGTCTTCACAAAGCTGGATCTGCGCAACGCCTACCATTTGGTACGGGTACGTGAGGGTGATGAATGGAAGACCGCCTTCAACACTCACTTGGGGCATTATGAGTACCTGGTTATGCCATTCGGCCTAACCAACGCCCCAGCGATTTTCCAATCACTGGTTAACGACGTGTTAAGAGACTTGTTAGACAGAGTTGTCTTCGTGTATCTGGATGATATTTTAATCTTCTCTCGTTCTCAGGAAGACCATGTGCTTCATGTCCGTGATGTGCTGACCCGGCTGCTGGAGAACAAATTGTTTGTTAAAGCAGAGAAGTGTGAGTTTCACGTCCCCTCAGTGAGCTTCTTGGGGTACATTGTGGAGAAAGGCCAGCTCCGTGCCGACCCCTCCAAAGTGGAGGCGGTCAGGGAATGGCCCACTCCCGCGTCCAGAAAAGATCTCCAAAGATTTTTAGGATTTGCTAACTTTTACCGTCGTTTCATACGAAATTACAGCCAGGTTGCTTCCCCTCTCACACAACTCACCTCCAGTAAGGTCAGTTTCTGTTGGACTCCAGCAGCCAATCACGCTTTCACTATTTTAAAAGAGATGTTTACTAAAGCGCCTGTTCTTGTTCACCCAGATCCCGAGCAGCAGTTTGTGGTCGAGGTTGATGCCTCGGACTCTGGGGTCGGGGCCGTCCTCTCCCAGCGTCTCCCTGCGGACAACAAACTCCACCCGTGTGCATTCTTTTCTCGACGCCTCTCCCCAGCAGAACGGAACTACGATGTGGGGAACCGGGAGTTGTTAGCGGTGGTGCTGGCTCTTCAACAGTGGCGGCATTGGCTGGAGGGGGCTGTTCATCCCTTCATAATCTGGACTGACCACAAAAACCTGGCTTACCTGCGTACCGCCCGGAGGTTGAACTCCCGTCAAGCACGCTGGGCGCTTTTTCTGGGGCGGTTCAACTTCACCATGACCTACCGCCCTGGTTCCCGGAACGTGAAGCCAGATGCCCTCTCACGTCAGTTCACTGTGGAGGAAGGGAAGGCAGAGGAGGAGATGATCCTTCCTTCTCAACGTGTGGTGGGAGCGTTGCAGTGGCAGGTGGAGCAGGAAGTACAAGACGCCCAGCAGAATCAGCCGGTCCCTGATGGCTGCCCCCCTGGACAGCTGTTCGTTCCTCCGGCTGCTAGGTCTTCAGTACTCATCTGGGGCCACACCTCTCGAGTAGCCTGTCATCCTGGTGTATATCGCACGCTAGCACTGGTCCGGCAACGCTTCTGGTGGCCATCAATGGCAGCTGATGTCAGGACGTTCGTTGCCTCCTGCCCTGAGTGTTCGCGCAGTAAAGCTTCTCATCGTCCTCCAGCTGGTTTGCTGCAGCCTCTACCTGTTCCCCCACGCCCATGGTCACACATCGCTGTGGATTTCGTCACCGGCCTCCCTCCCTCAGAAGGTAATGACACCATCTTAACCATTGTTGATCGGTTCTCCAAGGCGGTTCATTTTGTTCCCCTCCCGAAACTGCCCAACGCCTTGGAGACCGCTAACCTGCTCATTCAACATGTGTTCAGGCTCCATGGCATCCCCTTGGACATTGTGTCAGACCGAGGTCCACAATTCACCTCTCGAGTCTGGGGGGCTTTCTGTCGGGCCCTGGGGGCCACCGCCAGCCTGTCGTCCGGCTATCACCCTCAGACGAACGGCCAAACAGAGCGGGCTAACCAGGACCTTGAGTCCGCCCTCCGCTGCGTCGCTTCTCGTCTCCCCGCTTCCTGGGCCACACACCTCCCCTGGGTCGAATATGCCCACAATACCTTGATCAGCTCGGCCACTGGTATGTCACCCTTTATGGTGACCTCGGGCTATCAGCCTCCCCTGTTCCCTAGCCAGGAGTCCGACGCAGCGGTTCCCTCAGTACAAGCCCAGTTTCACAGGGTCCGCCGGGTCTGGAGGGAGGCCCGCACAGCCCTGAGCAGGACCGCGGAGCGAAACCGACGTTTGGCGGACCGCCATCGGACCCCAGCTCCGGCCTATCAGGTGGGCCAACAGGTCTGGCTGTCGTCCCGGGACCTTCCCCTTCAAACCGACTCCCGGAAGCTGGCTCCCCGATTCATCGGCCCCTACCCTATTGAAAAGATCATCAACCCCAGCGCCGTCCGACTCCGCCTCCCCGCCGCCCTCAAGATCCACCCGGTTTTCCACGTCTCACTGCTCAAACCGGTCACAGACAGTCCCCTTCAGCCCCCTGCTCCGCTACCGCCAGCTCCCCGCATCATCGATGGTCATCCAGTATACACGGTGAAGGAAATCTTGGACGTCCGCAGGAGGGGTCGCGGCTTTCAGTTTCTGGTCGACTGGGAGGGGTACGGCCCCGAGGAGCGTTCATGGCTCCCACGCTCCCTCATCCTCGATCCACAGCTGCTGCAAGATTTCTATGTTAGGTACCCGGGTAAGCCTGGTAGGACGCCAGGAGGCGTCCATTAGGGGGGGGGTACTGTGGTGGTTCAGGTCTTGTTTTGTGTTCCTCACCTTCTTTTCCTTTTTTTCAGGTGAGCGGAGAGGGGCGGGGCCGGTGCTCCAGGGCAGTTCACGAGACACACCTGCTGCCTATCAGCTCGTTTGGCCGGCTTCTTAAGCCAACTGCTCTGTCTGCCCTGTGCCAGATGATCCTTTGTCCTTCTCGCATGTACATGTCTCTGAGCAGATTCCTCGCCTCTCTCCACGATCCGGTGGTTCGTTGCTCTTTTCCTGTTTAGTGATTACTAGTAGGTTTTTCCCCTCGTGGTGACTTTGTGTTGTTACTTCGTTTTGTGAAGACCCTTTTCGTTGTTTAAACTTCTTAGAACATTTTTTCCCTTGCTAAGGCGATTTCTGTTGATACTTTGTTTGGAATAAATCTGTTACAACTCTGCATTTTTTGGTCCAGACTAAATCCTTCCTCAAGCCGTAACACTTTTACCAGTCTCTGACATCGATCAGGAGAAAGTTTGGCCCACTCCTCAATGCAGAATTCTTTCAGCTGTGAGATGTTTGAGGGGTGTCTTGCATGTACAGCCCGTTTCAAGTCACTCCACAGCATTTCAATGGGATTAAGATCAGGGCTTTGACTTGGCCATTCCAGGACTCTCCACTTCTTCTTTTTTAGCCAGTCTTTGGTGGATTTGCTGGTATGCTTTGGGTCATTGTCTTGTTGCAGTATCCAGTTACGTTTCAGCTTTAATTTTTTGACAGATGGTTTCACATTTTCTTCAAGCACCCTCTGATACACAGTAGAATTCATGATGGATTCTAGGATGGTGAGCTGGCCAGGTCCTGCTGCAGCAAAGCAACCCCAAACCATGACACTGCCTCCTCCATGCTTCACAGTTGGTATGAGGTTCTTTTCTTGGAAGGCTGTATTTGGTTTACGCCAAACATGTCTTCTGTTCTGGTGTCCAAATAATTCAATTTTAGACTCATCTGTCCAAAGAACCTTATTCCAGAAGTTGTGGTCTTTGTCTATGTTCTCTCTGGCAAACTTCAGTCTGGCCTTAATGTTTTTTTTAGAGAGCAAAGGTTTCTTCC
Organism: Eutrigla gurnardus; assembly: GCF_963514095.1. Taxonomy (NCBI): domain Eukaryota; kingdom Metazoa; phylum Chordata; class Actinopteri; order Perciformes; family Triglidae; genus Eutrigla; species Eutrigla gurnardus. The sequence goes on from NC_139932.1 coordinate 17,652,517, forward strand.
TTGCACACCTCCCATGAAAGTCAAACTTGTGTAGTCTCTTTCTGATTGTAGAGTCATGCACTTTCACACCGACAGTAGTCAGAACCTGCTGTAATTCCCGTGATGACATTTTAGGATTTTTGAGGACTTCTTTGATCATCCTGCGTTCTGCTCTGGGGGTAAACTTGCTTGGACAGCCAGATCTTGGCATGGTGGCAGTTGTCTTGAATGTCCTCCACTTATAAACAATTTTACGAATCGTGGAATGGCTAATGTTAAATTCTTTAGAAATCTTTTTAAATCCTTTACCAGACTCGTAGGCGGCCACAATCTTCTTTCTGAGGGCATCAGGAAGCTCTTTAGACCTCACCGTGGCGCTCATCTCAACTTCTCAATTGTCAGGGGCACACCAAACTAAATCTGAGGTTTAAATAGGGCAAGGCTCCATTCAAATGCTGGGTAACAATCTACTAATCATGTGCACCTGATGTGATGCACCTGTTTGGGATTTTCAACATTTTAAGAGGGATAATATAGGGGGTGTCCTAATTTATTCCTCACCAGAAATTGCATTATTTTTTAATTAAATTTCACAGAAAGTTTTAAAAAGGCTTTTCTTATTTTTTTAATTGTTTAGTTATATTATTTGGATCCCTCAGTTTCATTAAAATTGACATTAAATACCCATATGTCCAAATATATTTTAAAATACACAGGATTTCATAAGGTGTCCTAATTTTTGCACATGCCTGTATATGTATTGTGGGTGACATGAATGCTGATATCTCAGACAGGAAATCCTTGTTTGGCCAACACCTAGTGCAGTTCTGTGAAGACAGCAAGCTCTCTGGCATTACAAGTTATTGACTGATAATTGTCTTAGTAATGTTGTTATACCATCTGCTATCCTATGTGATGACATTAACTGTAATGACCAGATACATAGTAAAGGTCTCTGTATAATGTGTGAGAAGATTGTAAACTGTCTTATCAGTAGTGGTGTTCTAAGAATTTTGTATAACCTCATGTCTTAAAGTTTTTTTCAGGTTACAGCTTTATGTGTTGAACTGTTTATTACTTTAGTATCCTGATGGCTGACCTAAATGTTATCAGAGGCCTGGTAGTCATGATGTCTTGTTCTGCATGAAGGTTAACTGTCAGTGACGCGTTATCTCCTGTGCCTTTAAAAGACTCAAGTCACAACAATGATTTGAGCACTTCCTCTGTAGCATCCTCACACGTTGTTGCATTGTAACTGCTCCTCTTGTACAAGATTAAAGTCAGACGTCGACTTTACTTATGTCTCCGATCTCCTCCTTGGGTGAATTTATTCGTTTACGGGAAAATTATTTTAACAAGTGGTAAACGTTTCTGCAACAAAAGACGTAAACAACATAATTCCAGACCAGGATGGAATGAATATGTGGCTGAGCTCCATGCAGAGGCCAAAGAAGCTTTTAAAAACCTGGGTGTTATCAGGGAGAGCTAGACATGGCCCCGAGATTGAGTGTAAAAAACAGGCAAATGCACGATTCAAGTATGCTGTGCGTTTTATTAAAAGAAACGAGCAGGCTATGGCCATGGCCAAAAAGCTTCAGCAAAATAATGCCAATGACTTCTGGAAAGAAGTTAAGGTTATTAATAACAGTAAGATGCCTTTGCCGTCTAGTGTTGCTGGGGTCACTGGACCTAAAAATATTGCAGAACTCTGGAGCAAACATTACAGTAACATTTTTAATTGTGAGTGAGAAATTTTATGCTGGAAATGTTCTTTTTAACAACAGTGTGTTTATTAGACCTGATGATGTGTACTCTGCCATTGAGAAATTGTCCATGAACAAAGCATGTGGTCTTGATCATGTCTTGCTTGCTATGTGTTTCACTGGGTTATTAATGCATGGCATACTGCCTGACTCTATGTTGTCTGTACTGTTAGTGCCTGTGATTAAAGACAAAACTGGAAAAATCCTCAGCATAGATAACTACAGGCCTATTGCTCTAGCTAGCATCATTTCTAAAGTGCTAGAAAGAATTATTTTAGATCGGCTTAGTGGCATAGTATAGTATGTCAAAAAAGTCGTAGTATAGTATGTTGAATAAAATAATAAAAAAAGTCATAGTATAGTATGTCGAAAAAAGTAATGAAAAAAATATGAAAAAAGTAATAGCATAGTATGTTAAAAAAAAGTCATAGTATAGTATGTTATAAAGTTAAGTATAGTATGTTAAAAAAAGTCATAGTATAGTATGTTAAAAAAAGTCATAGTATAGTATGTTAAAAAAGTCATAGTATACTATGTTAAAAAAGTCATAGTATACTATGTCAAAAAATTCATAGTAAAGTATGTTGAAAAATTCATAGCATAGTATGTTAAAAATTCATAGTATAGTATGTTAAAAAAAATTCATAGTATAGTATGTTAAAAATTCATAGTATAGTATGTTAAAAAAAATTCATAGTATAGTATGTCGAAAAAAGTGATGAAAAAAGTCAAAGTATACTACGTTAAAAAAGCAGACTGTCCTCCTCGAGAAAACGACCACATAGGTCGTGTGTCAAGCACCGAATTACGACCATATGTTACGTTTCAAAATAGCGCGCCCTCTAGCGGTCAAGTAAATATCGACACTCCGGTGTCTCAGACGATCGCCCCCCGTCAATCATCGGCAGAGACCCCCCCCACACGTCGACCTAAACCTACCACCCCCCCCCCCCCCCACCCCACCCCCGCGCGTGCGCGGACGATCGCCCCCCGTCAATCATCGGCAGAGACCCCCCCCCACACGTCGACCTAAACCTAAAAAGTCATAGTATAGTATGTTAAAAAGTCATTTTATAGTATGTTATAAGTTAAGTATAGTATGTTAAAAAAAAGTCATAGTAAAGTATGTTAAAAAAGTCAAAGTATAGTATGTTGAAAAACTTCATAGTATAGTACGTGGTTAAAAGTAATGAAAACAGTCAAGAGAATAGTAAAAAAATGAATGAAAAATGTGTAGAGAATAGTACGTCGAAAAAAGTCATAGTATAGTATGTTAAAAAAGTCAAAGTATAGTATGTTAAAAAACGTCATAGCATGGTAGTATTGTATAGTGTTTTATGGCTCCTCTTTTGACATGTTTTATGGGATACTATACTATGAAATGTTTAGGATACATTTATAAAATAGTATAGTATGACATGTAACATGTTGTATGACACTTAATGATATAAAATAATATTTTTTTTAATACTCTTTTTTCTGCAGCATACTATACTGTGACTTTTACTTTGTTATATTGTTGACTTTTTATAGCATACTATAGTATTAATTGTTTACGGCATACTTCATCACATTTCTATGACATTTTATACATTTTATGACACTTATGTCATATCATATTACAAATGTTTTCATGACACACTATACAATTTATCACATACTGTTCTACCTTATAAAATAATAAAATACTTTAATTAAGTTGAACATATGGTACATATTAATGAATGTTCTTACCTGTAAGAACGTCCTCTCTTCGCTCACCGTCGATCGTTTCTAACAGACGGACACTGAACAGGAAAAACGTTAAGAGACTTTTTTTAACACACTGGGTGTTTTTTTTATTGAAATAAACATAATAAATATCAGAACAGAGAAGACAGTCGCTGCTGTCCACTTAAAACCGCAGGAAGTGTGCGTAGTCTGAGGAGGAATCTGTTATTCTTAAACAACATGAAGTGGAACTAGCGGCTACGGCTTGAAAGATACAAATCATTCCAGTTCTTCCACGTCCACCTTAAAAAACACAGGCCTCTCCTGGATTAACCTTAAATTAATAAATACACCAAATCAAGACATTCGTTAAATAAACCGCGACCGGCTTTTGGCTCTTCGCGGGGGAGAGAAAAAAAACGACTTTGTATTTTTTTTGTCCCCTCGAGTCACGATGAACTCGGTCTAAATGTCGACATGCACTAAAGACAGCATATTTACACCATTTCTCAGAAAGGATTCATTTAGACGGCGGCAAAAATCTCTCACGCAGAAAAAAAAAAATCATTAATAAAAAGGTCAGATCCGTTCTTCCTTTTCTATCTGACATTTTGTATCCATTTGGGAAGAATTACGTTTTAAACAGCAAGCTTGTAACAAATTAATTTAATGCTGAATTAAAGGATAAGGTAGACAATATTCTGTTTTTCATTCTGTCAACAAAAAACATGAAAAACTTGTCCACGTGCCACCCCCCCCCCCCCCCCCCCCAAAAAAAACACAGCTGAAATAGTTCTGACAAATACACTTAAAAAAATAAATAAGAAAATATTGTATTTGAGTAACATTTGTTAAAACCAGCTGTTTTAGGAAAGTCGGAGCTTTTTTTTAACATTGAAACTATACATTTGTGTTTTAAAGATTTGTGTCTATTACAACGGACACTTTTCATGAGATTTGTTGACAATAAAATAACACAGGATAACACGACCTTATCCTTTAAAATGTAAGTATTTCGGGACTTTCGGTGTGATTATATTATAATTCTGACATTAGAGCTACAGAACGTTTAATTCAACACGTCCATAAGGTGGAAGATTCACGTTCTTTTTGCTCGCTTGTAAGTAAGTGGAGCTCAAGTTTTAGTGACGATATTGGCAAATTTTTAATTTTTTTTATAAATTAATGTGTGAGGCGTGCACACACACACACACACACACACACAAACACACTCAGGTCGATGCCTGTAGTTCAGTAGGAATGTCCGTGCAGCCACAGGTTCACTTCCTGGTTCTGAGTCACATGACTGCTGAGAGCTGGTGGCTGAGTGAGTCAGTAGTTCACTAGTCCTCGTTCCAGTGTGTCTTCCTGAGGTCGTCTCTTGGTTTCCACATCCACATAGGCATGCTAATGCTAATGCTTACGAGGGGGTGGGGTGGCTAGGCTACACAGCTAGCATATGGAGGAAATGTCATACAGAATCACACCAGTGGTTTTGCGATCGCTCACTTCGTAACTCTACGATGAACAACAAGCCTTATGTTGTTTCAAGTAGATTTTAAATGGAAAAACTGCCTGTGAGGTAAATTAACGTGAAACGAAGGGTCGGTTCTGGAAGCTTGAACACGGTAACGTTTAGTACGTTGGGGTTTGTAGTTCATGAAATAAAAGAAATGTACTTTCAGGGCCTCGGCTGGTAATAATACTGCTGATCCGAAGCCCCGACGCTCACATGGAGCTCTGCAGCTTCTAGCTTTGGTAACCAAATGTCTCGTCCCTCACTCCCTCCTCCCCCGGCCTTATAGAGTGGAAGGTGGGGGCGGGGCAATCCCGGGGTTAGAGGTCGATGCCCTTCACCAGCGAGGCCTCCAGCGTGACGGTGAAGTCGTGGAGCGTCTCCAGGACGCCGATGAGGCCGTTGACGGTGGTGCGGTCTCTGAGCAGCGCTGCGTCTTCGTACATCCTCAGGATGACGGGGCATTCCACCAGCAGGGGGAGCCACTGGGGCAGCAGGCGGTCTCTGCAGCACAAAAACAAGGTTTCTCACGGCTTGGGAACGTTGCACAGGAAACATGACGTTTCTGATAATAAATTAAACATATTTGTCCTCAATATCAAAGACCAGAACAAGGAGGTTTCTGCTGACCTGGCCCCGAGGCAGACCAGCAGCTGGAACTTCCCGTCCTTGCCGATGTTCCTGGAGGTGGAGTTGATGGCGTTGACGTAGCGACAGAGTGATTGACAGGTCATCCCAAGGGGCTCCGTGGTCTCCTGGAGGTCCCCCATCTGATCGGCCGACTCCATGTAGGCCACGGCCTTCTCTGCGGAGGAGAGACCATGGGTGCAGTCGAATAGTCAAAAAATAAGGTCCTAACTCCTATTCCTATCTCCTATTCCTTGACCTCTGGGGAAAACGTCACGGGGTTAAGGAAAGGCAATAGGAGAACTCAAAAGGACTTAGGAAAAGTCGACTGCGGGGTTCAGAGAATCCGACCGGACTTTCACTAAACTACGTCATTAAAACGCGGCCGCTGATGATTGACAGCTGATGATCGGCACCGGCGATTGACGTGCGTCTGCGCTGGAGAAACTACAATAATGGACTACAAAAAGCGCATCGTCCACTTCTCCACATGTTGGTTTTATAAACAGCTGGTTCACTGACCGGCTTCAGGTCCAGCAGCTCCTCCTTCCTGTTGCTTTATTTACGTTTTATTTGTGGTTTTAGTTTCGTTTTTGTCAAACATTTGTAACATGATTGAAATAAATAAATAAAAAACATTCAATTATTATCACTGTCCACACATTTATCATCACTATTCCAATTACTATATGTCTGCATGAAAGTCATTGTTAAATATGTAAATTAACATATCGTTTGTTTTCATGAACGGCCGAGGTGTGCGGCACTTTAAATGTTGCTCTCGCTAAGAATTGTGGGTCGGCGTAATCTCCTTTCCTATCGCATAGGAAGGTCCGTTGCATCCTATGCTAAAGGAGCTCTGAAAGGAAGCATTGGAGCTCCTTTCCTTTGCATTTAGAGAATTCGAACAGCTCTTATCATGGCGGCCACTTGTTTACTTCCGGGTCACTTCTTCAGTTAGGAACCTTCCTAAGCAAAAAAGACTATTTGACTGCACCCCAGAACTCTGCTGTTCACGGCTAATGAATCCGCTAAAACGGGCCAAATTAAAACGTTTGTGTTTTTATCGGCAGCAGGTGGCGCCGTCCCCCCGACACTCACCCACAAAGTCCCAAACGAACACCGTCTTCTGGAAGAGCCGCGCCGACTTGAAGCCGTGGTGGAAGAACTGCTCCAGAGCTGCAACCAGACTGTTCTCTCCACACAGCAGGACGGTCAGGCTGCCTCTCTGCAACCAGGAAGAGCCAACGTCAACGCTGCTAAGCCCCGCCCCTAAACCATCCCCTGCTTTCTGGTCTGTTGGACTCTAAATGGACCATAATGTACTAAATGAACATCATGCTGGATTGAAGAAGACTTGAAACTAGAGATTGAGACCATAAACTCATGTTTACAATGTTTACTGAGATAATACATCAAGAGAGAAGTAGGACCATTTTCTCATAGACTTCTATACAACCAGAGAGGAGTCGCCCCCTGGTGGCCAGCAGAGAGAAGTAGGACCATTTTCTCATAGACTTCTATACAACCAGAGAGGAGTCGCCCCCTGGTGGCCAGCAGAGAGAAGTAGGACCATTTTCTCATATACTTCTATACAACCAGAGAGGAGTCGCCCCCTGGTGGCCAGCAGAGAGAAGTAGGACCATTTTCTCATAGACTTCTATACAACCAGAGAGGAGTCGCCCCCTGGTGGCCAGCAAAGAGAAGTAGGACCATTTTCTCATAGACTTCTAAACAACCAGAGAGGAGTCGCCCCCCTGGTGGCCAGCAGGGAGAAGTAGGACCATTTTCTCATAGACTTCTATACAACCAGAGAGGAGTCGCCCCCTGGTGGCCAGCAGAGAGAAGTAGGACCATTTTCTCATAGACTTCTATACAACCAGAGAGGAGTCGCCCCCTGGTGGCCAGCAGAGAGAAGTAGGACCATTTTCTCATAGACTTCTAAACAACCAGAGAGGAGTCGCCCCCCTGGTGGCCAGCAGGGAGAAGTAGGACCATTTTCTCATAGACTTCTAAACAACCAGAGAGGAGTCGCCCCCCTGGTGGCCAGCAGGGAGAAGTAGGACCATTTCTAGTCTCACCTCTTTCTCTGGTTTGTGGAAGTGTTTGACGATGTTGTTCACAGCCTCGCCGACGGCCTCCTGGATCTGAGCCGAGGTCGGCTCTGGAAGGAAACCGATGTGTTAACATATTAAGTAACAATAATAAGTTATATAGATATATATATATATATATTTAATTCAGTTTCCTTACTCTGGTTTTAAAATATTAAAATACTAATTGATAATTAATAATTTAATATATATATTAGGGGGGGGGGGGGGGGTACTGACTGTGTCCTCGTCCAGACAGTGACGTGAGGCTGATGCGTCGGGTCTGGGATGGCGAGCGCAGCAGCGGAGGCGTGCCGCAGCCTTTCCCAGAATCCTCCTCTGTGCTGGGAAGCACCAGCTCACCAATCAGGACCCTCTCCAGGCTGCCGTCGTCCACGCCCCTCCCCAGCCAGCGGCCGCACGGGAACCTGGGGTTTAAAAGTTTCAATTCAAGCATTTCCAGGTGCTTTTCCAGCCCCTTCCAGCTGTGGTAAACTCCATATTCCTATCAATCCAATGGTCAGTATTCAGTCTACTTATTATGTCACTTGTTCATCACATTAAATGAGATGTTCTTGTCCTCTAAACAACCAACATGATGTTTGGAGACAGCTTTTTACAGAAGGACCACAAATGAAAGGAAAACTAATTCCACTAACAGATCCACAGAAATATAATCACCAACTATTTTCATCATCTGTTCATCATCAAAAGTCATTTTTCATAAAGAAATGTCAGAAAATGCTGTTTTCAGTCCCTCAGATATGGAGATCTTCTTTTCTCTGTTCTATCATAGATGTCATCACATACAACACACATTTCAAGACCTTTATTCTACATCCAAGCACTTTTCAAACCTTGAAACCTTTTCAAGGATTTCCAGCACCCGTACGTGCTCTCACCTGTAGGTGTGTCCCGTGATCTCGTTGCGCACCATGACACAGTCCACCAGCCACTTGGCGAGGAGGCCGGCGTTGTCGTGGCCGAGCTGCACCGTCGTCAGCTTCCCCAGGTTCTGACACTGAATCACACAAGAGGAGTCCAGTTACTACGACTTTACGTTACGCTTAGCTACGCAACACGTTATCTCTCCTTTAATTCTCTAAAAACAGCTTCTAGCAGGAAGACCGTGACTATGACCACGGTGACTACAGGGGGAGACTGATGGGAGACTGATGGGAGACTGGGATGAAAGGGGAGGAGCTTCCTCTGACCTTGAAGAAGGCGGTGATGTGGTTGTGAGGCCTGAAAGCCGACTGAGGGAGATGGAAACACTTAGTTAACACACAACGGACGCACACATCAAACATGGTGGTGAGCTGAACATCACAACGCCATGCAAACAGAATGCAGCCCGATGGACGTGCCGGAGGAGGAGGAGGGGGAGGAGGAGGAGGAGGAGAGGGAGGAGGAGGAGGATGATTGGCTGCTCACAAACTCTCAAATGGAATAAAAAATATTTTTCAGATCAACTTTTGTTGATTATTCGAATTTCAATATTCTTCACCTGTTGTGGAAATTGTTTTATCTATATTGTTAATTGTTGGATGATCAACCTATTCATTATAGTCGATAATAATAATAATAATAATAATAATATATATATATATAGCAACGGATCCCCCCCCCCCCCAAAAAAAACACTGCACTCTGGAGTGAACGTGCTCAGCTCGTCAGGAGGTCACGGAGGTCAAACTACTCACGTCGAACGTCATCTCCAGGACGTTCTTGGGGATCTGCATGATGCCCGAGTCGCCCAGCTCCCCCGACGCACACACCCAGGGGTTAGAGGTCGTCATGGCGTTGCTCAGCTTCTTGATGGGGATGATGACGACTCGGTACGGGATCACTGCCGTGACAGATAAACAGATGAGACTCCATGTCGGTCACCTACCTACGTGGCTCTGAGAGCACAGACTCAGACGGGGACGCCTCACCGATGGTGGTGAAGACGCTGGTGAAGCAGAAGTAGTCGACGGTGTTCAGGGACAGCAGGTGGAACAGGAACTGCTCCTTCTCCTCCTCGCAGCGCAGGAAGGCGTAGCGCTTGTACAGCTTCCTGTGGACGGGGCACGTTCACAAAACTCAGCCGTCGCCATGGAGACGTGGCGGGAGGGTGAGGGTTGTTCATGTGTGCTTACTTGGTTAAGGCGTGTCGTGACAGCAGCTGTTTGAGGTGCTGAGAGAGCAGCTTCTTCTCCAGGGAGAGCCGGATCCAGGCTCTGGCTCGACCCACGTCGGTCTTGATCTCCGACATGCTCTGGATGTGTCTGAAAGACCACAAGATAACTACTGTTAAAACGCTGGTTTTCTGAATGGAGTCTGGTTGATGGGTGCTAGGCTACGCTAACATTGTAGCTGCTCCATCAACACTCCAAATAAGGTCATCTAGACATAAATACAGCAGAGACCTTGTTGTTTGGACCACAGACAGTCTCTGGTTCCTCCACATAGTCTGGTCTGGTCTCTGGACTAATGTGAGCTACGTCTAGACCTCTGGGGGACCACAGACAGTCTCTGGTTCCTCCACATAGTCTGGTCTGGTCTCTGGACTAATGTGAGCTACTATCTAGACCTCTGGGGGACCACAGACAGTCTCTGGTTCCTCCACATAGTCTGGTCTGGTCTCTGGACTCATGTGAGCTACTATCTAGACCTCTGGGGGACCACAGACAGTCTCTGGTTCCTCCACATAGTCTGGTCTGGTCTCTGGACTAATGTGAGCTACTATCTAGACCTCTGGGGGACCACAGACAGTCTCTGGTTCCTCCACATAGTCTGGTCTGCACTGCAAAAACAGCCCTTCTAGAAAGAAGTAAAATATTCTCATATTCAATCAAATTATCTTGTATCAAGCAAAAAAATCTGCCAATGGGGTAAGCTTTTTTTGCTTGACAAGCAATTCTTAAAATAAGCCCAAATTTCTTAGCTCCGAAAGACTAAAATGAGACTTTAAACTAGACAGAAAATCTTAAACTAATCCAAATTCTTCTAAAACAAGCAATGAAAAAAACACTAATTCAAGATTAAATTACTCAAAATTAGAATTTAAGTCTCTTTACTAATTTAAGAAATTACACCTTAATATGGGATTGATAATGAGCATAAAAGTAGTTAAAATAAGACATAATTTCTTAAAACAGCATAACAAATATAAAAGTGATGTCTTAAATCAAGATACCACAACTTTCTCAGTTTTTTTTTT
>NC_139932.1:17668409-17813409 GCF_963514095.1 Eutrigla gurnardus
TAGCAGGAGGAGCGGAGGCTGGGGGCGCGGACGTTGAAGAGGCGGGCCTTGTCGATGCGGCCGTCGAAGACGCGCAGCAGCGCCTCCTTGTCCTCCCACTGAGACATGATCTTGTTGTCCACGAAGGTGGCGAACATCTGGGTCTCGATGAAGTGGGAGAGGAAGGGCAGGTAGGGCTCCGGCTGGTCGGACAGGAAGGAGGCCTGGAGCAGACGGGGTCATGGGTCATCCACATTACCGTCATAAAGCACCTGAATAAAAGGTGCTCCGATCGATCGGCCACCGACCAAACTATTCATTCGGTCTACTAACGAACCATCAGTTAGATGGTTTGGTCCATGGTCTCGGTAAGGGCGACCTATAGCAGCATAACTAAGCCCTAAGTCTACCTAACAGACAGACAGAATATTTAGAGATAGCCCATAAAAGACCTTCACCTTGTCAAAGTTGTGCATCTGCTCCCGGTTGGTGAGCCAGGACTCCAGGTCCGGGGCGCTCTGGATCACGAAGGCCTCGTAGTCGGCGAACATGGTGGTGAAGCGTGCGGCGAACACCTCCCTCAGCTGGACATTCAGCTTGGCGTTCCTCAGCTCCTCCTCGTCGGCCGCCGTCCGGCCCCCATGGCCCTCGGCGCTCTGGACCTTCACGCCGGCCCTCAGGGCGTCCACACGGGCCACCGTCACCCCGGTGCGTCTGGTCAGCGCCTGCAGCCGCTCCAGGGTGGCGTTGCCCTGCAGCAGCTCCAGCACCGCCAGCTCCTCCCCGGCCAGGTTGCCGTTGCGCCCGTCATCCTCCAGCTGGCGGAGGGCGACGGCTGCCTTGCGCTCCCGACCCGGCGTGGAGGGGTTGCTGCCGGGGGCGGCGCGGGTCCGTGGCGGGGCCCCCGTGTTGGCGGGAAGGCCGAAGCTCAGCAGCACCTCGCTGAGCTCCTGGATGAACTCGGCCTTGTTGGGGAACTGGGGGAAGTCCTCCGGGAGCTCGATGTAGTGGTTGTCAATGTCCACAAAACACAGGTTGGCCTGGTGGAAAGACATTCATATTCATATTACTGACATTTATCGTCCCGAAAAGTTACATGATTCGTTTTTTGATAGTTTGGTCGGCGGATCACAAAAGGCCTATAGCAGCAGAACTGGTCCAGGGCAAACCTGAGCCGGCCCTTAGTATAGACATTGTAAGCCTTTCTTGCTATCAAATCCTCATATTGGTCATGAAAAATATTATATTACAGCTACCAATTAATATTTATCTATAAATTAATCAGAAACTAAACACAGGTTGGCCTGTTGGAAATACATTATTATTCATATAACATTAATGGTGCCGAAACAACAAAATCAAATCTCTCCAAAGTGTCCTCTCCAGGACGGATTGGTTTCAGGAGGCATGAAGGATGCTGGGAGAATGTAGGTCAGTGTGTAATTGATCAAAACACACAAATCCCACCTACGATAACGGGGTTAGCATCACACCCTCGGACGGGATTAAAGTAAAACCCGATAATACTCTGAACCACTCGGAGTCACAGACATAGAAAACGCAATTATGTACACGTGCCACGGAAAACACAAGATCAAAATATTTAAATATAGATTGATAGAAAACCTGCCAGACTGGAAATCTGAAGGTCAGACCCATGTGTGGTGCGTTCAGGGGCCGGTGGAATCTCCAACCTCCATAAAAAAAGCTAAGACATAATGGGAATTTACAATATTCAGGGTTCTTTTTCCAAAGTCAAATTCAAGCACTTTCCAAGCATTTCAGGAACAGCACTTTCAAGCACTTTATTCTTAATCCAAGCACTTTTCAAACCTTGAAATCACCACACCAAAATTCAAGGATTTCAAGCACCCGTACCAACCCTAAATATGATTTAGGATTATTGTGTTTATTTAGTTTAGCAAGATAATCTTGTTTCTTCTTTTAAACCTCGTTTGACAGGAGGTTTAAAAGAAAGACCGGGACCTGGACCTGGACCTGGACCTGGAGGTACGGGGTTCAGAAAAGGCCAAAACCACGTCCCCCCATTCACATCCAGCGTTCTCCTGTTTGCTTCCTTCTTTCATCACCGGCTCATTTCTAGGTCAGAGCCACTTTAAAGGTTCAGTAACACGGCGAGGGGAAGCACCCTGTATGGGGGGAGGGGGGGGGGCGATGGGCCCATGGGTGCTCCGCGGCAGCATCCCGCTACAGCTGGGGTAATTAGCATCCAGAATGTGCTGGATTAACGAGGCCTGGGAGTCAAAGCCGGAAGCCAGCAAGTCTGGATGTTCTGCTTTGTTAAGGCCTTATCTCGCTTTAACACATGAACACACACACAGACACACACAGACACACACACACACGCACACACACACACACACACACACACACAGGTTTAGATCCAGTTTGCTGTTTGTTGCAGGGAACAACCGAGACTGAAAGTTCACTTCAGACAAGAACGTCACCCTGAGGTGAACTTGTAGGCGAACAATATGGGTGAAATCTGTGTGTGTGTGTGTGTGTGTGTGTGTGTGTGTGTGTGGTGTTTTTTTGCAATTTCCTGTCTGTCTGAACAGGAGCCTGAGAGTCTGTGTGTGTGTGTGTGTGTGTGTGTGTGTGTGTGTGTGTGTGTGTGTGTGTGTGTGTGTGTGTGTGTGTGTCGGCCTGCAGGCTGCTGTGTTCCTGTACTTGTGGGGACCGAGCAGGCGGCCGGCGGTGCGTTCAGGTACCTCCTGAGGGAGCTCCAGCGTGGAGCGGTCGCTGCCCTCCCGGGGCTGCAGGCCCATCAGGTAGGGCACCGGGGCGTCCAGGAAGTGGAGCAGCGAGGCCGGCAGGATGGGAACGTAGACGTGCTGCCACTGGAACGGGAACAGCAGCGTGGTGATGCCCTCCGCCACCACCATCAACCTCTGGTAGTCTGGGGGGGGGGAGCAGGGGGAGGAGCAGGGGGAGGAGGGGGAAGACTTGTTATTACAAAAAAGTGATGCAGGATCATAAAGTACAAATACTAGAATTTTGCAAATAAGTAAATAAATAATGGATTTACACGGACTGGATGATATATTTACATAAAACAAATTGTGCATTAAAAACTGAAATTATGTAAAAAGTATCTATATATTTTTAAAATGTAGATAAAAGTCAGTGATGTGTTTCGGATGAACTCTTCCAAAGACAAAAGGAGGATTTTGTTCACTCTGGAAGTGAGCAGAGGCAGAAAGAGTAAGAGGTTTATGAAATATGAATGAATGAATATAAGTATTGATGCACCAGAGAGACTTTCATCAAGTGATATGAATATAAATTGAATCTGAGAGTGAGTTTAGAGTTAAAGACGAGGGGAATTACATTCTGATGGATTCTTTTCAATCTCGTTGTCTCGTGTGTGTGTGTGTGTGTGTGTGTGTGTGTGTCTGTGTGTGTGTGTCTGTGAATCAGATTAAGGCCAGCGGTCGCAGCTTTACTATCGAGTTCAGCAGCGGTTTCATCATGTTATTGTGAAAAAGCCGACCTCGAGGAAAGAAGAAATAAATGAAAAGAAGAAGTCGAATAAAAACACGATAAGTCGTAACACCCCCCCGTCTGAAAATGAAATCTCTGCACTTTCATCGGAAACGCATTTAAATCAGTTTGTGTTCCTTCATGCTACTCGTTTTCATCAACCTCGTTAGTGTGTCATAATGATTAGCAGCTCCTCGTCCCCGTGCACAAGAGATCGCATTTCATGAATATTTAACGTCCAATATGCATAAACAGTAAACAAGCCTACTTCTCTCTGCTGGCCACCAGGGGGCAACTCCTCTCTGATTGTATAGAAGTCTATGAGAAAATGGTCCTACTTCTCTCTGCTGGCCACCAGGGGGCGACTCCTCTCTGGTTGTATAGAAGTCTATGAGAAAATGGTCCTACTTCTCTCTGCTGGCCACCAGGGGGCGACTCCTCTCTGGTTGTATAGAAGTCTATGAGAAAATGGTCCTACTTCTCTCTGCTGGCCACCAGGGGGCGACTCTTCTCTGGTTGTATAGAAGTCTATGAGAAAATGGTCCTACTTCTCTCTGCTGGCCACCAGGGGGCGACTCCTCTCTGGTTGTATAGAAGTCTATGAGAAAATGGTCCTACTTCTCTCTGCTGGCCACCAGGGGGCGACTCTTCTCTGGTTGTATAGAAGTCTATGGGAAAATGGTCCTACTTCTTTACTATTTTTTGGTGTTTTTCAGCCTTTATTTTGACGGGGGGCGATGTAGAGACGGAAGGTCACAAAGCTGGAATCAAACGGACGTTTCTTGAGACCTCCACCTGAAAACATCGTCAGATCTGATGAAGACCAGAACTCTCTAGAGACTCAGCAGGTTTTTGCAGCTGCACCATGAACCTGAACCCTCCTACTGTACTCGCTGTACAACACTGGAGATGCAACGTTTTATTTTGGGCTTGTGGATTTGGGGAGTGCGTGTGTGTGTGTGTGTGTGTGTGTGTGTGTGTGTGTGTAGCAGACCGTTTTATATTTTCATGACTCATCGGCCACAGAAGCTAAACAAACACAGAAAGTGTTGCAGAGTGCAGAGCTGATGGAGGAGTGAAACTGAGAAGCAGTGGGGCGGAGCTGATCCCAGATCAGGGACCAGATCAGAGCTGATCTCAGACAACAGACCGGATCCCAAAAGAAAACAGGGACCCCGAACATGCTCCCTTATTGTAAATGTGTGCAACGTGTCCTGGTCCGGGTCCGTACTCACCGTGCGAGTAGAGGAGGATCTGCATCTCCAGCAGGGTGCAGGTGAAGACCTGGACCAGGTTCTCCACCCCCAGCAGTCTGAAGGCCTCGGCGAGGGGGAAGTCGGCGAGCTGCAGCTCCCCCGGCCCGGGCCTCTGGCACACGATGGGCTCGTAGACGCCGTGGAACTTGAGGGAGCGCCCGGCGGCGGGCAGCGGCACCTCGTACAGGATGTTGTGCACGTAGCTCTCCAGCGGCAGCGGCGGCGGGGCGGCGGCGTCCGTGACGGCCCGGTGCAGCTGCGACAGGAAGCGACGGCAGGCGTGCATGAAGGGCATGGGCGTGATCAGACACAGGGCCTTGGACACGTAGAGGGTGTCCCGCGACGAGTCGTAGCCGCCGGCCCGGCGAGACGAGGAGGAGGCGGAGGGGGAGTCGGCCTCGTCCACGCTGCTCGCCAGGGAGTCCATGCTGGAGGAGGAGGAGGAGGAGGAGGAGGGGGGCGTGTTCTCGGCGTGGTGCATCTGGTAGAGCGTCTGCATGGCAGAGCAGATCTGCGGGCTCGTCACCTCCTCGTAGAAGGTGTGCACGAAGCCGTAGGTCCGAGAGCCGTCCTCCTTGGTGATGATGAAGGAGTGGAAGTGGGGGTCCCGCGGGTCCGCCTGAGTCCGGAACGACAGGCCTTTAGGCATGCACAGCTGCAGGGAGGGAGGGAGGAGGAGGGAACAGCAGTCAGTCATCTCAGTTTCTTAAAAACATTCTGCATTTTCACATATTCATATTATCTATGATACTCTTTGAAGATGGAAACCTTGGCTTTGAGGTTGGAGAGTTTCAGAGTTTCGCTGGTTAGTTCACCAGGTTTCTACCCGCTCGTCCCGTTCATGATCATGACAGAACGGCAGACACAGCCGGGTGACCTGGTTGGATAATGAGTCATGTGACTCCCTGATTGGTGCTGACGGAGCGTCTGTCTGACTGAGTGATTAGTCAACACATTTCTGTTTTAACTTCTGTTCACTCAGCAGTGAGAAAGAGAACGCTCCAAATCTCTCACAGTGAGGCGATGAAAAATGTTAATAAAAACTGTTTTTTATCTATTATATATTTAACATTCTTTTTAATTTCAAACGATTAAAAAAAAGATGAAAATCAATAAACAAAAAGGAAAATTATATAAAAAAGTATATTTAATAAAATAATAAAACAAAAATCTAATTTCAAACATAATACACATTAAACTCATTTGATTTGATAGTTTGCACCAACTGGTTGATGATGATTTGCAACCAGTAGAAGGAAGTGACCATATTTGGACTGTAGAGGAGCGACGGGTGGATCGGCACCCTGAGCAGCAAACCTTACTGGATCTGGATCCATGTGGATTCTGGTGTGAAGCTGTTGTGTATGTCTAAGAGGTTGTGTGGGGGTGAGAGAGAGAGAGAGAGAGAGAGAGAGAGAGAGAGAGAGAGAGAGAGAGAGAGAGAGAGAGAGAGAGAGAGAGAGAGAGAGAGAGATGCCTCTCAACCGCAGCCCTCGCCATCATCTGGGTGTCGGGTTTCAGACATAATGACCCGGTTTCCATGCCGACGTAAAACGAGAACAGCGGCTGAATTATTCAGCGGCGTTGACGGCGGTGCAGGTGAGAGACAATCATCCCTCACAGCGTGGTGGAGAGTTCCCTCCTGTTGGTCCTCTCAAGGTCACCTGACTGACAGGTCACCAGGTTAAAGCCTACAGTGGCCCAGAGGTAGAGCGGGTCGTCCTCCCGTTGGAGAGTCGGTGGGTTCGAAACCCGGCTCCAAAGAGGTAGAGCCAGATCGACCCGACTGGTTGACGATGCAATAATTCGATGTAAGAAGCCTGATTTACATGCAGTGGCCTCTTCTTGCTGTACACGCCCCCCCCCCCCCCCCTCCCGTACAATGGTACGATCCACCTACCATGTTGACCGCATCCCGGTCAAAGGGGTTCCACTCCACATTCTCCGGGTAGCGGGCCAGAACCTTGGACTTGAACGTCCTCTTCAGGGGGCTCTGCTCAAAGTTCTCACCTGGACAGACGAGAAAGTGGGCGTGTTCAACAACGTCCTGTCTGGTTACCAACAATATTCATCATCATCACAATAATAATAATGGTTTTGACAAACTAACCCGTTTCCACCAAGGTGGGAATGTGTTTCTCTCTTTCTTTCTTTTTTTAATGAGGGAAAAAAACATCTGGATTTGAGATGCTATCATTTAACATCGAGTAGAAAGCAGCTGGAAAAGGTTTTCAAGTAAAGCATCGAACGTGTGACTCAATGTGATTGGTTGGTTGTCCAGTGTAAGATCTCTTCTTGCTAGCCAGTCAACTACAGATGGAGCGATCCGCCTCCATTTAATTGGAGACCCCCCCCCGGGTCGATTAAAAAGGATCACAAAGCCTCTTGCTCGAGGGCTCGAGGTCCGATACTGGGGGTCAAACTTGCAGCTCTGTAATGACTCTCCGAGGGCCATTAAACGCCACACACAACTTCATTTCCTTTCAAAAGGTGCATTGATTTCAGATCCGTGAATGAAACTCAGAGAAGTGGAGTATTGTATGGTCGATGGTTCGAGACCTTTTTAAAAGATCACATCGAGGTCAGGAGGAGCGGACCGATCGCTTGGAACGTTTAGTCATTGATCATCCGGGGGCGGGGCCCGGCACCGGATCAATAAAAGGTTTTGTGTGAGGAACACAATGACTACAGTGTATTATCAAATAGTAGCTTCATCTCTCCATCAGCCTTACTGGATCTGGATGCATGTGGATTCTGGTGTGAAGCTGCTAACAGTTAGCTTCATGATTCAAGGTCATCTTAGTAGCTAACTAGCATTGGTAGCAACCTGTCAATCAGCAGGTAAGCCCCGCCCCCTAAAGCATCCCCTGCTTTCTGGTCTGGTGGACTCTAACTGGACCATAATGTACTAAATGAACATCATGCTGGATTGAAGAAGACTTGAAACTAGAGATTGAGACCATAAACTCATGTTTACAATGTTTACTGAGATAATACATCAAGAGAGAAGTAGGACCATTTTCTCATAGACTTCTATACAACCAGAGAGGAGTCGCCCCCTGGTGGCCAGTAGAGAGAAGTAGGACCATTTTCTCATAGACTTCTATACAGCCAGAGAGGAGTCGCCCCCTGGTGACCAGCAGAGAGAATGCATGTTTGAGGCGCTTCACTTCTCCTGGAGAGGAAGCCAGAAGAATAATGAAAAAGGCCAGCTGACATTTAAGGAGGCTCGGAGGACAAAACATCGTTTCACAGTTGCGGGTTTGATTCCCCGTTGTCAGCACCTGCTCACCACGTTTCCTGCTGCGAGCGCTGAGATGACTTTTACAACACCTGATAAGATGATGCCTGATTTGGTTTTGAGCACAACGGCCTCAGGTTGCCCGAAACAACTCACTTCTCACTATATAGTGAGTTCCCTTATGCTGAAGTTCTGTCTCCATGTATAGTGAGAATTATTACAGCCAATATAGAGCTTTATAAACCAGCATGCATTGCGCTGAAGAAAAAATGACAAACAAGAGTAGAGGGAGCAGAGTGATCAAAACAAATCCATTAAAATACGGTATTTTTAATAAACGGCCACACACAGCTCTTTAGTCCTCTACATAGTCCTCTATAGTGATCTATATAGTCCTCTACATAGTCCTCTACAGTCTTAGTGCTCTATATAGTCCTCTACATAGTCCTCTTTAGTCCTCTACATAGTCCTCTATAGTGATCTATATAGTCCTCTACATAGTCCTCTTTAGTCCTCTACATAGTCCTCTATAGTCATCTTTATAGTCCTCTATAGTCCTCTACACAGTCCTCTATAGTCCTCAGTCCTGTTTAGAGAGCTGGATCAGGGTCAGGAGGGATGAATGTCTTTGTATCTGAGGAGGACTGAAGCCCCCGGAGGCCGTTCCTGACAAACAGAAGATGACAGCTAAAGGACGAGGAGCAGAAGGAAGAAAACACAAGAGGCTCACTTAGTGTAAGCCCTCCGTCCTCCACGGTCATTAACTCCCCAAACTCCAGTCTGCCAGCCGGGACAGACATTAAAAACACAAACAGGAACCTGGAGGCCGGGAAGCAGGACGACTGCCCGTCTTGTCATCGGGGGGTTTTGGGCTGAGCCGAGGGGGTCGGGGATAAAAATAGTCGGCGGACCAGAGCGACTGATGAACAAGCTCAGAGAAAGTTGACCCAAATACTGAACAAGCAAGAAAAGGAAACGAGCGAGAGGCAGAGAGAGGCTAAGAGGATGAAATGTATTGAAGGGTGTAATCCAAGTGGAGATCTAGAGACCATAGAAGAGATATCAGCCGGCATAAATACGCTGCACTTTTCTCTTTTTCTCTCAAAATCAAAGCAGCAAGTTCACTTCAACTTGTTCTAGAAGTGTAATGGCAAATACCAAACCTATTTTTCACGATGAGACTGCAAGTCAAGGCAAATGGATGCTCATTGCTCTTTGAAACTCTGCACTTGCATTATTAACATATGAATATATCAGTTTCATAACATTGTCTTAAATAGACAACAACATAAATTGTCCAACAAAAGTCGATTTTGTGACCTAAGTAACATGCTCCTGTTCTCAGATTAAAATGTGGTGTTCCACAAGGAACAATACTTGGACAACTTTGGTTGTTGTTGCGTGCACACCTATGTGTGTATTACGGTATTACAAGTACTGAACTGAATCTTGAAATTTAATTATTACCTTTAATTTCTACAGAAATGCTAAAAAGCTAAATGAATATGGATTCGATAGGACTTGAAAAGATGCCAATTTGATCGGTAGACTCGATGCTGGGCTTAGATATGATGAAATGCTATGCACTTTTGATATTCAGCTAAAAAAATGTAATCAAACAAAAAACTTTATAGACAAAAATGTACACAGACAAGACATTTGAGACATCTTAAGTCAAACCACTTCCATGTCGAGTCTCAAATAATATATTTTCCCGAGGCCCCACAGTACGATATCATCGCGATGTCAAGACACGATCTTACTGCGATTTTAAACGTCTTGCGATACGCCGAGTATTCCAAATAACATATTGCATTTTTGCATTAGACGTCTATGAGTCTAATGGACGGACTGAGGCTGAAAAGCAGGCGTGCATGCAGACAGTGTGAGGTGCAGCGCTCCGGTGTGGAGGTGCGGAGCAGCCGGCGGCAGGTTTACCTGTGGCTGCAGCAGCGTCCGGATCCCGGCCCTGGCGGTCGGCTTCCAGCCATTGGTACAAAGCTATGGACGAGTCGCATGCAGAAAAACATGGAGCAACAAAAAAACACAAAGAAAAAAGAGCGCAATGTCAAAACAAATGCAGACAGAGAAGCAGATTAATAAATGCATGACAATGAGTAGAGCATGACCATGACACACATCAATATCACAACAGAGCATGGTATTAAAGACATGACACACATGGACTTGAGATGGAGTGTTACTGCTCTAAAAATGGCACTTGTTACCTTTCAGTGTCCGTTTTTATTAAAGACACCAACGACCAAAAAGCAAACCTAGATACGAGCACGTTAGACACAAATTGTGGGTCGTCGTCTGCAAAGTGTGACATCCTTTTTTTGGTATTTGGTCTTTCGGGGAGTAAAAAGTGCCATTTCAGAGTTGCAATTAAAAATGTTGAGATGTTTGTCAGCATCTGCCTTGAATGACGGAGCGGTGAGTGGAAGTTGGAGCTTGCATGTTTAGTGTTAGTGAGCGGCAAACTCTCTCAAATCAGGCGGCATTTGCACAGCGACAGACATTTCCAGGAGCAGCAAACGACGTGACGTGAAAATCCAGATGGTTTCCAATAAAATACAGAAGTTTTTATGTCTATAATGTGGAACTGTATGGATGAGAGGATAGGTACTTGGCTTCTGGCCCACAAAGTCATTATAAACTCTAGGGTTCCTCCACCTTCTCCAAAGTCACATTCAAGCACTTTTCAAGAATTTCCAGGTTCATTTCCATGCTTTTCCAGCCCCTTCCAGCTGTGGTAAACTCCATATTTGTATCAATCCAATGGTCAGTATTCAGTCTACTTATTATGTCACTTGTTCATCACATTAAATGAGATGTTATTGTCCTCTAAACAACCAACATGATGTTTGGAGACAGCTTTTTACAGAAGGACCACAAATGAAAGGAAAACTAATTCCACTAACAGATCCACAGAAATATAATCACCAACTATTTTCAGCATCTGTTCATCATCAAAAGTCATTTTTCATAAAGAAATGTCAGAAAATCTCAAAGTTTCCAAAAATACGAACGTCTGGCTGAATTTGGGAAATACAGATTAAAAACAACGCAAAAAAGGTCTAAAAACACTTGTATCTGATGGTAGGTCCCAGCCATGAAACTATTCGAATATTTTGCACAGAATCCTCCATTTCCCATAATGCAGCTGGACAGCATATTGATCAATGTTACTGTGTACGGTGGCTTTCTCCTTTAAGACAGTGAAAACAGGCCGACTTGCTTCCTGTAAACGTCTAGATTACAGCTGAACAAAAGGAGCTAATCTACGCGGTGATGGTGGTTCTCCGTGAGCGTAGGCTAATCCCTGTGAGAGAATCCTGACTCCGAGGATTAGAAGCCTAAATCTGCTCTCTCCAACGCACCGAGCTGCTGGGGGAAACTCACAACGCTGCTTTTATAGACATCTCCAGCCAAAAGTGCCTTCGGACAGTTTTGAAATACCCATACTGAGACGAAGCAGACGGAACACATTTAAAATGTGTTTTCCTCTAATATAATAATCTATTAATGGGATTTCTTTGATGGGCACTTCATATTTACAACAGATTTCACATTAAACAGACTTTTCTGTAAAACAGCGCCCCCACTGCCACATCAGTAACCATTCAGGTGGAGAGTGGTACTGCAGCACGGGGGAGACGGAGAGAGGTTTCCGGAACAAAAACACACTTTTTTTTTATAAATTCATATGACGTTCTGTAAGAGTTCGATGAGGGGAATTCTGCAGGAAGACACCACAGTAAGTGTAGAAAGCTCTACAAGGGTGGCAATCACATGGTGGCCATATAATTTAATGTGGCTTCCTAAAATAGACTTGGGCCAGGAGTGTGTTGTGCAAGTCTATAACAGTCGGCAGCTTCTCATACATAACATATCACACTGGTACATACATGATTTTTCAATTATCCCTTGAATTAAACGTAGTTATCAAACACTTTCACTACATTTACAGTTTAACTCTAAATGTGGGAGTTTCCTAAAGTTTCCCAGCCAGTCATTCTGTGAAACGAGCCGCCACTCGCTTTCGGAAAGGTGGATGAATCAGACGAGACGGGGGGTGTTCGGCTGCTGTGTGACAGGAAAACCACACACACACACACACACACACGTTTTCATGACTTTTGGGGACATTGACTTTGATTAATTTCCTAGAGACTCACCCAATCCCAATCCAAGTCTTTACCCTAAAATATAATGATTTACATTATGGGGACTTGCACTTAGGTGAGTCCCCACAATGTGAGTGTTATCAGATATGTGTCCCCACATGGATGGTAAAACAAACACACACACACAGCTGCTGGCCTTATCTCGACTCTCATCCGTTGTCGTTCATTCAGCATCTCGTACTTCATCGCACACATCGATCGCACACGAGAACCAATGAAGCGGTTTGGATCGATCGGAATCGCCAGGCGATCAATGAGCGGCGGTATTAGTCTGATTGAGTATCGGTCCGAGTGTCCTGCTGCTCAAAGCGATGATATTAAATGCCAGTTGTCTCTGTAAATGACCCTTTCCATCATCAAATCAGAGATTTGAGAGCTTGACTCGTCAAGGTGTAAGTGTTCGGTTGCCATGGGTTACCCCACAAATCTGGAAAAACACCTCCGACCCCCCCGGCCGACGGACGGCCCTCGACTGCTGCCTCTCAAATTGAATTGCAAAGCAGCAGCTGCAGTGTGTGTGTGTGTGTGTGTGTGTGTGTAGCTGCCTATTTCTTTGTACCTCTTCTCACAATGATGACATCATGTCACATTTAATGAGGTCTGAGGATTAGCCCTCACTCGGGTGCGGGGAGGGGGGGATCAATACCCTGTAGTATCAATACAATATTGTAACGATAAACTGGTTGAAAATAATCAAAGATTCAAAACTGAAGTCGACAAACCAACGGGTGACATCGCCATGACGACGTCCTCTTTCTACTTACAGGCAACTCCGTCAATAGACACCCGAACAGCCAGCATCGCCCTGCAGGAGTGGGGTTTCCCCACCAGGGTGTCAGGGGCGACGTTCTCTCTATGACACACGCTGCAAAATCACTTAATGCACCTCTGATTACACACAACGGGCCCCCGGAGAATACACACACACAAATACACACACACACACACAGAAACAAAGGAACTACTGATATGTCGGCCACAGACACTGGTGCATAATGTATGAGGAGCCTGTTGCCCTGCTAGACTGCCTGATCAGACACTGTGTGTGTGTGTGTGTGTGTCTAATGAGATGCTGCCTCACACTCGTCCTCCTCATCGTGTACTACAGTGTGAGTGTGTGTGTGTGTGTGTGTGTGTGTGTGTGTGCCAGCCTGAGGTCATTATTCATGCGATCACACCTCTTGTATTTCGATATTTGAGCCCTAAAATCACCAACATTCTGCATGTCTATTAAAATGATTAAATGATTAAAATACATTTATTTGAATAGTTTTTACTTGTTTATTTTGTTTGTTCAATTATCTTTTAATTGCCGTGCTTGTATTTTGTGTTTTGCTTTTATATTTGTGACTGTTTTATGTTTTTTTATGGAAAGCACTTTGTGCTCCTAGTTTGAAAAAAGAAATATTATCATTATTATTATTTATTATTATTATTATCCCCGGCTCCTCCTAGCTGAGTGCCTGGTGTCCCTGAGCAAGACACCTCACCCTAATTGCTCCTGACGAGCTGGCTGTCGCCCTGCGTGGTTGCCTCCACCGTCGGTGTGTGAATGTGTGAGTGAATGGGTGAATGTCAGTCATTGTTGTAAATCTTTGGATAAAAGCACTATATAAATGAGGCCATTTACCATTTATTATTATTATTATTAAAATAATTTTCAAAAATTGCCCCCTCTCTCGGCTCTGTTTCTTTTTTCCTCCCTACAGTGGCCCTAATACCCCGTCACAGTTAACAGTCTTTTTGTAGTTCATTTTGAGCCTCTGTGTAGTTCTTTCCACTGTCTTTGCTTTTCAGGCCCCTGACCCCCTGACCTCTGACCCCCCGACCTCTGACCCCCCGACCTGAATGTGGTCTACTGCAGCAAAGAGATCCGATGCAAACAGAATTAAAGTTTCTTCTTCGTGGTCGAAGTCACACATCAGACGGACTTCATTTCCCAGAATGCTCATCCAGTTGGATTCACTGCCAACACATTCCTCCACACACACACACACACACACACACACACACACACACACACACACACACACACACACACACACACACACACACACACACACACACACACACACGCACACGCACACGCACACGCACACGCACACGCCTGGCACTGGGCTGGGGCGAGAGGAGCACCCATCTGTCTCCTTGGCAACAGGTCAACTCAAGATGAGTGGGGGGGGGGGGGGGGGGGGGGGGGGGCTGTTGTTGTCACGGCGATGGGGAGGCGGTGGTTAACAGCTTCTATATCTCTTAATCATTCTGAATTATCCGTACATGACGGGGGTCACAATGGACCAGTGTCCCGGTGCCAGGGCTGAACCGGCTCCGTCAGGCCCCCCTTGGCCGCGATGGTGGTGATGATGTCATCCCCCCCCCCCCCCGGGTCATGATGACTCACGGTCACCTGACTGTGTTAGCAGATTAACGGGGATCGGCTTCATAAAAGTGATGAAGTGAGCTACGTGTTTTGCGCTGATGAAAGGAAGAGGATGCATTCTTGGGATTTTTTTGTGTGGGGGGGGTGTCCCTCCGTTCATCCCCGTTAAGCTGCGGCCGCCGCTGCCGTGGCAACCGTCCAGCATTCTTTACTCATGACACAATCGTACAGTCAGCAGGCTGCAAGTGAAGAAGAGAAGCTGCAGCTTCACAACAAAGTCATGGAGAGTGAGAGAGCTCCATTAAGAGGCTTTTGTTAAATAATAATAAATAAACGTATTCATAAACTCACCGGTAGTATCGATATGAAAGTGAGAATGTGTGTGTGTTCAGTGTGTGTGTGTGTGTCAGCAAACGGCAGCTGTTCTCACAGCAGCTGCAAGGCTATGACGAGGTGGTGATTGTGAGGGAAATATATCTATATCTATATATATACACACACACACACACACACACACACACACACTTATTTATTAAAATAAAATAAATAAATAGTAAATAATCTGGATCCATGTGGATTCTGGTGAGAAGCTGGTCAACTTTACAGCTAAGTCATCTTAGTAGCTAACTAGCATTGCTAGCGACCTGTCAATCAGCAGGTAAACCCCGTCCCCTAAAGCAGCGACTTCTATACAACCAGAGAGGAGTCGCCCCCTGGTGGCCAGCAGACACAATGACAAGGCACTCCAGCTTCGGCTTCACTTCTCAGAGCCTGAGGTTGCCACCTGCAACAAGAATGCTCTCTTCAGCTCATCAACCCCCTTCAGTGAAACCCTTTGCTTAAATGCCCTCTCGTCTCCATGGCAACCCCCTTTGCATCCTGTAGCACACAGAAAAAAAGGCCACAGGGATGTTTTATTAATGGAGGTGATGTCATCACAATTGAACCCACCCGCTTGTTAATTGCATTGCCTTTGAACAGTTGAACGGGGGGGGGGGGGGGGGGGGGCATGGATATATAACACAGCTTACTGGTGCGTTACATGCAAATGTCCAATCATCTGGAAACTAAAACCACCCACAGCTGTGAGCACTGGACCGGCGTACGGTATCGGTCCACACTTAGAAACCCTTATTCTCACAAAACCACAAACAAAGAGGGCCCAAGCACCTGGCAGACTTTTCAAGCACTTTATTCTAAATCCAAGTACTTTTCAAAATTCAAGTGTTTTCAAGGATTTCCAGCACCCGTATGAACCCTGGAGTTCTGACGAGCGGCGGCGGGGGACGATGTGACACGGAGCAGCTTATCTGATAGCCGTGCTTTGTTTACGCAGCCTTATCGCTGGGGTCAGAGGTCAGAGATGAGTTGGAGCTCAGATCACTGACAAGATCAAAGTCCAGTTAACCAGCCGGCAAACACAAACGCAGATACAGATTGTTTCTTGTTTTTCAGGAAGAATTCTCTTGCTTATTACGCCTGAATTATATAATAAATGAATGGGCTCCGGCCTGAGTAGCGCTCTGGATAATCCGCCGTTAAGGGGCCTTTAGTTACCGCTGTGCAGCCGATCAGCGCTTATGTAAGGAGATTTACAGGCCGGCTGACATCACACCGCCCATGTGTGTGTGTGTGTGTGTGTGTTAGTGTGTGTGTGTTAGTGTGTGTGCGTTAGTGTGTGTGTGTCAGCAAATCAATGACAATCCATTCAGCCTCATTAATCACGGCGGTTTCATCTGTGGTTGAAGTCTGGCCGGATGCTGCATCCACGTAGACCTCCAACCAGGCTTCAAGTCCCAGATCCACCAGGAAACCTGGGTTCATGACATCATCGTGACATCATCCAGAGGGGCTCAGTGGATTGCACCAAGATGGATTCACTGGAGACCCACGTGGGCCGGTTCACCACAGCTGGATGAACCAGAATAAAGTATTGATCTGTGATTTAATTTATGATTTAAGACCTTGTTGTTTGGATCACAGACAGTCTCTGGTTCCTCCACATAGTCTGGTCTGGTCTCTGGACTAATGTGAGCTACTATCTAGACCTCTGGGGGACCACAGACAGTCTCTGGTTCCTCCACATAGTCTGGTCTGGTCTCTGGATGTGAGCTACTATCTAGACCTCTGTCGGACCACAGACCGCTACGATATGTTTTGTCTCCAACTTTTAAAATGCTTGTTTTCTGAATGGGGTCTGGATTGATGGGTGCTAAGCTATGGGGGGTGGAGGGGCTCTGACAGTACGAGGGTTTAAGACCCTCCATCATTTGAATGTAGGGGGGGGGGGGTAGTCTTGATGGATCGTCGGCCTCTAGGATCCAGAAGGACCTGCCGACCTTCAGGATGTGGTTAGCCGTTGCTGACTGGTTGCATCCCCTCCTTCACCAGGAGGCGTGAGGAGCCCCCTCCATCACGGTGACCTCTGACCCCGAGCTCCATATGTCCCGTCTCCAGAAGGACAAAAGAACCAGGCGGGGGGAGTTTGGGGGGGGGATTGTGGTTTTGACGGACTTGATACTCAACTTCTCTATTCTTTGGTCTTTTTTTATCGTGTTTAATTGAAAACCGCTGAAGGTTGGTTTCATCTGACATTACCCAGCATGCATAGCACCACATGTACAACATATCCTCATGCGTTTATGAAGTATATCTGTAAAAGGTCTCTGAATGTCAGTCACGTCCTCCAGGCTTTCTACGGAAATGTCACCCACGTTTTCCTTGTAGCTTCAATTGTTCAACAACAAGGTCTCTTCTGTATTCATGTCTAGATGACCTTATTTGGAGTGTTGATGGAGCAGCTACAATGTTAGCGTAGCCTAGCGCCCATCAACCAGACTCCATTCAGAAAACCAGCGTTTTAACAGTAGTTATTTCAGCATCCTTTTCATCTGCTTATTGATATTAAATCACAGATCAATACTGTATTCTGGTTCCTCCAGCTGTGGTGAACCGGCCCACGTGGGTCTCCAGTGAATCCAGCCTGGATGATGTCATGATGATGTCATGAACCCAGACAGGACAGCGATCTGGGACTTCAACATGTAACAAAGCAGCCGTGATGGAGGGGACCTGGTTGGGGGTCTACGTGGAGGGAAGCCCCGCCTCCTTTTTGATTTTACTGAACTTATTCTCCATTATTCTTGGAACCGGTCACAAAATAATTAATCCCTCCAAAACATGCAGAGCCATTGACAAGTCGACCTAAGAAAGACAGGAGGGTCAGCCGTGGTCGTCGTGGTTACTTGCATGAATGTGTGTGTGTGTGTGTGACAGCGGAGCGTTGGCTGTAGCCTGGAGGAGCTGTCTGAATGGATTACTCTAACAGGCTGAACAGCAGCCCGATCACGAGGCAGCGAGCTGACGGGAGGATCATCAAGAAAAACAGAGATCATTTAGTCATTATGAATACAGGACCAACTGTAGAATGTAGAGTACAACTGCCCGTTGCCGAGGGCAACCTTGGTGAGGTCAACGGGTCGGCGTGCAGCCTTTTGTGCCGTGTTTGCGGAGACAGATGGTCCGAGGCCAGACGGAGCTTTGACTGCTCAAATCCCCTTTGTGTCGCCGCTGCAGAGGACACGCCCACAAACGACACGCCCACCGAGGACACGCCCACTATTTTGTTGGCGTACTAGCCGTGGCCTTCGTGGCCGTGCTGAGAAAACAAAGCCGTTGTGCGTAGAACGCATCGGAGGGGGCTAGCTATTAGAAAGTCACACCGCCAACTACTGGCCCGACATGTGAACTGCAGCGTTTAGGGTTTTCAAAACAACAAACAACGGTAAAAGGAAATCGCGTTTTTAGAGACGCGTCGTGACAACGAAGCCTCAGTTGGATCTGAAGTGTAGCTGCTACAAAAGACATTCACCTCCACAAAGACCTGTTACAACATGAAGAGAGAGAGAGGGGGAGAGAGAGAGAGAGAGGGGGGGGGGAAGAGAGAGAGAGAGAGAGAGAGAGAGGGGAGGAGAGAGAGAGAGAGAGAGAGAGAGAGAGAGAGAGAGAGAGAGAGAGAGAGAGAGAGAGAGAGAGAGAGAGAGAGAGCCTTTATTAGTCTAAGTGGAGGTATTGACACCAGGATATGAACCAGAGGTGACGTCAACTCATTCACACCAGAGACCACGGTGGGAGAGGAGGAGGAGGAGGAGGAGCAGGAGGACGATGAAGGAGGGGGGGGGGGGGGGGGGGGGGAGGTCTGGTGCTGGCAAGTCGTGGCAGGTTGAACACCTGACAGACTGGATGATCCAGGAGCTGAGAACCTGTTGTCATCACTACCATCTGCTCTACATCTGTGTGTTTATAGAAATAATGTCGTTCTACTTCTATTTTTTTCTTTATTAATTTATATATTATTTATGCAGGAAAACCTTCTGATTATTGTCATTTTTTGAAAGATTTTATTGTTCTTCAATAAAGATGTAGAAAAAAAATGTGTTTCTTAACTAAATTAATATATATTCATATTTTCCCGTAACTAGGGTGAGGGACTGGAAGAATAAATAAATAAATAATAATAATAATAATAATAATAATAATAATAATAATAATAATAATAATAATAATAATAATAATAATAATAAATTCTCATGAATGAGTTTGGTTGATTTGGTAAAAAATGCCTCCGCCAAACAAGTGAACGCCAAACATCTCCATAATTAGTTCCCTCCTCTCACCTTTCCACTCCACAATGCTGCCGACCCATAATGCATCTGGTGTTAGAATGCGCCGTCTATTTCGGGCTCCGTATGCCAGTCAGGAGTATTTATACCACCGAGGCCCAATGGCAAGGGGGGGGTCTGGAATTAAAGCAGCTCGTTAGCATTCTGGCTCTAACGGGAACTTCAACGTTATTTAATTATCGAGATAATCGTAAATATCATCACGGGCGACGTGGAAAAGTTGTCTGGCTCACTATCGCGGTAGAGAAGTGAGAGAACAGATTCACATGATGTTATTAAATATAAATATGTTTTTATTTGTCCGTTACAATCCTAACTTTTAAAAAACGCTGCAATAAATAAGATAAATATTTAATATTTTACTAAATATGAGGCAGCGTGATTCCAGCATGTTTTGCTGCCATTTTTAAGGAGTTTTAAATCATATTTTGCCGATTTATCAGGACATCGATTCAGAGACAGAGAGAGTAACGTACCCATGAAGGAGTCCGAGGACAGGAAGTCTGGCCTCTGATAGAACAATGGGCTGAGGGGAACAAGGCCACGGTGCCACACAAAGACCAGGGAGGAAGGGGGGGACCCGGCCCAGCAGAGCTCTTCAAGGTTTAACACAAGGCAACATGTTGATATCCATCACGGCGGCGTTGGCGTCGCCCGGGCAACGGGGGGGAAGACGGCAACAGGCCTGATCGGAATTGTAAATGATCTCCGATGGAGTGTGGAAGGAAGGGTGGAGGCAGATGATGGAGGAATTGGGGAGGGGGGTGGCTTCGGGGGGGATCAGTGCTCCACACAAAACCAGGGATTCAAACTCACCCCTCCCCCATATATATATATATATATATATATATATTCTCAGTGAGTTCGGACTCTTTGACCCCAATAATAAAAAAAACCTTTGGATCCCAACTTTCAGTTAAATCTGTACAATTCAAGGGAGTGAAATTCCCGGGTTTTCTATAAATTACAGTTCCAATGATTAGATGAATCAACAGGTTGATCAACAGAAATATGAATCGGAAGTTGACCAATTCTCCAAGAGTAGTGGGGGGCATTAACTCAGGAGGTAGAGCGGGTTGGCTGACAACCGCAAGATTGCCGATTCGATCCCCGGCTCCTCTTAGCTGAGTGCCTGGTGTCCCTGAGCAAGACACCTCACCCTAATTGCTCCTGACGAGCTGGCTGTCGCCGTCAGTGTGTGAATGTGTGAATGAATGGGTGAATGTCAGTCAACAATGATAAAAGCGCTTTATAAATGAGGACCATTTTACCATTTACTTTGGACCAAACGAAGACATTTGACTTAGGTCACCTTTGAGGCGCCATCCTAATATGACCCCATCGCTGACCTTTGACTTGTCCTCTAGTTAAACCAAACACACACACACACACACACACACACCAGCTGCTCAGCAAGTCGGGCTGATTGGGTTTGATTAGCAGAGCAGACAGCCGGGCATATGGACTCAGTACGGTGGAGGCTTTACAGTGTCGCCTCAGACACACACACACACACACACACACACACACACACACACACACACACACACACACACACACTCTTAAAATGCTACTAAAACATCGTGGAATCACGAGTCACATAGTGAACATCATAAATAATAAGGTCTCCCTGCATGAATAAAGGTTACAGTCAGTTAATGATTTAGTTAATTATTTACGATGATTGTGAGTTGTATGTTTTCGACACGTAAACTCAGAAAGTCTAGAAAATGTCCCTACAATGAAAAACGTGTTCTGAGAAATCCACTTGTGCAATGGCGGCTGGCTTTGGGCCGAGCGTACGTACTTTACAGTCGTGACCTTTGGCCCCGAGACTCGGTGACACGAGACTCCGATGTTGTGTGTGATGCAACTAAACACACAAACCCGAAGGGAACGATTGTCTAGAAATGTGTGATAGAAGAGGGATCCATATGAATAAACCATAATAAGCATGTTCATTTAAAGATAACGACACAGGAATTGATCGGAGATTGTGATAATAAAAAGAAACCCTCAATGATAATTGATTGTGGTGAATTGCTGTTAGTCGTCGGCATAAAAATAAATATTGTCGAGTGGCTTCAGAAAAATAGAGATTTTTTAAAAATGCATTATTAAAATGTATTTATCATTTATTTATGCATGCACTAAAACAAATAATGTCCTATATGTGACAGCCTGATTTAAAAAAATAATCAGGATATAAAGACTTTTCCTAATTATTGTTCTTTAATTATGCAGGGAGACCTGATTTAAGATCATTAAAAAATAATAACAATGTTCACTGAAAAAAAGACATGTCCTCTCTGTGGCAGCTTCACGTAAAAATATTTCTATTTATTTTTATGTATCCTTTATCTATGCAGGGAGACAATATGATCATCTCATGTTCATAAACGCGTCTTGTTTGTGACGTTTGTTTGTTAACCCTCTACTGCATGGTGTTGCTTCAGGGTAATACCCATTCCCCCTCATTTTCTCAGGCATAAAAAAAAATCTTACACCAATAAAAAGGTTTTAAATAATATTTTGGATGATTATCTGAGAAAACGTGTCGACTGATCGTGAGATTACTTTGCTTCGACAGATTCTAACGTTACATTAAATGTGCTTTAAAACTAGTTGGCTGTGTTGTTTCACTGAGAGAACATCTGTTATTTGGGAAACTACAGTTATGAACATGGTTTCAATGAGCAGCGCAGGAAACTCAGATTATTTAAACAAGCACATCCATGTAACGTGTATCGGCTTCATGCAGCGTTTAAACACCCGCAGCGTGTATAAGAAAGCAGTGAAATGTGTCTTTACTGAAACACGACGTCCAGTGTTTACATCGTGACGTTAACGTGCACGTCGGAGGGTCGTGTCTTCTCACAAACAGCCCTAACAAAGCGGGCTGGAAGAGAGGAGTCGTACCTGCCAGCTCGTCCGGTTCCAGGCCGGTTTCCGTGTCGATCCCGCAGACGGCGAAGTAGTGGGCGAAGCGGCAGGGCGCCGCGCCGGACGCCGCCGAGCTCACACTCATCTCCGGCTTCGGTGTGCAGCGGCCGCCCGCTCCTAGTCCTCCAAGCGACACATCTCCAGAGACGGGACAACAGAAAGGGAGGGAAGAGGGGGGCTGGGGGTTACAATCCCGGCTCTTCGGCGTCGGTCCCCGGATGTAGATAAGTGAGAGATTAGCGGTGTAACCAAGTTTAAGTCCGATAGTGAAGCGTTTCCAGCGGAGCTTTTCTGCTGGTCGACCGGACGGGAGTCCCGGTGTGTGTGTGTGTGTCTCCGCCTCCGTGGAGCTCGAGCCAGCAGGGCGGGATATTCAAATACAGCCCCCCCTAATTCAGCCCTTTGTATCTATAGAAGTCAAAGTGGGTCAATAACATTCAGTCACGTGCGAATTTTACGTCACCGAACGCAGATTCGCGCAAATTATTTAAAGAGGAGAAGGCGCTGATTTTGTTTGCAGCGCTACTTACCGGATTTATGGTATTATAACCTTTATTTTATTTTTTCTAACAAACTTTATTTAATAATTCCATAGCAGTTAGACATGTACTCCACATACAATTGACTTTTGACAATACATTGAGAAAAATGAAATAAGTAAATCTGGGGATAAACATTTTTTTACTAATATTTAACATGAGGCAGGGACGTCACTAGGATTTCAAGATGGGGGGCTGAGCCCCCAGGAGAAGCATCTTTTTAGTAAATGTAAATGTGTCCTAAAGTGATAGCGTATCTAATTCCTCTCTCCATTAGATACGCTGCAGGTCTATGAATGTACTTTAATTACACAGTTACTGTCCTGTAGATTGGTTCAATTACTGTGATTCTGCTCAGTCGTGTTTCTGTCATAAAGTATACAGTAGAATAAACCAAGACTGGGTTTAAAGGTCACAGTGAAATCTGACCACATAAATATGAACTTTACCCAAATAACTGTATTTTGTATGTATTTATTCTGTATTTATTCCAGCAAAAATGAGGATACAGTGTCTGTAAAAAAAAACAACAAAAAATGTAACAGAAATGCTTCTTTCTAAAGTATATTCTTTCTACAGACTATCATGCTATAATCCTAAAACTCTATGTTTACCCTTTCATCACTATGAGATTATTCTGAAAATAAAGACTTATTATTTAAGACTAGCTTTAAGTTGGAGTATCAAGTAACAAGTTTTGTATCCAATCTCGGTATTGCTATCACGAACATAACGGTATAAAAATGCATTACACGTCGCTTAGCTTCGAAGATAGCAATGTTGATATTGTTAGCAACATAGCGTTACCTGAATGCTGTGAGCTCGTAGGC
Source organism: Eutrigla gurnardus (assembly GCF_963514095.1). Taxonomy (NCBI): domain Eukaryota; kingdom Metazoa; phylum Chordata; class Actinopteri; order Perciformes; family Triglidae; genus Eutrigla; species Eutrigla gurnardus. The sequence continues at coordinate 17,691,954 of NC_139932.1, forward strand.
TCAGGTGTAGCATTTAGGGGTGTGGTCCTGGTCAAGACAATCTCCTGAACTCCAAACTGAATGTCAGAATAGGAAAGAAAGGTGATCGAAGCAATTTTGAGCGTGGCATGGTTTCCTGGCAGATGCAGGCTGGTCTGAGTATTTCACAATCTGCTCAGTTAATGGGATTTTTACCCAAAACCATGTCTAGGGTTTACAAAGAATGGTCTTAAAAAGGAAAAAACATCCAGAATGCGGCAGTCCTGTGGGGGAAAATGCCTTGTTGATGCTAGAGGTCAGAGGAGAATGGGTCGACTGATTCAAGCTGATAGAAGATCAACTTTGACTCAGTAAATGTACAGGAAGATCTTAACACCTGCTGGGCATTGCTGCCTGTTGTACCTCCTCCGGTGCCCATGGGTCAGCTGCAGGGTCATCAGCCAGAAACCACCTTTTCACCAACGTTTCACTTCTTTAATTCTGGAACGTCTCCTGGTGGCGGAGCAGTGACAGGGACGTCACCCTGTCACCCCCTGCAGCTGATGGTTGTTCTCCCCTGCAGCTGTTGTCTGGGGTTAGGTGTTCTTTCCCCAACACCTGTCCTTCCTCCTCAGTCAGAGCCAAAATCTTCCTTTCTCAGCCTCCTCTGCCAGGTCCTTTGTTGCCCTCCTTAGCCTCCCTCCGGTCACTCGTGCATCCCTCAAGAGGCGTGTGGTTGACAACCCCAGAAACCCTCGGCATCCGACCTCAACTGGGTAGATGGTGGCCTTCCAGCCAGCCTCCCAGCAGCTAGCTCTGAGTACTTGGCCTTCTTGCATTCGAAGGCGGCCTCAATCCCCTCCTCCAGTGGTACCGTGAGCTCAAGGAGGTGCACAGATCTTGCCTTGCTTGACGACACAACTATGTCTGGCCGGAGAGATGTGGTGGTGATCTCCGTGGGGAACTGGAGCTGCCTGTCGAGGTCAACCCTCATGTTCCACTCCTGGTCGGGGGAGAAGGGCCTTGATACTTCTCTTGGCCTGATGCTTCTCTTTACCCCTCCTTCTGAGACAAAGCTGGTGTGGTCCTCTGCTGATGGTACTTCTTTGCTACCCTGTTGACAAGCCTCCAGTACTGTGGCTAGCTTTCTCAGTACCTGGTCGTGGGGGCCAACTGTAGCACCCCTGAGAAAGCGCGATCTTGCAGCCTGATAAGATGTGCTTGAGAGTTGTGTTTGGGGCATTGCAGAGTGAGCAGCATTTTTCATTCCCAAACCACTGGTGAAGGTTCCGAGGACAGGGAAGCGTGTCGTAGGTTGAGCGAATGAGGAAGCTGAGTCTTGCCTTCCCTCCCAGGTTGTCCAGATTCCTTGTCGAAGATCAACTTTGACTCAAATAACCATGCGTTACAACAGAGGTATGCAGCAAACCATTTGTGAAGCCACAACACGCACAAGCTTGAGGGCTACACCAGCAGAAGACCCCACCTGGTACCACTCATCTCCACGAAAAATAGGAAAATTAGGTTAAAATTTGCACAAGCTCACCAAAATTGGACAGTTGAACACTAGAAAAATGTTGCCTGGTCTGATAAGTCTCCATTCTGTTGAGACATTATGATGGTAGAGTCAGAATTTGGCGTAAACAGAATGAGAACATGGATCCGTCATTCCTTGTTACAACTGTGCAGGCTGGTGGTGGTGGTGGTGGTGGTGCAATGGTGTGGGGAATTTTTTCTTGGCACACTTTAGGCCCCTGAGTACCTATTGGGCATGGTTTAAATGCCACAGCCTACCTGAGCATCGTTTCTGACCATTTCCATCCCTGTATCACCACCCATCCTCTGATGGCTACTTCCAGCAGGATAATGCACCATGTCACGAAGCTCCAATCATTTCAAATTGGTTTCTTGAACATGACAATGAGTTCACTGTACTAAAATGGCCTCCACAGTCACCAGATCTCAACCTCATAGAACATCTTTGGGATGTGGTGGAACACAGCTTTGTGCCCATGCATCCCACAAATCTCCATCAACTGCAAGATGCTATCCTACCAATATTGGCCAACATCTCTAAAGAATGCTTCCAGCACCTTGTTGAATCCATGCAAGGAAGAATTAAGGCAGTTTTGAAGGCGAAAGGTGGTCAAACATGGTATTAGTATGGTGTTCCTAATAATACTTTAGGTGAGTGTATGTTTCTTACAAACAATCAGGACAACGATAAGCGTCCAATATGTACCCTAACTTTTCCATTTCAGTGTCACCAATGCTGTCGTGTTGTGTGATTTGCTGTTGTGGTTGGCCCTTCAGGGCAACCGTAGTATCTACTGGTGATAAAATGATATGTCAGCTGTCAATGATTAACTTAAATGATGAGAAGTGAAACTTGAAGGTGACTCAACGTACTTGAAGTGAGACGCCATTCCAGGCTGAAGGACGTCGCCTACAAACACGGATCATTAGGATTGTGATCAGTAAAAGGACACGGCTTTGGTGAGTCTTGTTGTTAAAGGATCGTTCACACCAGAGGAAATGGCCGAGAGAGATCTTGAAAGTTACCTGACCTGCTTCGTGTGTTCAGAGACTTTCAGAGATCCTGTGTCTCTGACCTGCAACCACAGCTTCTGCTCAAGCTGCCTGCAACAATTCTGGGAAAAGGCGAACGACAAAAAATGTCCTGTTTGTAAAAGAAAATCCTCCAAAGACGATCCGCTGGTGAACTTCACCCTGAAGGGACTGGCTGACTCCTTTGCCGAGAGACAGAAAACTGGATCACCTAAGACAGAAAAGGGAGAGGAGAAGGTGGAGGTGGTGTGTAGTAAACACCCAGAAGAGGCTAGGCTGTTCTGTGAGGATGAAGATGGAGTTGTGTGTCCTGTCTGTGAGTCTTCTCTCCACCAGGATCACAATGTGATTCCTATAGAACAAGCAGTCAGAGACCTGAAGGACCGGCTGAGATCTGACTTGGAGTCTCTGCAGGACAAGAGGGTCAAACACAAACAAGTGGAGAAAACATACGATGGAATGATTCAACACACCAAGAGTCAGCTGTTGTCCACAGAGAGACGGATCAGAGCAGAGTTCAACAAGCTGCACCAGTTCCTGAAAGAGGAAGAGGAGTCCAGACTGGCAGCTCTGAGGGAGGAAGAGGAGCAGAAGGGGAAATGGATCAGCAGAGAGATGAAGGTGATCCAGGATCAGATCTCCTCTCTGTCAGACAGTATCTCTGCTGTTGAAGAAGACCTGCAGAAAGACAACATGCCATTCCTCAGCAGTTATAAATCCACTCAGACCAGAACCAGAGTCCAGACCTCACTGTCAGATCCACAGCTGGTCTCAGGGGCGCTGATAGATACGGCCAAGCATCTGGGCAACCTGTCCTTCAGGGTCTGGGAGAAGATGAAGGACATGGTTCACTTCAGTCCTGTCATTCTGGACCCAAACACTGCAAACTCCATTCTCTGGCTGTCTGATGATCTGACCAAGGTGAGACGAGGAGACTTAGACCTGCAGGTTCCTGACAATCCAGAGAGAAGCACTAACTATCCCGTCATTCTGGGTTCTGAGGGCTTCAGCTCAGGGAAACACATCTGGGAGGTTGAAGTGGGAGACCTTCCAGACTGGTCGGTAGGTTTGGCAAAAGAGTCATATGACAGGAAGGAAAAGAGATTTGTTTCATCAAAATATGGAATCTGGCGTTTATTATATAAGAATGGAGAATACTTTTATGGCAGTGGTGGGACTGTCAGAGTGAAGAAGAGTCTCCAGAGGATCAGAGTCCAGCTGGACTATGATGGGGGGAAGGTGTCTTTCTACAACCCTGAAGACATGACTCACATCTGCACTTACAGAGACACTTTCACTGAGAAACTCTTCCCCAGGTTTGGTATCGGACGAGCCAGTGATGCTAAAACTGCTGATATCAAAATGTGTGAAAGTGAGGTTTCTGTGATGTTCAGGGAGGGAGGTGAGCTCTCAGCGACTCATTAGGATTTCATAAAGATCAGTGTTTCATTTGAATGATGATTTACTGTTCAGAAACACTGAATGTTGATGTAAGAATCTCCCTGTTATCTCTCTACCAAGTGTGACTGTTGATTGTCAGACATTCTATATATCACTTTAGTTTCAGGCATACAAACATACTCCTTATTTGTGTTTTCTTTGACTGTAGAAGATCCTGTAGTGTGGCGTGGTTGTAAAATATGTATGTATTATGTGTACTTAAAAGAATTATTCTATATATCACTTTAGTTTCAGGCATACAAACATACTCCTTATTTGTGTTTTCTTTGACTGTAGAAGATCCTGTAGTGTGGCGTGGTTGTAAAATATGTATGTATTATGTGTACTTAAAAGAATTATGCACTGTGGCTTTTATTGTGTCTCATTACAATTTTTGTGTATCAAAGTTATATGAGGTTGAAGGTATTAAACTCTGGGTTTCTGCAGGCCTGAAGGCCCAGAAAATCTATACAAGGAGATGTGTGTCATGTCAACAGAAGGATGCTTGCTCAAATGCTTAACTAGTTTTTGTGTGATGTTCGAGCAGTTAACTACCTTGTGTGGTCTGTCGAGTCTAAGCGAGTGTGCCCTGCTTTGTAAAGTACCTGTATATTTTTGCTATCCAGTTCTTATTAAATACTTTATTCTTTAACTATCAGAATTCGGCTATGTTGTTGACAGAGATCCTTCTCTTATAAGTAGACGTTGCTTGATAATAGTTCCCTTCCGGGTATAAATCCACATGAGAGCAGCCCAAATGGGCAAGAAAATTGTAAAATGTCCATGAAATAAAACTAAAGATTATGTGGATGAGTACTGCAATTAACGATTGTTTCTATTGTCATTTAATCAGTTGATGGTTTTGGTCAAAGTATCAGAAAATTGGGGGAAAATACAAAACAACAAAACCTTGAATTTGAGTCATTTTGTGGATTTTTTAAATACATTATTGTAATGTTTAATAATTGTTCATGTTGGCACTGATATGTTTGAGAAAGTATAGCTGGAGGTTAACTTAAACAACTTCACAGATATCCCACGTCTGAGGAAGTCTCATTTTACAATCATATGTATTCAAACCATGGTTCAATTAACAGGGGAGCTCAGCTGCCCATGAGATGTTTAGGGGGAGCTCTAAAGAAATGGTCCACTTTTAGGTTGGATTAAATTTTCAATATATTAAGGTTCACAAAATAAAAAAAAGTAGAATAGTCAAGAGCCCAGAAGCGAGAGGTTACCACAAGGACCAGGAAGTACAGAACAGGAAATCAACAACACAAGAGATAACGCTACAAAATAAGAGGGAAAATCGTACGACAAAAACCCCATCATGACCGAACGGGGTCGGGTCTTAGCACAGGGGCTTTTTTGTGGTTTAAACAGAAGTCATTAAATGATGATTTAATCTGTGTAACTCATGCATTGGCATGGGGATTATTTGTGTTTCTGTCTTAAGACATTTGTTTACAATGTCAAAGAATTTCCTCATTTATCTTATGTTTTGTTTTTTACACTTACAAATACATTACTTCTTTCTTACAAGTAAATATTCTAAGGCACTTCATGTGCAAAGTTGCTGTGAAATCTGATAGTGAATCAAACAGCAACACCTGCTGGTGATAGAATGAACCGTCAGCTTGTTTACTTAAAATGATGAGAAGTGAAAGTGAAAGGTGACTCAATATACTTGAAGTGAGACGCCATTCCAAGCTGACGGACGTCGACTACAAACACGGTTCATTAGGATTGTGATCAGTAAAAGGACACGGCTTTGGTGAGTCTTGTTGTTAAAGGATTATTCACACCAGAAGAAATGGCCGAGAGAGATCTTCTTGAAAGTTACCTGACCTGCTACGTGTGTTCAGAGACTTTCAAAGATCCTGTGTCTCTGACCTGCAACCACAGCTTCTGTTCAAGCTGCCTGGAACAATTCTGGGGAAAGGCGAACAACAAAAACTGTCCGGTTTGTAAAAGAAAATCCTCCAAACAACATCCTCTGGTGAACTTCAGCCTGAAGGATCTGGCTGAGTCCTTCAAAGAGAGACAGAAAACTGGATCACCTGAGACAGAAAAGGGAGAGGAGAAGGGGGAGGTGGTGTGTAAACATCCAGAAGAGTCTAAACTGTTCTGTGAGGATGAAGATCGAGTTGTGTGTCCTGTCTGTGAGTCTTCTCTCCACCAGGATCACAATGTGATTCCTATAGAACAAGCAGTCAGAGACCTGAAGGACCGGCTGAGATCTGACTTGGAGTCTCTGCAGGACAAGAGGGTCAAACACAAACAAGTGGAGGAAACATACAGTGGAATGATTCAACACACCAAGAGTCAGCTGTCGTCCACAGAGAGACGGATCAGAGCAGAGTTCAACAAGCTGCACCAGTTCCTGAAAGAGGAAGAGGAGTCCAGACTGGCAGCTCTGAGGGAGGAAGAGGAGCAGAAGGGGAAGAGGATCAGCAGAGAGATGAAGATGATCCAGGATCAGATCTCCTCTCTGTCAGACAGTATCTCTGCTGTTGAAGAGGACCTGCAGAAAGACAACATGCCGTTCCTCAGCAGTTATAAATCCACTCAGACCAGAACCAGAGTCCAGACCTCACTGTCAGATCCACAAACGGTCTCAGGGGGGCTGATAGATGTGGCCAAGCATCTGGGCAACCTGTCCTTCAGGGTCTGGGAGAAGATGAAGGACATGGTTCACTTCAGTCCTGTCATTCTGGACCCAAACACTGTACACTCCCTTCTCTGGCTGTCTGATGATCTGACCAGGGTGAGACGGGGAGACTCAGACCTGCAGGTTCCTGACAATCCAGAGAGAAGCACTAAGTATCCCGTCATTCTGGGTTCTGAGGGCTTCAGCTCAGGGAAACACAGCTGGGAGGTGGAAGTCGGAGACCTACCGGACTGGTCGGTAGGTTTGGCAAAAGAGTCACATGACAGGAAGGAAAAGAGATTTGTTTCACCAGAATATGGAATCTGGCGTTTATTATATAAGAATGGAGAATACACTTATGGCAGTGGTGAGACTGTCAGTGTGAAGAAGAGTCTCCAGAGGATCAGAGTCCAGCTGGACTATGATGGGGGGAAGGTGTCTTTCTACAACCCTGAAGACATGACTCACATCTGCACTTACAGAGACACTTTCACTGAGAAACTCTACCCCAGGTTTGGTATCGGACGAGCCAGTGATGCTAGACCTGCTGATATCAAAATGTGTGAAAGGGAGGTTTCTGTGATGATCAGGGAGGGAGGTGAGCGCTCAGCAAATCATTAGGATTTCATAAAGATCAGTGTTTCATTTGAATGATGATTTACTGTTCAGAAACACTGAATGTTGATGTAAGAATCTCCCCGTTATCTCTCTACCAAGTGTGACTGTTGATTGTCAGACATTCTATATATCACTTTAGTTTCAGGCATACGAACAAACTCCTTATTTGTGTTTTCTTTGACTGTAGAACATCCTGTAGTGTGGCGTGGTTATAAAATATGTATGTGTACTTAAAAGAATTATGCACTGTGGCTTTTATTGTGTCTCATTGCAATTGTTGTGATCAAAGTGATATGAGGGAGAAGGTATTAAACTCTGGGTTTCTGCAGGCCTGAAGGCCCAGAAAATCTATACAAGGAGATGTGTATTATGTCAACAGAAGGATGCTTGCTCAAATGCTTAACTAGTTTTTGTGTGATGTTCGGACAGTTAACTACCTTGTGTGGTCTGTCGAGTCTAAGCGAGTGTGCCCTGCTTTGCAAAGTAGATTTGTACCTGTATATTTTTACTATCCAGTTCTTATTAAATACTTTATTCTTTAACTATCAGAATGTGGCTATGTTGTGGACGGAGATCCTTCTCTTATAAGTGGACATTGCTTGATAATAGTTCCCTTCCGTGTATAAATCCACATGAGAGCAGCCCAAATGTGCAAGAAAATTATAAAATGTCCATGAAATACATGTAAAGATTGTGTGGATTAGTACTGCAATTAACGATTGTTTCTATTGTCAATTAATCGGTTGATGGTTTTGGTCAAAGTATCAGAAAATTGGGGGAAAATACAAAACAACAAAACCTTGAATTTGAGTCATTTTGTGATTTTTTTAAATACATTATTGTAATGTTTAATAATTGTTCATGTTGGCACCGATATGTTTGAGAAAGTATAGCTGGAGGTTAACTAAACAACTTCACAGATATCCCACGTCTGAGGAAGTCTCACTTTACAATCATATGTATTCAAACCGTGGTTCAAATTACAGGGGAGCTCAGCTGCCCATGAGATGTTTAGGGGGAGCTCTAAAGAAATGGTCCACTTTTAGGTCGGATTCAATTTTCAATATATTAAGGTTCACAAAATAAAAAAAAGTAGAATAATCAAGAGCCCAGAAGCGAGAGGTTACCACAAGGACCAGGAAGTACGGAACAGGAAATCAACAACACAAGAGACAACGCTACAAAATAAGAGGGAAAATCGTACGACCAAAACCCCATCATGACCGAACGGGGTCGGGTCTTAGCACAGGGGCTTTTTTGTGGTTTAAACAGAAGTCATTAAATGATGATTTAATCTGTGTAACTCATGCATTGGCATGGGGATTATTTGTGTTTCTGTCTTAAGACATTTGTTTACAATGTCAAAGAATTTCCTCATTTATCTTATGTTTTGTTTTTTACACTTACAAATACATTACTTCTTTCTTACAAGTAAATATTCTAAGGCACTTCATGTGCAAAGTTGCTGTGAAATCTGATAGTGAATCAAACAGCAACACCTGCTGGTGATAGAATGAACCGTCAGCTTGTTTACTTAAAATGATGAGAAGTGAAAGTGAAAGGTGACTCGACATACTTGAAGTGAGACGCCATTCCAGGCAGACGGACGTCGACTACAAACACGGATCATTAGGATTGTGATCAGTAAAAGGACACGGCTTTGGTGAGTCTTGCTGTTAAAGGATTATTCACACCAGAAGAAATGGCCGAGAGAGATCTTGAAAGTTACCTGACCTGCTACGTGTGTTCAGAGACTTTCAAAGATCCTGTGTCTCTGACCTGCAACCACAGCTTCTGTTCAAGCTGCCTGGAACAATTCTGGGAAAAGGCGAACAACAAAAACTGTCCGGTTTGTAAAAGAAAATCCTCCAAAGAATTAATTCCGGTGAACTTCACCCTGAAGGGACTGGCTGACTCCTTTACTGAGAGACAGAAAACTGGATCACCTAAGACAGAAAAGGGAGAGGAGAAGGTGGAGGTGGTGTGTAGTAAACACCCAGAAGAGGCTAGGCTGTTCTGTGAGGATGAAGATGGAGTTGTGTGTACGGTCTGTGAGTCTTCTCTCCACCAGGGTCACAAGGTGGTTCCTATAGAACAAGCAGTCAGAGACCTGAAGGACCGGCTGAGATCTGACTTGGAGTCTCTGCAGGACAAGAGGGTCAAACACAAACAAGTGGAGGAAACATACGGTGGAATGATTCAACACTCCAAGAGTCAGCTGTTGTCCACAGAGACACAGATCAGAGCAGAGTTCAACAAGCTGCACCAGTTCCTGAAAGAGGAAGAGGAGTCCAGACTGGCAGCTCTGAGGGAGGAAGAGGAGCAGAAGGGGAAGTGGATCAGCAAAGAGATGAAGGTGATCCAGGATCAGATCTCCTCTCTGTCAGACATTATCTCTGCTGTTGAAGAAGACCTGCAGAAAAACAACATGCCGTTCCTCAGCAGTTATAAATCCACTCAGACCAGAACCAGAGTCCAGACCTCACTGTCAGATCCACAGCTGGTCTCAAGGGCGCTGATAGATGTGGCCAAGCATCTGGGCAACCTGTCCTTCAGGGTCTGGGAGAAGATGAAGGACGTGGTTCACTTCAGTCCTGTCATTCTGGACCCAAACACTGCAAACTCCATTCTCCATCTGTCTGATGATCTGACCAGGGTGAGACGGGGAGACTCAGACCTGCAGCTTCCTGACAATCCAGAGAGAAGCACTAACTATCCCGTCATTCTGGGTTCTGAGGGCTTCAGCTCAGGGAAACACAGCTGGGAGGTTGAAGTGGGAGACCTTCTGGACTGGTCGGTAGGTTTGGCAAAAGAGTCACATGACAGGAAGGAAAAGATATTTGTTTCATCAAAATATGGAATCTGGCGTTTATTATATAAGAATGGAAAATACTTTTATGGCAGTGGTGAGACTGTCAGTGTGAAGAAGAGTCTCCAGAGGATCAGAGTCCAGCTGGACTATGATGGGGGGAAGGTGTCTTTCTACAACCCTGAAGACATGACTCATATCTGCACTTGCAGAGACACTTTCACTGAGAAACTCTTCCCCAGGTTCGGTATCGGACGAGCTAGTGATGCTAGACCTGCTGATATCAAAATGTGTGAAACTGAGGTTTCTGTGATGTTCAGGGAGGGAGGTGAGCTCTCAGCGACTCATTAGGATTTCATAAAGATCAGTGTTTCATTTGAATGATGATTTACTCTTTAGAAACACTGAATGTTGATGTAAGAATCTCCCCGTTATCTCTCTACCAAGTGTGACTGTTGATTGTCAGACAAATGTTCAGGCATCAACAACAAACTCCTCATTTGTGTTTTCTTTGACTGTAGAAAATCCTGCAGAAATTGCATGATAATATTTCTCTTTTGGGTAAAAATCTACATGAGAGCAGCCCAAATCTGCAAGAACATTGTAACATGTCCATGAAATTCCCGTTAAGATTGTGTGGATTAGTACTGCAACTATAGATTGTTTCTTTGTGATAAAATACAAAATAAAAACACATGAAATTGAAAGCCCAATGCACATGAATTTGTCTGAGGAAGTATGATGCTGTGGATATTTGATACTCTCTTTTTGATGAAGAAAGAAAGAAAGTGCGCACATCTACATATCCGGTCAAGCTTTTAAACGCAAAAAAGGTTGTAGTATATGTTGTAACACAGGCACCGGTGTGCATCACCGAGAATGAATATCAACTGTGCAATATTTAATGCAAGGTCTCCCTCTAGTGGTGCAGCAGAAAGGCATACAAGACACTGCAACGGACCCATTTAAGACATTTATGAATTTTCACATTTTAAAAATTGATACAACACTGCCCATAAGAATAGAGCAATCAGAACTGGGCATCAAGAAAAAACAAAGTATATTTTTATATATAATGTTTCAAGTTTAGAAGGCATACAGAGCAAAAAACAACTTAATGCTAAATGTAAATTATTTTTGACGTAGCTGGTAAAAAGAACACGTATATTCAAGAACAATGCCATTAACACAAACAGCTGATATATTTACAGTATGCACACACACACACACACACCACACACACAAACTTGACGTGCAGAAAATGCTTTGGAAAATGAAAAGGTCAAGTCAACAGTAACCGCTGTCCCAACTTGACTCGGATTCAAAGATGATGGGCGGGGATCTGCACCTCTTGCCCTTCCTGTTGGAACCTACAATGATGGATAACGACAAAGTTTACACCTGTATCTCAGAAAAACACAAATCCTGATGAAATTGCATTGTGAATTGATTGGCGATGAGGGAGTCTGATCATGCATTGGAGTCAACCGTATTAGGTAAGATGTTAATTGTCACCTTTTGTTGACTTCTCTGACCACTTGTAACCTTCACCCACAGAGTTCCCTGTAGCAAGAATAAAAAGGTTCACATGCATTCTAATTAGACACATTCAAATGTACTTCTTTGAATTCAAATTAAGTTAAGAAGCTTAATAAGAACCTACTTTTTTCTTTGGGGGCATCCCGGTTTATGGCCTTTGTCCACTGTTTGGCATCAATCATGGTCTTCTTCATCAGGCGGGTTGCAGGTTCGTGGGAGTTGTGCCTCTGCCTCGGTGGCCTGTCATGGTGACCAGGACCAGGACCTGGTTTAGCCTCCCTACTTGAATCATTTGTGGCTTTCAAGTCCTCCTGGCTTGTTTTTCTGTCTCTCCTGGTTGGAACAAAAGTATTCTTCCAGTTTTCACGGAGTCTTGTCAATGCTGATGATTGCATGGTTGCAGATGATGCTGGGCGTTTTGTGGGGGGATGGGTTAATGGCGAGGGGTTGTCGTAAGAGTGAAGCCGCTGCAGTTTGGATGAAGACAAATGTTGTCTGGGAGTAGATGAATGAAGACTAGTGGAGGCGGAGCTTTCTCCAGACGGAGACAAACGTTTTGAGGAGGCTGAGCTTTGTCTGGATTCAGAGAGTTGTCCACTTGTGGAGGGCAAGCTACCAGAGGTGGTGGGTGGGACTTCCTGGCTTGGTAAGGAACGTTTTCTAGGTTTTGGTACATTGGCCTTAAGGTTATTCTTTGTTGCATGGGGTGTTTCATTTGTTGGTTTTGGAGAGAGCAGAAATCGTACTTTTTTATTTGCGTGCAAATGTGCTTTACTCCTTACACAGGAATCTTTCTTTTTGCTGGATGCTGTAGAGGTCTTTGGAGACCGGGTCTTGTCATTACCCTGCCTGTGGACTCCAGGTTCTTTTAAAAGTATCAAGGAGTCACTGGGTTGAAAGGGTTTTACAACAACAAAACGAGGAATCTCGTTTGCCTCATTGTCCACAGACTGGGACCGCTTCCCGGGCGAGTCTTCGGATGAAATTCGGTTTTGTTGAGGCTTTGCGTTAGCAGTGCCCCAAAGACTGTTTTCAGTTAATCTGTTTTTAGCAGCAAATAAATCATCACCACTCTGCTCTGATCCTGATGAGAGCATTCCTTTTGCGTTGGCCATTTGGTGGACATAGCCTTTTTTAATCACTTTGTCAGAGTCCTGTAGGAATCCTTTTCTTTTCGACATCGTTTGTCGGTTGGCCTCGTGTTGAACATGGTCAGAGCCACCTGTAGTTTCGATCAGCTGTCCACTCTTCTTTACACTTTGCGACAGGTCAGAGCACTCGTCCTGCACCACTTCTCTAAGCGGTGTGCCATTACCTTTAGACTGGTGCGGCAGCAGTGATAAGTCTCTGGAAGATAGTTCAGTTCCTTGGAGCAATTCATTCGCAGTTCCATGATCACCATCATCAGATTCAGGGTCAACACATAAGGCGTCGCCATCATCTGACCCTGAAGAGAAAGATCTCTTCCTGCTCTGTGTCTTGTAGTTTGGGTCATCATCATCATCCTCAGAGTTAGAGTTAATGATTATCACAGCCTCTTTTTCTGAAGTCACTGCTCCATGTTTGGATTGGTGCTGGGGTGCTGGTGAGACTGCAGATGATAGTTTGTTACTTTGAAACTTTTTTTCTTTTACACTTTCGGGCAAATGTCTCTTTTGGTGACTACATGAGGCGTTGCCACTGTCCTCCAAGTCTGAAGAGTATAATCTTTTTCTGGTCTCTCTCTTCCTTTTAATGCATTTTTGGTTACTTTCATCCTCCGTGTCAGAATCAATAATTACAATAACATCCCTTTTTGAAATCTCTAATGGTCTAATGGTCTCAAGTTGAATGTGCTTAAAGCAGCCGGCTTTGGGTTCAAGCAGCCGACCAGGTTTTTGCACACAGCACAGCTTGTCCTCACTCCTGTTTTGACCTCTTTGAGCATTGCCTTCGCTGTCTTCTTCAGTGGAAGAAACATCCGTCTCCGAGGGAAAACACGCTGACCTCTTCTTCAACATCTTCCTGGACGCTGAGTAATCACAACTGTTTTCAGTTTCACAGCTTTCTACTGACCCTCTCCTGTTCTGGGGTGTCTGTGCTTCTACCTCAGAGTCAACTTCATGTTCAGGTGTGCTCATGCCCAAGGCCACCTCAAATACATTCTCACATTGCACAGCTTGTAGAAAGCACTCCTGGGTGTCATACACCGGCACCAGGGGAAAAGCAGCGGCAAGTTTTGGAGGTGAGCAGCAGGATGTTGGACTTGTGTCCCGCCGGCTCTCTAGGACTCCCGTTTCCCTGACTTCTGGCACATTCGTTTCTGGGCTATCCTGGTTTTCATCTTCTGGTCCAAATGTAATACCCATCATGCTTATAGGTGTCACAGTGTCATAGCTCTCAGTGTCATATTTTGGACGCAACACATCTTCACAACCATCAGTTCCAACAAAACGTGAACAATGTTGTGCTAAATCAAGTGTTTCCGTCTTTGGTGAAACATTTGGAACCGGTTCCTCAACTGAAATTATTTCTGTCTTAAGAGCCTGACCCTGCACACGTCCATTGCTTCCACTGTCAAATGATAGTTGCCCATTGTTGGGTTCAGGTCCTTGAGCAGGTGAAGACGTCATAGGGGAACTTATTCCCCTACGCTTTCTGTTTCGGAGTTCTGTGGCCAGCTGCAACACCACCTCATCTGAAATGTCTTCATACAGTGGACGTGCTTTGTTTTCAGGAAATGCCATACTTGGAGACATTTGTGAATGCGCAGAAGTCACATCCTCCCTTACACTGTCAGAACTAGTTTGGCTGCTCAGCCATTCCCTTTTTTTTAAAGGGATTGATATTACATTATGAATCTGAATATTACTAACTGAAGAATTTAGTTTGGAATGTGTAATTTCACTGAAATAATTATTTTTCCAACCTGCATCTCTATTTTCAACGAGCCTTGCATGTCTTTTGTTTTCAGATACTGCTGAACTTGTGTTGGTCTGAAGATCCTCTGAGACATCAGTCATACCTTGGACACAATGCAACCCTTCTGCCTTTTTTTCCAAATCCTTGTTGGTATTTAACCAAGGAGAGCTGTGGTTGAGCATTAAACGTGGTTGCTTCTCAGTCGGGGCATCCCAGGTCATTCCAGGCACTGCTGTGAGAACCCCTGGACTGTTATCTTCATTCTTCTTTGTGCAAGCAGCAGCAACTCTCATCATAATTTGTGGATATTCTGTGGATACAAACAGATGAACGTTATCCATATTCCCATTCCAATACCGTTGCAGAATGACTTTAGAAATGTTTTCCGTCTCTGCAATGGTCTCTACTTTCTCCAGACTAGAAATGAGCTCCTTCAGTGCAGTTAATGAATAATGAACAGTGGCCATGCCATTCTGTATGTACTTATTACACCATTTACTATGGAAACTTTTATCATTGCTACCGACAAATGTTTTATCTCCACAATCATCTAAATAGACAAGTTTGCGATCGCTATTTGCAGGTCTAGTTACGTCCACATGTTTTTTTAGTGCCAAATCAAAATCTACCGCTGCACTCTTCTCTATGGATTTGTTTTTACGAGCATGGTTTGAATGTTCTTCAGCTGAGAATAGAATACCTGTTGAATGTTTCTCTGATTCAGATGTAGGACAATCATCAGTCTCTTTCAACATGGCCGTTATCTCAGCATTTGCTTTGCGGCCCTTTGAATTGTCCCCTTCAAGTGCTTGTCCAACTGCAGCGGTGCATCCCTCGATCCCGGCACAGTTGAGGCGCCCCCTCTCCACATCTCGTTCCTCAGAGGTTGTGGGGAGACGAGCAACACTGTCGACCTTTGGCTTGATGCATGTAGCATCCCTGTCCCACTCCCTATTTTTCGGAGTTAAAATGGTCTTAAAACATGAGAGCATTTTTGCAATAAAGTCATGTATTTCGGCATCTGTAGGTGGTTCCATTGTTCCAACCGCCAAGACTTTGTCTGTGGATGTCTGACTGTTGAGAGGGGGAGGAGTTCCTCCTGAATTATCTAAATGTGTTCTAGTCTGTCCACAGTTTCGAGCAACCAGTGAACCTTTGACCTGCTGACCTTTGCAGTTTCTTTCACCTGAAAAATGAGTCATAGTACTGACTTCTATCTTTGATTCCTGCTGTTTGCACAGAGTCACACTTATCCTGTGCAGCGACTTCAAGTCTGTCTCCCTGAGCGGCAGAATTGTTTTTTTCTCTTGGGGCACCCTTCAAATATTGTCCTTGCTGCCCCCCTTTGGCTGTGCGGGCATCCAGATGGCTTCGCGCGTAGATCATCTTTGAAGTGATGACTGGGCTTCACTCCAAGGGCCTAGCAAAAAAAACAGAGTGAAAATTAGTGGTTGATTAATATTACATTCGCTACAATATAAGCCTTTTCTAAGACAACAGGAATGCAACTACCCATAACCCCCTCTTTTTGGTGAGTCCCTAAATGTGAGCGCTTCTCAGGAGGTTGTCCTAAATGTATGTTCCAGACGCTCTTGGGGGGAGCTAGATCGGATTTTAACCCTACAGTATAAAGCTCCACTGACTGAGTTACACCTCCAGATTCAGAAGCCGACACAGAAAGACGGTTTCTAGGTTTAAATTACAGAAAACAAAAACAAGGCCATACCCCACTCGGCAGGAATATGTAACACTGGGCAAAATCCAAGAGAAACAAGTCAGTCATATTCCAATAATGGGCAAAAAAATACCAAAAAAGTCCCAAAATATACAGTTCTCAAAAGCACCAAGCTACATCAAGAGAGGTAAATTCAGTTTAGAGCAGAGTAAACAGAGGACACCATCTGGTGACCTAAAGAAAAAATATCAATCCAGATCCTGATATACTACTGTTCAGTAGCGTCACATAGTTCTTTTGAGTGAAAATTAGAGATGGTCCGATCAGGTTTTTTGGGACCGATACCGATCACCTAAAGCCTCACCGATCTGATTACCGATCACGTGGAACGATATTATTAATATGTATATTATTTTACTCTTTTTCCCCATTAATTCATCCACTCATGCAAAGGCCTATAGTCTTTCATTTATGTTAACCTTGTAATTATTTATTTATACTACTAGATTACCTTTATTTATTGCATAACAGTAACTTCAATATTCCTTCATAGCAGCAGTGGCACTGTGGAAAACAATATGCCAAAATGGGCAGCCTCTAGAGAGCAGTCAAGAAGAGCTGAAGGTTGAAAGTTCAATCATTTATTTATTGATATTAGCCATTTAAACAGCTATTTACATTTTAAATAGCTATATTGTTGCATACATAAAAAATACAATAAAAAATATAAATATAAAATATAAATTGAGCCTATCAGGCTAAACAAACTCAAAATGCCAGACTCAACATTGGCAGTATAGTGGCATTATTGCACATTGAACTATAGCGTAACATATTATTGCTCACTCTCACATTTCTTAGGCCTTGAGGATCATGTAAACAAACACACTTCAAGTAAATAGCCTGTGGCAGAAATGACATAGGACTGACGTCCGAGCTCCATATATCACTGGTGAAGCTAATTTTCGAAGCGTCGTTCAATAAGCTTCCAATATGTGCATGCACATCATTGTATAAAGCAGGCAGGGCTGTATCTGCAA
Source organism: Eutrigla gurnardus (assembly GCF_963514095.1). NCBI lineage: Eukaryota > Metazoa > Chordata > Actinopteri > Perciformes > Triglidae > Eutrigla > Eutrigla gurnardus. Next base: position 17,709,152 of record NC_139932.1, read on the forward strand.
AGTACTGGCGGCCTGGGACAACGTACCAGGGGTCGAGTTTAGCGACTAGTCTCTGAAATCCGAAACCTTCCACCGCGCTGAAAGGCTGGTCGTCCAGGCAGATGAATTCCATCACTGTTCTAGTGATTCCCATGGCCTTTTCATCGCGAGGGTTGTAGGGCTGCGTGCTCTCCAATGTCTTTTGCAGCAGTGCCCGTGGGGTCGGCGTTGTCTTTTTCTTTTCACTTGTCAGTTGCAGGAAATCGTTATGTTCTCTGCCGTGAAATGACTTCAAGTGCCGAATTAAATTTGTAGTATTAAAACTACTGGCTTTATTTCCCCCACGAGGCACTAAACGCTTGCATGCGTTACAGCTAGCGTGTGTAATATCTGTCTCACATATTTCAAAAAACTGCCATATAGCTGACATGTTAGCAGTGCATGCAGGCAGTGTGACCACAACACAACACTTCTTCTTTGTTTTGAAGCGGCAGTGGTTTGGCGCACTACCGCCCCCTGTGGATCCGGAATGTAACAAACACAAGCACATGTATAATATATATATATATAATGCGATCGGATCAGTGATTTTAACCTTTTATCGGATTTTCGATCGATCGTTTTTTTACCATATCGGCCCGATCCGATCAGTTACCGATCGATCGGCACCATCTCTAGTGAAAATAAAATGTTCTATAGTACAGGGGATGGTCCGTTTTTTTTGGCATTCTAACTTGAAACCTGCAACACTTAATATTGTGTGGCCTGCGACTCCTCTCGCTCTGAATCTGGGTTATCTTTGACCAAGATGTGTACTTTAACTCCCACATAAACTTGTTTACGAGTGACGGGGATATCCTTTGAGAAACTTCAACACTCAAAAAGCGACATCCCAGCCAGCCTGGACCCTCACCGGTCTGCATACAAACCCAACAGACGATGCCGTCGTCCCCACAGCCCTCACACATCTAGAAAACAATCGGAGGTGTGATTTCTGAGAGTTCATGCAGCTAATTGCCATTTATCCCTGCATATATGCAACCACACACTCGCCCTAGACAATGCCGAATTAACGTCTACGGTAAAAAGCGTTTCAGCCCCACTACAACCTGCCTGTCCTGGACAAATGTGCATGAACCGCAGCCCTGGTAGAGAATTATCTGCTTGGTGACGCATTACACAATCAGATAAATGTACCGAACCATGACTCAAAAACAAGGCATGTTTTTTTCCCTCCCGCCAGTCGCTTGTGCCACTTCTTGAAGCAGTTCCATGTAAATGTTTTTTGGATAATATTCCTTTCTTTTCAATACTGGTAAACAACTATCCTTACCTCAAGTTGATCTTTGGCTGCTCCTGACTGGATGCTACCCTCAAAGAAACCGAGAAATCCAGGCATCCAATTGGTCGATAGAACGAGCGGAACTAGTCATCATTTACTTCAAGCCTCAAAATGGCGATCCGATACCATCACACATTTAAGAATAAATAAATATATAATCACAATGACATTATCAGAGTTCTCATGGCGGATTTACTGTACAAAAGAAAAAAATACTGCACTTAACAGCTGGATTGAAAACCTTCCCAAAAGGATGTGATTCCCCCGAGCCCACCATAGACGCCCAAAGGTGAAGCTTCCTTTTGTGTGGTTTTAGAGAAATTCTGCAACATACTGATGCTGCCAGCAATGAATTATCCAAGTTTATCCAAATGTAATTCTATTTTTTTTTACTTGACAACCATTGTTTCATCCAGTTATAATTAATGATTAAGTCTTTGTGGTATGTAGGGGGGGGGGGGCTTACATTTTGTATTGGATATGGGGGGGTATAGGCATCCAAAAAGGTTGAGAACCACCACATAGATGGCACCAATTAACATGTTTATGAATATTAACCATTTCAGCCTGGAAAACCTAAACCTACGTCTTCACACGCTGTCCTCGCGCACTGCAAGATGTCATTTGCACAAATGACCTTCCATAACTGTTAATCTGGCTTCTTTTCTTCACAGCAGGGTTTCATATCCCCCCCCGTTCGGACTTTAACGAGCACCGCGTTTGAAGACGTTTACATTTTACAATACAGCGCTGGACAAAACTCACCACGTCTCCGCATTTCTCTCCCGTTTCCAACGCAACTAACGGTAACCGGCAGAAGGCCCCGTGGCTGGCTCGTCATAGACGGGTCCGAAGGACACGAGTTTTTCTGGTGGGTCCCAGTGAAGTCCGAGTCCGAGTCCGAGTCCGGGTCCGAGTGTGCTGCGGGGCTCCACACGTAAAAGTTTCCCGGCAGTGAGAGTTCGATTTCGAGAGGGAGGAGATCGACAGGTCGGTTTATATGACGTCTAACGTGACTTCTGATTGGTCAGGTACTAAAGTAGCGTTGCTAGGGGGACGACACTATCTCCAGGGGACGTCCAGCGTGAGCTCCGATTGGTCAGGTGCTAAAGTAGCGTTGCTAGGGGGACGGTACTATCTCCAGGGGACGTCCAGCGTGAGCTCCGATTGGTCAGGTACTAAAGTAGCGTTGCTAGGGGGACGGCACTATCTCCAGGGCACGTCCAACGTGACTTCTGATTGGTCAGGTACTAAAGTAGCGTTGCTAGGGGGACGGCACTATCTCCAGGGCACGTCCAACGTGACTTCTGATTGGTCAGGTCCCGACGTAGCGTCGCTAGGGGGGCGGTGCCATCTCTAAACTCTGAGCTCTGATTGGTCAGGGTGTAAGGGGCGTGATTTAGCAGCAGCTGGAGGAGAGCAGAGCAGTATGCATGTACTCCAAAGCCCCAATGCTGTAAAACTGCCCCAAAATAGGACACCAGAAGACGTAAACATAAATAATAAAAACACAGTCCATAGCGTTGTGACATGACATCATAAGAAACGTTGACAATAAATGTTTAATATGAAAATCAGAGGAACAAGCTTTAGTACACTTGGCTTATTCATCAACCGGTTATTTTGCTTATTGAAGTTGTTTTAACTCAAACAAGTTAACACATTATTTGACAAATGACGTCACAAGAGTCACGAAGACGTTCCAATCAGGCTGTAAAAAAAATAAAACACACTATAATGTTACATTATAAATTGTATTAATACAGTGACGGATTACTACTACTGTCCCCCTTGCCACAGATGCATAAAGACCCCACCCCCCAACCCACTTGTGCAAAAGTGGGTGCAAATGGGTGTGGGGGGTCTGGGGGCACGGGAATTTGGTAGATGTTTTCCTGTGTTCTGGTACATTTGGTGGGTGGCCAGCTGGAGAATGGAAATACCTAAATTCGTCCAGATTCATAGCCATGTCCTGACTTGCAGGGCCTGCACTAGCGAACAGATGTAGCACTGGGTTTAGCTGCCCCCAAACCATAAATATTATACCATATTTATCTGAGGGGCCCCATTCAGACGTCATAACCCATTTTGTATGATTAAGGGGCCCTTTTAAGAAATATCACCTACTGAATTTGATCAGAGGATAAATTATGTTTATCTCACCCGTTTTATTTATATGTAAAAGGTGAAGGAAATTCCTATTTCATCATGTATTTCTGTTATGAGCAGGACTTATAAATGCCCATTCAGGGTGTCTTCAGATGTGTTCTCATTATACTGCAGTGCTTGATGTGTGGCAAATGGCTGACCGGGGGCGTCGCCCGACAAGCCAATTGTATTGAAGTGTCACTCGGCCACTAGGTGTCATGTAGGATAAGACAATAACCCTTTGATCAAACACAACGTCTGGAGCCACTTGGAATGGGGGCTGCAGGATGCCAGACCTGTATGTATATTCAACAACAAGCATTAAAGATCTTCAGAGGTTATTTCAGTTATTTCAGCTGCAACGACAAGACCCCGGGGAGGGGGCACTTGGACCCAGGCAGAACCTGGCCAATCAAGGTGAATGCACCTCAGCTGTGAAGTGGCTCGTCGAGCACAGGTGGGTCAGCCTCATTCCCATGCCTGTGATGGTATGTAGAACGGTCGATGTGATCGTTAGGGTAATGGGGTAAATACTTTAACCCTGTTGGATTATCACAGAATGATTTAAAATGTGGGTCCGGCCAACGTGAGTCTCTGTGAGTCTTTGATGCAGGTGAACAGTCGGCGTGGGTCAAAATACCAAACAGGCTTGTTTATTATTACGATCAGGGTCACTAAAAATCAATCGTGCAGAAACACCAATCAGCAGGACAGAATCCCTGGAAATGATGAGGGATCACCACAAAACAGGTCTCTCCTGATTGTCCAACTCCTGTTAATTCGAGACCATCATCATCATTCAACTAATACAGAAAATATAAAAGATAATACACTTTATACATTCAGTAAACAATTGGTATACTATAAATACAAGTAAAGTAACAAGTAAAACAGTGTAAAAATAAAGAGTAAATGATATCTAGTATGATGTCACTAGTGTCCCGTACAGAGTGATGGACACAATTTAAATAATGACATTTCATTTTGGACATTGAGTGTAGGTCTATTTTATTCATGTTACACTACTTTTGTGAATCTAAGACCTTGGTAAACCCATTTCAAACACCTTTAATGTGAAAATAAGAACATAAGAAGCAGTAGATGACGAGCTTCCCAAAAGCCCCGCCTCCTCTCTGGTGCAAATTATCCCACGGTCAAACTCACGCAACTAACACACACCTTTACCAGACAGGTGAACACACACACAAAAAGAAAAAGTTTACTCTTCAAACCTTTTTTTTTATTTTTTTTAAACCTTTCTCATTTCAAAATCTCCATCGCTCCTCTAAATCTACAGTTTTTTTCTTCTCTCCAGCGGGTGGCGCTACAGTTAAAGGAACAAAGTAAAATAGTAAAATCAGCAATGCAACTTAACTAAAGTTATTTAATTTGCTTACCTCTTTTTATTTATTGACCAAGGTTACAAAAACATGCTTATATCTGCAGAGGTGTTGAAAGTGAACTCCCCGGCCCTCCACTCCCACAGTTTTTTGCCATTCCATAACCCAGCAACCAAACATCTTTACAGAAAACTGGCTTCATCATAAAATCCTAGAATCAAGCGACTGCACCTTGATGGGGGGACTGTGTACCGTGCCGACAGAAAACTTGGTGCTCAACATAGTCAGAACCGCTTCTTTCCTCAGGCTTCGAAAACTCCTAAATGTATCTTCTGCCCTTCATAACACAGTTTGTAAATTCTGATGTAGCAAATGTAGGACTAGACTGCATTTTCTTTGTGCAACCTGGTGCACGATGCCGATGAATCACCCTTACTTACCTGGTATGTCTAATTCACGGCTGTCTTTAAAAGACCTCTTACTTCACAGACCACCAACGATCCCACTAAAGGTGTACATCATCGCATTGGGGTCAAGAACCTGTAAGATAAAGTCACAACAGTAGCAATTACAAGTCCACCAAAGAAATCCACTTGTGAGATTGTAAGTATAGTACAGGATGAATTCTTATAAAACTCACCCATTTAAATGATTGGGGGCGTGGCCGCTTCAAACAGTTCAAGCCGCGCACACCAATGATGGGTTTTTTTGTGACATGTTACAATATACTGGTGTGCATAATTAAAAATGGAAATCAATCGTTTGTGCAATATATATTGACATGCCAGAAGTTGTTTAATGGAAGGCACAAGAGAAAAACTGCATTGGATCCATTTAAGACTTAGAACTGAGAAAGTTTTTTTAAGGACAAAAATGTCTTACAAACCTATACATATAAAAGTAAAAATCTTCTATCTATCTTAAAAGTTTGCAGTTTTGATGGCATTTACGAGAGAAACATTGGACAACTTAATGCTGAATGTAAGTACATTTTGAGGTAGCTGGTACAAATAACACTTGATGCCAAAAAATTCAAGAATAATGCCATTAAAACAAACAGCTGCTATAATATATGTACATGTTTCTGATACACAAACACAAAAGGTCAAGTCAACGGTAACGGCTGTCCCATTGGGATTCAATCGGATTCAAAGATGATGGGCGGGGATCTGCACCTCTTGCCCTTCCTGCTGGAACCTACAATGACAGATAACAGGTAAAGACAATAAAACCACCTGGATGTCAGAAAAACAAACACGTCCTGATATATTGCATTGTGCATTGATTGGCAATGAAAGGATTCTTTTCATGCATGGAGGAAACCATATTTTGTCACCTTTTGTTGACTTCTCTGACCACTTGTAACCTTCACCCACAGAGTTTCCTATGGCAAGAATAAAGGTTCACATGCATTCTAATTAGACACATTCAAATTTACTTGGTTCAACCATTATATTAATTTATTAAGGGCAATTCAAATGGATTCAAGAGACTTCAAAAGAACACACTTTTTTCTTTGGGGGCATTCCGGTTTATGGCCTTTGTCCACTGTTTGGCATCATCCATGGTCTTTTTCATCAGGCGGGTTACAGGTTCGTGGGAGTTGTGCCTCTGCCTTGGTGCCCTGTCACGGTGACCAGGACCAGGACCTGGTCTAGCCTCCCTGTATGACTCATTTGTGGCTCTCGAGTCCTCCTGGCTTGTTTTTCTGTCTCTCCTGGTTGGAACAAAAGTATTCTTCCAGTTTTCACGGAGTCTTGTCGATAGTGGTGATTGCATGGTTGCAGATGATGCTGGGCATTTTGTGGGGGGATGGGTTAATGGCGAGGGGTTGTCGTAAGAGTGAGACCGCTGCAGTTTGGATGAAGACAAATGTTGTCTGGGAGTAGATGAAGGAAGACTAGTGGAGGCGGAGCTTTCTCCAGACGGAGACAAACGTTTTGAGGAGGCTGAGCTTTGTCTGGATTCAGAGAGTTGTCCACTTGTGGAGGGCAAGCTACCAGAGGTGGTGGGTGGGCCTTCCTGGCTTGGTAAGGAACGTTTTCTTGAAAACATTGTAGGTTTTGCTACATTGGCCTTAAGGTTATTCTTTGTTGCATGGGGTGTTTCATTTGTTGGTTTTGGAGAGAGCAGAAATCGTACTTTTTTATTTGCGTGCAAATGTGCTTTACTCATTACACAGGAATCTTTTTTGCTGGATGCTGTAGAGGTCTTTGGAGACCGGGTCTTGTCATTACCCTGCCTGTGGACTCCAGGTTCTTTTAAAAGTATCAAGTCACTGGGTTGAAAGGGTTTTACAACAACAAAATGAGGAATCACTGGATTGGGACCCCAAGTGGAGTTTGCCTCATTGTCCACAGACTGGGACCGCTTCCCGGGCGAGTCTTCGGATGAAATTCGGTTTTGTTGAGGCTTTGCGTTAGCAGTGCCCCAAAGACTGTTTTCAGTTGATCTGTTTTTAGCAGCAAATAAATCATCACCACTCTGCTCTGATCCCGATAAGAGCATTCCTTTTGCGTTGGCCATTTGGTGGACATAGCCTTTTTTAACCACTTTGTCAGAGTCCTGTAGGAATCCTTTTCTTTTCGACATCGTTTGTCGGTTGGCCCCGTGTTGAACATGGTCAGAGCCACCTGTAGTTTCGATCAGCTGTCCACTCTTCTTTACACTTTGCGACAGGTCAGAGCACTCGTCCTGCACCACTTCTCTAAGCGGTGTGCCATTACCTTTAGACTGGTGCGGCAGCAGTGATAAGTCTCTGGAAGATAGTTCAGTTCCTTGGAGCTTTTCTTTCGCAGTTCCATGATCACCATCATCAGATTCAGGGTCAACACATGAGGCGTCGCCATCATCTGACCCTGAAGAGAAAGATCTCTTCCTGCTCTGTGTCTTGTAGTTTGGGTCATCATCATCATCATCATCCTCAGAGTTAGAGTTAATGATTATCAATGCGAGCAAATGTGCTTTATTCTTTTCACAGGAATCTTTCTTTTTGCTGGATGCTGTAGAGGTCTTTGGAGACCGGATCATGTCATTACCCTGCCTGTGGACTCCAGGCTCTTTTAAAAGTATCAAGGAGTCACTGGGTTGAGAGGACTCTACAACAAAACGAGGAATCACTGGATTGGGACCCCAAGTGGAGATTGCCTCATTGTCCACAGACTGGGACCGTTTCCCGGGTGAGTCTTCGGATGAAATTCTGTTTTGTTGAGGCTTTGCGTTAGCAGTGCCGCAAAGACTGTTTTCAGTTTCAGTTGATCTGTTTTTAGCAGCAAATAAATCATCACCACTCTGCTCTGAGCCAGATGAGAGCATTTCTTTTGCATCAGCGTTTTGTAGAACTTGGAGCTTTTCTTTAGCAGTTCTATGATCACCATCATCAGATTCAGGGTCAACACATGAGGCATCGTCATCATCTGACCCTGAAGAGAAAGATCTCTTCCTGCTCTGCGTCTTGTAGTTTGGGTCATCATCATCGTCCTCAGAGTTAGAGTTAATAATTATCACAGCCTCTCTTTCTGAAGTCTTTGGTCTGTTGGTCGTAGGTTGCTCAGACGTCACTTTGGTTTGAATCAGCTGCCCACTCTTTTCTGCATCATGTGACTGGTCAGAGCATGCATCCTGCTTCCCTTCTTTAAACAGTGCTCCATGTTTCGATTGGTGCTGGGGTGCTGGTGAGACTGCAGATGACAGTTCGTTACTTTGAAACTTCTCTTCAACACTTTCTGGAAAATGTCTCTTTTGGTGACTACATGAGGCGTCGCCACTGTCCTCCAAGTCTGAAGAGTATAATCTTTTTCTGGTCTTTCTCTTCCTTTTTTTGCATTTTTGGTCACTTTCATCCTCCGTGTCAGAATCAATGATCACAATATCATCCCTTTTTGAAATCTCTGATGGTCTAATGGTCTCAAGTTGAATGTGCTTACAGCAGCCGACTTTGGGTTCAAGCAGCCGACCTGGTTTTTGCACACAGTGCAGCTTGTCCTCACTCCTGGTTTGACCTCTTTGAATATCTGTAACCTCATTGCCTTCGCTGTCTTCTTCAGTGGAAGAAACATCCGTCTCCGAGGGCAAACACGCTGACCTCTTCTTCAACATCTTCCTGGACGCTGTCAAATAGTTACTTTCTGATGCAGATGAGTAATCACAACTGTTTTCAGTTTCACAGCTTTCTACTGACCCTCTACTGTTCTGGGGTGTCTGTGCTTCTACCTCAGAGTCAACTTCATGTTCAGGTGTGCTCATGCCTAAGGCCACCTCAAATACATTCTCACATTGCACAGCCTGTAGAAAGCACTCCTGGGTGTCATACACCGGCACCAGGGGAAAAGCAGCAGCAAGTTTTGGAGGTGAGCAGCAGGATGTTGGACTTGTGTCCCGCTGACTCTCTAGGACTCCCGTTTCCCCAACTTCTGGCACATTCGTTTCTGGGCTATCCTGGTCTTTATCTTCTGGTTCAAATTGAATACCCAATAGGCTTATAGGTATGACTAAATAGTCATCATCCATCTCATCATCAGTCTCATATTCATCGTTCGCACAGGAAACAGACTGGTTTGTGCGTCTCTCACAGTTACATTTTGGACTTAACACATCTTCCAAACCAGTCAGTTTATCAAATGAAATGATTTCTGTCTTCAGACTCTGCACACATCCATAGCCTCCAATTTCAAATGGTGATTGCTTGTTGTTGGGTTCAGGTCCTTGAGCGAGTGGAGATGTCTCATCAGCGATAGACCCATTCTGACTTTCTGCATCACTGATATCTTCATACTGTATGGCTTCCAATGGTGTTGGGGACCCTATTCCCCTACGCTTTCTGTTTGGGGGTTCTGTAGCCAGCTGTAACACCTCCTCATCTGAAATGTCTTCATATATTGGACGTGCTTCCCCAACTTCGCTTTCATATAGAGGATGAGTATGTTTTTTTAATTTGTTTTCAGGAAATGCCATACTTGAAGCCTTTTGTGAATGCACAGAAGCCACCTCCTCCCTTTCACCTTCAGAACTAGTTTGGCTGCTCAGCCATTCACTTTGGTTTATAGGAATTGATATTACATTATGAATCTGAATTTTACCAACTGAAGAATGTAGTTTGGAATGTGTTTCACTGAAATAATTTTTCCAACCTGCATCTCGATTTTCAATGAGCGTTGCATGTCTTTTGTTTTCAGATACTGCTGAACTTGTGTTGGTCTGAAGATCCTCTGAGACATCAGTCATACCTTGGACACAATGCAACCCTTCTGCCTTTTTTAGAGCTTTCTCCCTCTCAGTCATGTGGTTGGGAGCCCAGGAAACTACAGGTACGTGGTCAGTTTCATCCAAATCCTTGTTGGTATTTAACCAAGGAGAGCTGTGGTTGAGCATTAAACGTGGTTGCTTCTCAGTCGGGGCATCCCAGGTCATTCCAGGCACTGCTGTGAGAACCCCTGGACTGTTATCTTCATTCTTTGTGCAAGCAGCAGCAACTCTCATCATAATTTGTGGATATTCTGTGGATACAAACAGATGAACGTTATCCATATTCCCATTCCAATACCGTTGCAGAATGACTTTAGAAATGTTTTCCGTCTCTGCAATGGTCTCTACTTTCTCCAGACTAGAAATGAGCTCCTTCAGTGCAGTTAATGAATAATGAACAGTGGCCATGCCATTCTGTATGTACTTATTACACCATTTACTATGGAAACTTTTATCATTGCTACCGACAAATGTTTTATCTCCACAATCATCTAAATAGACAAGTTTGCGATCGCTATTTGCAGGTCTAGTTACGTCCACATGTTTTTTTAGTGCCAAATCAAAATCTACCGCTGCACTCTTCTCTATGGATTTGTTTTTACAAGCTTGGTTTGAATGTTCTTCAGCCGAGAATAGAATACCTGTTGAATGTTTCTCTGATTCAGATGTAGGACAATCATCACTCTCTTTCAACGTGGCCGTTAACTCAGCATTTGCTTTGCTGCCCTTTGAATTGTCCCTTTCAAGTGCTTGTCCAACTGCAGCGGTGCATCCCTCGATCCCGGCACAGTTGAGGCGCCCCCTCTCCACATCTCGTTCCTCAGAGGTTGTGGGGAGATGAGCAACATCGTCGACCTTTGGCTTGATGCATGTAGACTCCCTGTCCCACTCCCTATTTTTCGGAGTTAAAATAGTCTTAAAACATGAGAGCATTTTTGCAATAAAGTCATGTATTTCGGCATCTGTAGGTGGTTCCATTGTTCCAACCGCCAAGACTTTGTCTGTGGATGGCTGACTGTTGAGAGGGGGAGAGTAGACCTGCTGCTGATGGGGGGAGGGAGGAGTTTCTCCTGAATGATCTAAATGTGTTCTAGTCTGTCCACAGTTTCGAGCAACCAGTGAACCAGTGACCTGCTGACCTTTGCAGTTTCTTTCACCTGAAACATTTGGACCAGGTTTAATCTGGCCATTACTTCCCTTTGACGGACAAGACTGGGTGGTATAGGATTTGGAATCGGAAGGGTTTCCTTTCAGTAAGGCAAACAGCAGTGGGCTAGATTTCTGCTGTTTGCACACCGTCACAGAAGAACACTGATCCTGTGCAGTGACTTCAAGACTGTCTCCCCGATGAGCTGCAGAATTGGTCCCGGCTAACGAGGCACTATTGAAATGTTGTCTTTGCGGCCCCTCCTCGGCTGTGCGGGCATCCAGATGGCTTCGCATGTAGAGCATCTTTGAGGTGATGACTGGACTTTGCTTCTCAGTCTAGGAAACAAATACAATGAAAATAAGTGGTTGCTTGGTTTTAAGTTCACTACAATATAGGCCTTTGCCCGCACTTCCTGACGCTTGAGTGTGAAATACCCACGAAGACTTAAGACTTCAGCAACACGGCAATTTTTAGATTGACTCTTTTCCTTTCTTTTGAAAGACATCCAAGCATCTAACCTGCCTCCTCTCAACAGCAACTGGCCGAACCAGTTACCATTACCAGCCACGCCCATACGGCAGCTCTCCATTCAATGATCTTGGCACTTGTTATGGTGCCCACTCCAACTCCACTCTTCAAGCTATTGGAAACGCTGTTTTTATGCTACATGCAGGGGGCGTGATTTTAGTTGAACTGGGTCCTGAGGAGGGGCCGGTCCAGGAGGGCATACAATAAAAATATTTGTTATGTGATTCCCTAATTGTATACAATATGCTGATCACACACAATCTTGCCCTTATGGTCAAATTTGGCTCTTATATTCTACTTCTGACTGCATGAGTGCAGTAGTAAGTACATTACAATGACTATGTTCATTTTAGCATTTTTGGTAACTTCTCTGTTCTTTGTCGTAGAAAGACGGGAAGTTTGCCAGCATGCTTATAATTCCTTAAAGATTATTACTGATGGTTTTAAACTAACGTTGAATGTATATCTCATCCTTTTTTTAGTTTGGTCTAAATTTGAACATGATTTCCAACAGAGTTCTTGCTTAGTTCATGTGGATTCCCTCTGACCTCTTATCTGCCTTGGTCGTCCAAGGCGTTAATTAATGACTCCAAGGGCCTGTCCACACGAAAACGTTTTCAGTGCGTAAACGCAGAAGTCTTGTGCGTTTCGCCCTGCCGTCCATACGAATCCGGCATTTCCGCGCCCTGAAAACACACTTTTTTGAAACCAGCTCTCAGGGTGGAAAAGAAAAAAACGGCACCCCTCCGTTTCGTGATCGCTTTCGTGTAGACGGCGAAAACGAATACGCTGACGTCATCGCCCCGCCCCTCGCGCCTGACTTCTTCCCCCGCGACGTCTCGTAACAACAACAACGGCGGCCTCCGTGCTCGTAGCAGATATTCTGCTTGTCTGTACGACGGCGTATCAGGGCCGCTGTATGAAAAAAAAACGGAGCCGAGAGAGGGGGGGCGATATTCCGGGAAAAAAGTTGCAGATATGCTACTTTATTACGATGCTAACAAACAACCGCTAGCTAACTTCCCATGAATGTAGGCATTTATTTGTCTAATTAATCCATCCCAACGTGTGACAACGCCTCGTCAAGGTCCTTAGGGTGACGGCTGTTGATGCTTATTGTTGGTTTCATTTATACGGGCCAAATTGTCATCTTATGGGTGTTTATTGATCGGGTGGTCGGGTGGATATTTAGCCATAGCTCTCACGTGTTGCCACAGCAATGGCAAACATCCGGTCACGCTCCGTCTCTTCTTCTGCATTTTTGTAGCAGAAACAGCGCCGCATATAGGCCTGGAATATGTACTACAGCGCGCTGAGTCGTTTTCAGTGGATTCGTCTGGACGCAGATTTTCTTGAAAGGACGCCAAGGCAAAACGGAGAAAAAAAGTTTTTTTAATTCGTGTGTACGGGGCCCAAGAGGGGAGGAAGGGGTCTTCTTCATCCTGACTTGGGACAAAGAAGGGACATCATAATACACACTTATATATGTAAGCCATGGCCTTGGAAAGAATAGTCATGAAAATATAAGGTTTAATCTTTTCACTCCAACGTTCTTGTCTAGAAGAAGAGTTAATCGAAACACTGAACAGTGTCTTAACGTCTTCTTGTGATGAAGGTTTTCCTCCTTTGATGTCCTGGAAAGAGGGGGGCATTACGAGGGAGCCTATTCATTGTTTAAGTCCAATAGTCCTGACCATTTAAACCAGCAGGAGTTCAAAGTCATCAGGAGATCTGTTTAATTCCACCCTGATGACCCTGTCCTGCACGCTCACATCCAGCGAGGAGAAAGAAGGCCCTGTTGAGTTTCTTCCTGTGGGGGTTTAAATTACTCTGTATCTGATTATTTTAATTTTTGGTTCATCAATAAAATTTGTCCTGATACTTGAGGAATTAAAGGAACTGATCTGTTCCTACACTCTTAAGAACCTATTTAAGTTGTTGTGGAACTTGATCCTGACTGCACCCCCACCATGGTCCTGTTTGACACTCATCGCTAGTATCATTAAGGTGGCTGATTATTGATTAAAGGAGTCATCACCAGGAAATCGCAATTTCTCTTGTTAAAACATGCATATCTGTGTTTGACCTCAGTTGAAACTTGCCTGAAAGGCTGGAGTTTGAAAGTGGCGCCGTTTTTTCGCTTCTGCTCTTTTTCCGAACAGGAATAGCACACAAGGGTGTGCATTCCTAAAGCACGAGATTTTGATTCTGCGCCTACGGTGACGTCACCGTGGAGGCTACTTGCATAAGCCCACCCCTCTTTCACCACCCAACCCCGCCCCGTCCGCTACCTGAAATCGCCTGAATTCCGTAAGGTTCGTCATTTAGTGTGTGCGCCATGACAGGGGGCTGTTTATGTTTTGGAGTCTGCATGCAGGCAAGCCCCCCCGGCTCTGTCCTTCCTGCGGCGAATCAACGCGCGCCTCATTACATATTATACAATGCACATCCGGACCAGTCAAAACCTCGCGCGTAATCTCGCGTGATAAAATCGCGGTACGAAAAAGGGTCAGAACAAGCTCAATGTTTGATTAAATTTTTTTTTTTTTCTAATAAGTTTTACGAATTGATCCAAAGCGATCCAAGGGGGGCTGGATACGTATAAAACCAGGTTATGACTCCTTTAAAGAAACTGAATACAATCTGCATCTCTACTGTTACTAACTGGACTCCTCCCGGGATTCTTCCCGTGAGTTGGCTGTGGTTTCTTGGCGGGCAGTGGTCCTGCCCGACACCGACTGCCTGATACAGGATAAGCGGTTGATGATGGATGGATGGACGGAATACTACAATAAAAGAACCTCACAAATCAATGTGAGAGTCTGATTCTCAGCCTTTCGCACTCAAACTGGAAAACAATGCAGCCAATTCTGTTTGTTATTGTGTATCGTGCTCCTGGTCCATACTCTGAATTCCTATCTGAATTCTCTGAGTTGCTATCAAGTTTAGTCCTTAAATCAGATAAAGTAATCATTGTGGGGGATTTTAATGTCCATGTGGACGTTGTAAATGACAGCCTTAGTGTAGCATTTACTTCCTTAATAGATTCTATTGGCTTCAGTCAGAGTGTACATAAACCGACTCACTGTCATAGCCACACTCTCGACCTCGTCTTATCTTATGGCGTTGAAATCGAAAACTTTAGATAGATATGATCAATGTGTCTTTATTAACAGGCTATGTGCCACAGTCATTTAAAGTAGCTCCTCTTCTTAAGAAGCCTACTCTAGATCCAGGGGTTTTATCAAACTACAGACCAATATCAAATCTTCCTTTTCTCTCTAAGATCCTTGAGAAAGTAGTCGCCAATCAACTGTGTGACTTTCTCAACAATAACAGTCTACTTGAGGACTTCCAGTCAGGATTTAGAGTACATCATAGCACAGAGACAGCTCTGGTAAAAATTACAAACTACCTTCTTATTGCTTCTGACAAAGGACTGGTTTCTGTACTTGTTCTGCTAGATCTTAGTGCTGCATTTGACACCATTAACCATGAGATTCTAATATGTAGACTGGAAAATTAATTGGCATCAAAGGAAACGCATTAAGCTGGTTTAAGTCCTATTTATCCAATCGATCTCAGTTTGTGCATGTCAATGAAAAATCCTCCAGGCACACTGAAGTTAAATACGGTGTTCCTCAAGGTTCTGTGCTCGGACCAATTCTTTTCAACTTATATATGCTTCCTTTAGGCAACATTATTAGAGGACACTCTATAAACTTCCATTGCTATGCTGATGATACTCAGTTATATCTATCGATCAAGCCTGAAGAAACCAATCAGCTAGTTAAACTCCAGGCATGTGTGGATGACATAAAATCCTGGATGACCTGCAATTTCCTGATGTTAAACTCCGATAAAACGGAAGTTATTGTACTTGGGCCTAAACTCCTCCGAAGCTCGCTGTCTAAAGATATAGCGACTATTGATGGGATTGCCATCGCCTCAAATGCTACTGTAAGAAACCTTGGAGTTATCTTTGATCAGGACCTGTCCTTTGACTCGCATATTAAACAAACCACGAGGACAGCCTACTTTCACCTGCGTAACATTACTAAAATTAGGCCAATGCTGTCTCAAAAAGATGCAGAAAAACTTGTCCATGCATTTGTTACCTCAAGGCTGGACTATTGTAATTCTTTATTATCAGGCTGTTCTAATAAATCTCTTAAATCTCTCCAGCTGGTCCAGAATGCTGCAGCTCGTGTTCTGACTAAAACCAGAAGAAGGGATCACATTTCTCCTGTATGAGCTTCTCTGCACTGGCTGCCAGTAAAATCCAGAATAGAATTTAAAATCCTTCTCCTCACTAACAAGGCTCTTAATGGACTGGCACCATCATATCTTAAAGAGCTCATTAAACCCTACTGTCCTCCTAGAGAATAAAGGGTTACTTGTAGTTCCTAAAGTCTCCAAAATTAGAACAGGGGCCAGAGCTTTCAGCCATCAAGCTCCTCTTCTGTGGAACCGTCTTCCGGTTCTGGTTTGTGAGGCAGACACTGTTCCCACATTTAAGAGTAGGCTTAAAACATTTCTCTTTGACACTGCTTATAGCTAGAGCTGGCTCAGGTTTGCCCTGAGCCAGCTCTTGGTTAAGCTGCTATAGGCCTAGACTGCTGGGGGATTATAGTGACACACTGAGCCCCCCCCCTCTCTCTCTCTCTCGCGCACTCTCTCTCACTGTGTATGTTCCCCCGGAGTCCCTGTGCTCTCTTGCCTAGCAGGTCTCCCTGGACCGTGGTGGAACCTGATCCGGACTGCACCAATGTTGTGGTCTTGTTTGCCTTTTACCGCCTGTATTTTTAATTAAAGTAATTGACTAAAATCGGCATCTCTACTGTCACTAACTTGACTACTCCCGGGATCACTCCCGGGAGTCTGGCTATGCTTTCTGGTCCAGCAGAGTCCACTGAGGTCCTGACCGATGCAGACTGCTAACTGGCCTGATGCTGGAAACACCACATTGTAGCTCCACCTGCCCGCTGTGTGACTGCTCAACTACTCCTGCTTTCTGGTTTACGGCGACGTGGTTGGGATGGATCCATCTCGGCGTAGCTGTGCCTGCTGCCATGGACTACTACTGTTGATACTATTGCTACTGTTAATACCACCGCTACTGTTAATGCTACTACTACTACCATACTACCAACACCAAATGCAGTTGGAACCCAAGGGCCTGGGCTGCACGAGATTTCTGCCTAAAAGCCTATTAAGGCAGTTTTTTCTCGCCACTGTCGCTGTAACGCTTGCCCCTGGGTGATGTTGGGAATTTGAAATTGTGTTGACTCTTTTGAGCGTATTCTAGTCCTGCTCAATGTGTTAAGTGTCCTGAGATGACTTCTGTTGTGATTTGACACTATAAATAAAATTGAATTGAATTGAATGTCTACCGAGTCTCCTTCAACCAGTTTATGAGGGTATTAGCAGGGGTAAGGCCTAGAGCATGATCATGTCAATAACAAATCAAAGTAGTAAGGCAAGGCTTCGTTGAGTAATAGCTACTTAGAGAGAGAGCGAGTCCTGCCTTCTGGTGAGTGTGGCCCCTCCCTTCCTGCCGGGAAGCTGAATCTCTGTCAAATAACCCCAAGTCCTTGTCCAGGGATCCCAAGTTCTCTTAATAATCCAACTCCTCCCTGGCAGTGTGAGCTGAAGAGGTCTTAGATATCCGAATAGTATTCCTTAGCCGGTTGGTCAAAACAGTTCATTCCTTTTGCGTTTCAATCCTCTCATTTCTGACGAAGAAATAATCCACAAGGTCCTCTCTCCTGTGATGTAAGGCAGCTCAACTTCTCAGGTGTCGATCCAAGGAAGAAACTTGAGGAAAGCACCGGGATCCCCTCCAACTTGCTAAGGTGGGTGAATGCTGACTTCAGGGCGGTGCATCGAAGCTCCTGCATGGTTCTGGTACTTTCCACTGGCGTGTCGCTTCTCCAACATGCTCTCAGCCAGGAACATAACAAGCAGAGTTTCACCAAATAAGAGTCAGTTAGCATAAGAAGCGCATAAGTGTTTTCTTCACAGGACCGGAAGAGGAAGCCAACAAGCAGATGGCACCCCAATGTCTCGGAGAAAGAAGAGGAACTGCTCAACCCAAAAATACACATACGCACGCATAAGCATGACACATAAGCCCTGCCTTTGTAACAGTATATATTCTGGAGCAGACAGAATAGTACCAGAACATTTTTGCCTCTGGTATAGAGCACTGTGTTGCACACAGCAGCTCTTAGCTAGAGAAGATAATTTTCTCCAGACGTCTGTTCATCTGATGTCCATCTGCAAATCAATGCCTGAAGCAATGGCGCACTAAAGAACCAACGACTCCGCTGTCTTCGTGATCCTCCTACAGAATCTGAATAACGCAATATAGACTCTGTGAGGTCCTTCTGATTGACTAACTTGTGAACAAAATTCCTACACTACCTACCTACCTACCTACCTATCTAATGCATACATACCTACCTATCTATCTATCTACTGTCTATAATACCTACCTTCCTACCCACCTACCTACTGCCTATACACCTACCTACAGGACAGCACAGCAGTTAAATAACAATCTCAACAGAAACTAAAGGTTCTGTCTCCAGAAATCCCATCTCTTTACTCACGTGTGTGTGTGTGTGTGTGTGTGTGTGTGTGTGTGTGTGTGTGTGTGTGTAGCCCGTCAGGGTGACAGATTGTTTTTAGGTACTTTCCGAGTGAACGCCCCACTGTTGCCCTTATATGGTGATGCTGGTGCGGCCTGTAGGAGGACGACTCATTTCCGAGAAAGGTTTTGGCTCTGTGCCATTAAACTTCAGCCTCCAGCTCAGTTTGTTACATCTGTTATCGAGCAGTTACATCCTGATTTTTACGTTTCACTTTTTTTAAAGTCTAGGGTTACATAACACACACACGCTCAGTGAATAAGAATAGAAACTGGAGGAAACCAAATTACAGATGGAAGTGTAAAACTTAGTAGTGTTCATTTGTTGTTGCTCCTGGCTGTCATTTCCCAAAAAAAGCAGATATATTACATAATATTTTTCATTTTAAAAATGTGCTACTTTGGCTCTGATGCAGTATCCGGTAGGGGTGTGACGATACACTCCGCTCACGAGACGAGACGAGACACGATATTGGGTTCACGAGAACGAGACGAGACAAGATTTTATGGAAAACTATAATGACAAAATATATGACTGGACCAACAGACTTTAATTTAACAGAGTTGCACATGCATTTTTAAATATTTTATTATAACTCTTTACATGCATCATGTAAGCATGATCTTTTAATAAACTTCTTCTTTCACAAATTTAAACTAAAACTAAAATTTATAAAAGTTAAAATAAAATAAATAACATGAAATATTTCTTTTTCCCCAAGTGTAAATATGTGCAAAACCAAATCAAAGTTCTACTTTGTCAATACAGAGTGCAAATAGTGCAAACGGAGCCTGACCAAGTATGTCATGAACAACATGCTGCAACTACAGCATCTTCAGCATCTCTGACATCGCAGCTGTCAAGTGTATCAATGCTTCGGGAGTCTTGTCTTATCTCTGGGCTGGTGATGCTGCTATGGCAGCTTGCTGCTCAAGGTAATGTAGATATAAGAATGATTAGAATGAATGATGACACCTGGAAATTGTATGTTTTATAATCATGTAATGTGTTTGATATTAACCTATCCTATCATCCTCAGACAGCGGCAGAGCAATAGAAGGTAACAATCAGTAAAGGAGGTTGCATGAGTCACCCCTTGTAGAGCATGAACTCAGCCGAACAGAATTACACCCTTCCTGCCTCTGTAACAGTATATATTCTGGAGCAGATAGAATAGACGCCAGAACTTCTTGCCTCTGGTATAGAGCACTGTGTTGCACACGGCAGCTCTTAGCTAGAGAAGAGACTTTCTCCAGACGTCTGTATCATCTGATGTCCATCTGCAAATAAATGCCTGAAGCAATGGCGCACTAAAGAACCAACGACTCCGCTGTCTTCGTGATCCTCCTACAGAATCTGAATAACGCAATATAGACTCTGTGAGGTCCTTCTGATTGACTAACTTGTGAACAAAATTCCTACAGTAACGAGCCAGCATATCCAACGTGCTCGTCATTAACTTGTGTGATGGCAATTGTAGCCGTTTTGTAGAAATTCTCTTCTCTAGCTAAGAGCTGCTGTGTGCAACACAGTGCTCTATACCAGAGGCAAAAATGTTCTGGCTCTATACTGTCTGCTCCAGAATATATACTGTTACAGAGGGCAGGGCTATGTGTAATGCTTAAGCGTGCGTATGTGTATTTTTGGGTTGAGTAGTTCCTCTTCTTTCCCTGAGACGTTGGGGCCTCCCCGAGACGTTGGGGCCTCGTCTGCTTGTTGGCTTCCCCTTCCGGTCCTGTGAAGAAAACACTTATGCGCTTCCTGTCATGCATTGAGCGTCTTCCTCTATTTTCCGTCTGGCTCAGACTGGTTTCTCTCGACCTTTAGATACTTTCTCTCGACCTTTAAATTCTGAAATACATGTCTGTGTAAGCTTCTGCTATTTTTGTTCCTCTATTGTGGTTAACAGGGCTTGAAGCAGGAAAAAATCCTGTGCCTGAAATTTTTTTATGCATTGGGGAGAAGAAAATTCTGAACATTTGCAATCTAAATGAATTAATCTGGTGCACTTTGAGAGTAAACCCACATTATAGTTTGAAACAACATTCAAAACACACACAGCCAGTATCACTAAGCATAAAGTCCGCTAGCTTAATGCTAACGTATAATACCTCAGAAATTAGCATCACCAAGGGCGTAACTTTGAGTTGAACATTGGGGTGGTTGAGATTTCCACCTGTGAAGCAGGTGTGTGTATATATATATATATATATTCTTTGGCCACCAGCCACTGCGGCAGGTTTGGGTTTACCAGCCCAGATATATAGTTTGTGCCTAAAATAAAGTTGACCGACTCAGAAAATGCATAAAAATGGGTCTTGAACGTGTACAAAATACACATTAAAGTGTGTGCAAGTGTTCTTGTTAGGACTCATGGTCCTTAATTGTCTCTAACTTTAAGTATTTTGTCCCGATTACAAATGGGTTTGTAGTGTTTCCCACAGGATCTTTGGAGACTATGGTGGGGGGATTGCGATCCTGTAGGGGGGTCCGGGGGCATGCCCCCCCGGGAGAAAATTTGGAATAATTTCATTTTAATGCATCAATTTGGTGAATTCTGAGAAACAAAATATGACATATCAATTACTGACCAATTTCTTACAAACTGCTGGTACTGATACAAATGTTGACATACTAAATGGGGTTGAGGAGTTTAAGCATTCAAGAAAAGATGAGAACAAAAATGACTAAAACACAATTCGTTTATTATTATTATTATTATTATTATTAATAATGATAATAATAATAATAATAATAAAAGTGGGTGACTATTCCTCAGCCTTCCTTGGTGTTTTGGTTTTGACTGAAGCCTCGTTCACATACGTCGCCACTCGCCTATCTCTGAGAGACAGCTGTCAATGAATGTGAATGTGTTCTAGCGGAATGTGTACCAGGACAGGCGATGTGATGTGGTCGATCGGAGATAAAATAATTTTAACTTTCTGCGATGCGAGTGAAGCGAGTACCAATCACAATGTAGAATAGAGATGATCGACAGTTGCCGTCAACAGAGAGTTCCACAGAGAGTTGTCGCTTGAAGTCGCCGCCGGCGGCAGTGAGCTTTTTTTTGGCAGCGAGTAGAATTCAGCGAGAAAGCGAGTGACGGGCGAGTAGCGACGTATGTGAACGGGGCTATACGCGCACGCACTGTCGAACTCGCCGGCTGGGGGGGGGCAACCGTGAGTGGTGGCACTGGAGCCCTAGCAGTAGCTACCTCCTGTTGGGAAGATACTTTTATTCTTTTGCTTTTTTTCGCGTGCTTTCTTCAAACCACCGCTGATGCGGGGAGAGACCGGGAGAGACCGGAGAGACAGTAGAGAAGCGCAGGTCCGGCAAGGTGGGCGAAACCAAATCTCAGAGCGGGAGGGGGCACAGACAAACGTCACTATTTTTTACTGCAACGGCTGTCACAGCGGCGGCAGCGCCGGTCTACTGATCTGATCGCCCAGGGCCAACCTCTGTCGTCATCCCGGGGGAGAAAAACGAGCCAAGTAACTTATCCGCACGCTTTTAGAGGTTTGCCGCTGGCTGGTTAAATTCTTTTTATTAGATTAATGTTGGTCTCATTGATGAAATCTAACAACTGTGGCAGTCGCATTAGTTTGTCTGAATGAAAAGTATGCAGGGCTGCCTTTGGGCTGATGTTATCAATCGCTCTGGCTACGTTGTCCCAGTCCGAGGTGCCTGGAAACTTAAGGCCCGCCCTACTCTGCTCTGATTGGCTAGAACTCCTTGGTTACCTTGAGTACCATTGGTAGTTGGAACTATCACTTTAAACGACTGGTTACAGTTAAAAAAAAAAAAAAAACACTTCACCAAAATATTGCTACGCCGGATTTCCGGCACCGTGCCGGAGGTCTTCAAGCCCTGGGTTAAGTAAGTTCATGAAGGATGTATAAGTTCATGAAGAGTATACATTCTGTTCGGCTGAGTTCATACCCTACAAGGAGTGTCTCATGCAACCTCCTTTACTGATTGTTACTTTTCTATTGCTCTGCCGCTTTCTGAGGATGATAGGATAGGTTAATATCACACATATTATATGATTGTAAAACATACATGATTATGGAAAGCTACATGATTATAAAACGCCTATATGATTGTAAAAAGCCTCCATGATTATGAGACATGCAATTTATGAAACCTACAATTTCCAGTGTGATTAACTTCTAATCATTTTTATATCTACAGGATGGGCATAATTAATCGATGCTTGATAATTGATCGTTAAGAAATGCGTCGATCAATTTATATTGTTATCGATCAAAAGGACGTTGTGTTGCATACTGTGAGTCTTGAAGCATTTAATTGAATATCACTATGTGGGAGAAATAACAAATCTAACCACCAGGGCGCGATGTTTTATTATTTCTAAGGACAAAAACGGAACAGCCAAATGAGCGGCAGTTGACTTGTGACGCAGCTCATTTGGAAACTTGCCAGCAAAGCAAGATTAGCCTAAACATGAAGCGGTCCAAGCGAAGTGTTGCGTGGGACCACTTCGATTTAAAAAACGGAGACGTTCACTGTACACACTGTGATGCCGTGTACAAGTATAATTCCGCGACGACTACTATGATGTATCACTTGAACAAATCACATCCGACCTTGTTGGCCGGCAGTTCATCCTCCTCTCAACCTACCATCACCTCGGTCCTAGCTAGGAGGAGCTGCGACTCACAGCGGGCAGATAAAATTATTAAAGGAATCTGCAAGTTCATTCAGACAGACATGCTGCCTATAAGTGTAGTTGAAGGCAAAGGTTTTGGGAATCTGATGGATATAATGGAACCAGCCTATCACATTCCATCACGGCGCACAGTCACCAGACTCATTGAAAGGCAGTATGAAGAAAGAAAAGAGGAGTTGTTTAAAAAGTTGGCCACAGCTGAGAGTGTTGCTCTCACGACAGACTGCTGGACAGCTTTAACAGCTGAGAGCTATATTACCATCACTTGCCACTACATCGGCGATGACTGGGAAATGAACTCGGCTGTCCTGTTAACAGAAAGCCTGCCAGGCCGTCACACAGCCGACTGTCTCACGGAGAAATTGAATGGGGCTGTGGAGCAGTGGGGAATTGAAGGCCGAGTAATCGCCTGCGTACATGATAACGCGGCCAATATAGTCGCTGCTAACCGTCCAACCAGAGTCAGCTGGGTTTCCGTTGCCTGCTTTGCCCACACCCTCCAGCTGGCCATAAATGACGGCTTTGCACTTTACCTGAATCGGGTAATCTCCGCGGCTGGCAAACTGGTTGGTCACTTTAACCACAGCACAGTTGCCAGCAAAGCGCTGCAAAAAAAACAAGAACAAATGGGCCTCCCAAGCCACCGGCTTATTCAATCATGTAAAACACGTTGGAACTCGGTCTGTGAAATGTTCGATCGGCTGGTGGAGCAACGGTGGGCTGTTGCTGCTGTCCTGTCGGACCGCACCGTGACCAAGCTCCAGGACGCCAGAATCCTGGAGCTGAAAGATGAGCATTGGCAGCTGATGGAGGAAATGCAGCCTGTGCTGAGAGCACTAAAGTGTGCCACCACCGTCATGTCTGCGGAGAAGGACGTCTCCATCTCCAACACTTATCCCATCACCTTCGGCCTCATCAATGCCCATCTGATGCGCAAAGAAGGAGACGGGCCCAAGGTTATCGAGTTCAAAACTAAAGTGCGGTCCTCCCTCAGCACCCGAATGAATGTAAGCTACATTTAGTTAAGTTTCAATATGCCCAATAGCAAAAATGTTACGAGTAATAAGAATTACAACATAGCCTATACTTACATGCCTCTTATTGGATAGCCTAGATACGTTTTCCATTTAGCATTATAGATGCACAATTATTTCTGATTATTGATTTCCCCGCATCATTTATTTTCAGGTTCAGTCTGCTGAATTTGTATCATCGGCCCCCATGCTTTCAGCAATGCTGGACCCTCGTCACAAGCACCTGAGCTTTCTGACACCTGCACAGACAGTAGTTGCTAATGCGAAATTAGTTGAACTGGGAGAGGCAGTGGAGACAGGCCAGGAGGCTATCGAGCAGGCTGGGGGGCACGCGGACGAAGGGAGCGCAAACACTGGAGCGGCCGCAGCCGCCACACAGGCATCCGCTATGGCACTTCTCCTCGGGGAGCAGTACTCCATTATACTGGACACTGGCATTGACACAGAGGTGAATAACTTTCTGAAGGATACCCCCCCCACCCCTGGATTGCAACCCTGCCGACCGGTGGAAAGTGAATGGAAGAAGGTTCCCCAGGCTGTCAAAGTTAGCGCGACAATACCTCTGCATCCCCGCAACTTCGGTCCCGTCAGAGCGGGTGTTTTCTGCTGCTGGACTGACAGTTACAAGGCTGCGTTCGCGTCTGACCCCCGAGCATGTTAACATGCTTATATTCCTAAACAAAAATATGTAGGCTGGAGTTACTGTATGCTATGGACAGTAGGGACAGTCACCACCGTATGTGAGTCGCTCTTTTTTTTCTTAATGTGTTGTCTCTCGCTCCGCTTTTCTTTCGGCTTGGTGCCTCTTGGAGTCGTTACATTTTGCCAAAACTGTGATATTTTAGCAACAAGTTCAGCCTTATATATGTTGTAGACATAAAAATGTTTAGAAGGAATGATGACCTCTGGAAATTGTATGTTTCATAAGTGGCATATCTCAGAATCATATATGCCTTTCATAATCATGTATGTTTTTCATAATTAAGAATGTGTTTCATAATCATATAATGTGATTCATTATAATCAGGTAGTGTGATTCAGTATAATCATGTAATATGTTTGATATTAATCTATCCTATCATCCTCAGACTGCGACGGAGTAATGGAAAGTCACCATCAGTGAAGGAATGCCATGAGACACTCAGTGTAGAGTTTGAGTGCAGCAGGATAGAGGAAGTTCATGAACTTATACCCTCTTCATGGACACATTTAACCGCATTAGAGGAATAAAAACTGCAGCAGCTTACACACAGACATACAGTCAATAATTATAGGTTTAAGAGGTACCAGTCAGAGCCAGATGGAGAGGAGACAAAGACACAATGTATGGTAGAACACACAATGTATGGTAGACGCGCATAAGTGTTGTTTTCGCAGGACCGGAAGAAGAGGTTAGCAAGTGAAGAGCACGAGGTCAGCAGATGGACGAGGCCCCACTCTCGAGACAATGCCTACTTCATCGGCTCAATGGCAGAAAGAGGAACCTGCTGAACAGCATCTCAAAAATACACATATGCATGCATAAGCATGACACATAGCCCTGCCTGTTTTGTAACACTATATATTCTGGAGCAGATAGCTTAGACACCAGAACTTCACGCCTCTGGTATAGAGCACTGTGTTGCACACAGCAGCTCTTAGCTAGATAAGTGAATTTCTCCAGACGTCTGTATCATCTGATGTTCATCTGCCAATAAATGCCAGCAGCAATGGCGCACTAAAGAACCAACGGCTTCGCTGTCTTCGTGATCCTCCTGCAGAATCTGAACAACGCAATATAGACTCTGTGAGGTCCTTCTGGTTGACTAACTTGTGAACAAAAATTCCTACAATGTTCAATAAGGTATTGCTTTTAGATAGACTAGTTCGTGCAATTGTTTGTAAATGGGTGGCTCATCTTTTTGTTGCGAGCCTTTTCCGCGCGCCGGCTGCAGCCTATAGGCATTATATGTCGGCCTTTTTTCCCCCTTTTTTTCAAAACAGTTATACAGTTTAATGCCCACTTTTAGCCTACTGCCTTTGTTTGATTATTGTTGTCCGATAAGTTGTCTACTTATTGTAATTGGAATAGGCTACAGATTTAGTCTTGTTGAATCGTTTCCAAACCTTTAAGAGCGCCTGTAGGCGCATTGTTCGGACTTTACGAGCGCCGCATAGGCCTATAACCTATAATGCCTGTATTTATTATTTTAAAACTGTTAAACAGTTGTAGGTCTTCAAGTTAACTGTATTGTATTAATGTTGGCCCATACATTATTGTTGGAATAAAGATTTCATTGATAAAAACATGCTGCATTTTGTATTTTCTACCAACGGGAATTTCAATATAGCCTATAGAAAAAAGTTAATGATTAATCGATAATTGATCGATAACTCTAGCGATGCTCGATCAAGGAAATTTCTTCAAATGCCCATCCCTAATTTATAGTGTGCGCAACACAGATGTGCGACTTCAATCCCGCGTCGCGCACGGCCACGTCCATATTACGTGCATTGTCGGTAACAATAAGCGATGCCGTGGTTGGGTTTTTTAAGCTCCCAGTCAGTAACAGCTGTCTGTAAAACCTCAGCTATGTATAGCTCACAAATCTCGCGAGACAGATTTTTAACGCGACGAGAAATATCGTCGACTTTAATCTCGCGAGATCTCGTGGTACGAGATCTCGTCACACCCCTAGTATCCGGTCAATAGTGTTGTCCCGCCCCAAAACAGCGGCACCTGATTGGTTAGCTGGTTCAGCCTATCAGCGACGAAGGCTACCGTCCTACGGAGCCGTCGGTGAGCTAGCGGGGTTTTTTTCGCAAAAGGTTCAAAACTTATTTATTTGTTTTTACAAAAAAAAAGAACATCAGGGATCTATTGTATTTATTTATTTGTTTGTTTGTTCAACTTAATAATAAAGCTGCCGATATCTCCCTGCATATTGTAGATATAAAAATGTTTAGAAGGAATGATGACACCTGGAAATTGTATGTTTCATAAATTGCATGTCTCATAAATGTAGGTTTTTCATAATCATGTAGTTTTCATAATCATGTAATGTGTTTGATATTAATCTATCCTGTCATCCTCAGACAGCGGATAGAAAGTCACAATCAGCAAAGGCACTGCCATGAGACACTCATTGTAGAGCACAGACGCAGCCGAATAGAGGAAGTTCATGACCTTATACACTTTCCATGAACGCATTTAATCACAATAGAGGAACAAAAACAGCAGACGCTTACACACATGAAGTCATCAATTATAAGTTCGAGAGATACCAGCCTGAGCCAGACAGGGGAGGACATATGATGTATGGTAGACGGCACGCGCATTAGTGTTTTCTTTGCAGGACCCGAGGATGAAGTCAGCGAGCAGGAAGAGGCCCCAACTCTCGGGACTCTCCCTGCGTCCATCATCTCAAAGACCAAAAGAGGAACCACCCGGAGGAGGGAGCAGCAACTCAAAAATACACATTTGCACGCATAAGCATTACACATAAGCCCTGCCTTTGTAACACTATATATTCTGGAGCAGATAGTATAGAGACCAGAACATTTTGCCTCTGGTATAGAGCACTGTGTTGCACACAGCAGCTCTTAGCTAGAGAAGAGATTTTCTCCAGACGTCTGTTCATCTGATGTCCATCTGCAAATAAATGCCTGCAGTAATGGCGCACTAAAGAACCAACGACTCCGCTGTCTCCGTGATCCTGCAGAATCTGAACAACGCAATATAGACTCTGTGAGGTCCTTCTGATTGACTAACTTGTGAACAAAAATTCCTACAATATAAACTGCTTTAATTAATGTCAACAAAGTTTTGTTTTTCTAAATTTGGACACCGTTTGACATTTTCTTTCTTTCTTTCTTTCTTTCTGATAAATATCAGTTTCAAATATCCGTCATCGGTCTCCTAGATTAATAATAATCGGCCCAAAAAATGCCACATCGATCGACTCCCCTATTTTATCTAAATTCCTCGGATGTTGAACCTTTTGTTTCATGATAAAACGTCCGACCTCCTCTGGTGATCTGCTGAATGAAATATGAGGATTGGAAATCGAATTAAGTTACTTGAAGAAAGATGGGAGAAATGGATTAAATACATAACAAAAATAAAGTTTTAATATAATATTCTTCTATTATTTCCTCTCGTGTTCTCCTGCAGCAGGATTTACAAGCTTTAAACTGTGATATGATTAGCAAATTATTGTCACTATCAACGCAACTCAGCTTTATTGTCAATGTCTTCACATGTACCACATCTAAAGGAGGCGTTTCTCACAAGCGATGAAGTGCACCGACGTACACTCAAGTAAACGGGATAAAGACATTTACTAATGCTAAAAATAAACAATAACATATAATATGTAAGAAAGTAGCAGCAAAACTTTCTGCATTATGTGATACCTTGTAATTATAATTTGATTTGTTGTGCATCATTTTATGTACTTTTACTTTTTGTTGTGTATTTGTTTATTTCCCATTAAAAAATGCTAATAATAATAATAATCATAAGAAAAAAGAAAAAAGATGAGTAATAATCGGTATCAGCCCTGAAAAAGCCACATCGGTCGACTCGCCTAGTTTCCACCATCTAAATTCCCGGAAGTTCAAGGTTTCGTTTCATGATAAAACATCCGACCTACTTTCTCTCGAACCTGCTCGCGGAAAAAAAAAGTTCAGGTCGATGCTGGACGTCACTCACCTCGTCTCCGCGGTTCACCTCACCGTCACCTTCCTCCTCGAAGCTCCTGGAGCCGGGAGAGAAGCCTCTTCTCCGGGGTCCGGAGGAGACGGAGGTTTAGTCCCGGTGAAGAAGCGCTAATAATGGGGGAGCCGAGCCCCGGTCCTTTTACACGACGTCCAGCGTGAGCTCTGATTGGTCGGGTGTCTCTAGGGGGCGGGACCATCTCCAGAGAACGCTGTCTCTCTTTTTGACAGCTGGTGAGCAAATGCAGTGATTAATATTTGCCACTGTTCATACACATGGCAGCAGGTTTATATATAATAATTTAAAAATAATAATAAAATAATATAAATGACTAATAATAAAAATCACATCATAATGCCACATGGTTTGTTCCACCTTTCTGTTAGAAACATGAATACAGAGGAAGGAAACAATAAATGATGTGGGATTGGAAAGAAAAAATTAAATAAAACAGTATATGGAAATCATTTCCACAGATATGTTTAAATGTGCAGAAAGTTTCAAAAAGGAGCAGAAATATTCCTGACAAACAATAAATACAAATAAATGGTAAAAATAAAATGTATCATTACCCCGTCTTCTCATTCTTATAATTATATTACCACAAATATAATAGAATATTTGGATGTAAGATCCTTTGTGTGTGTGTGTGTGTGTGTTTGCCTGGCATCGTGGTGATATCTTGTGTGTGTGTGTGTGTGTGTTTGCCTGGCATCGTGGTGATATCTTGTGTGTGTGTGTGTGTGTGTGTGTGTGTTTGCCTGGCATCGTGGTGATATCTTGTGTGTGTGTGTGTGTGTGTGTGTGTGTGTGTTTGCCTGGCATCGTGGTGATATCTTGTGTGTGTGTGTGTGTGTGTGTGTGTTTGCCTGGCATCGTGGTGATATCTAGTGTGTGTGTGTGTGTGTGTGTGTGTTGTTTTCTAAGTGTTTTGTCTAAACTGTGTTTGGGAATAAAAGAATGTCGTTATCATCGAGGTGAACAGCTGCACATTTAACGAGTTTCCTCCCCCAAACCAAAGACACAGACGAGGATATCACACCCACGCAGAGAGAACTGTAACATTGGAGAGCAATACACAAAGTATTAAAAGTAGAAGTACAGGTTGTACTTCTTTACTCAAGTACAAGTGTTAAGTACCGTCTCTGAAATGTACTCAAAGTAGAAAGTATGTGAAGGACATTTCTACTTGCTTACTGTCATATTAATAATAAAAATACTAATAATGGATAATTCCCCTCAAATACACTAAACATGTGGAGACGAAGAGCAGATGAAGAATGTGAATCTGAAACATATTTGATTGAACCATTCTAATCATGCATTAAAGGGACAGAAGTATACGTTTATGTGTTTATTCCTATAGAAGTGTTTCAGCGTGGGAAACGGTTATCTCTGTTCTCACCATGTTGAAGGTCGTGATGACCGCAGGACACAAAGACAGGGACGGGGGAGACACTCAATATCTGTGCCTACTTGAGAAAACAACTCCTTATATGGTCATACGGTATAGATGGTGATACGATCAAACTAATAAGTGGGTCAATACGATGTGTGGCAGGTTACACTCGGGCCGGAGACGAGGATGGAGTCAGAGAAGAGGAAGGAGCCTGAAGCAGCCAATCAGAAGAGGACGACACCCGCGTCAACAATCAATAATCAATACTGTATAAAGATTCAGGGAAAGGAAGGAAGTCAGACACTCTGCTGTCCGTCAGGGAAACAGTCAGACCAGAGCTCTGTCACTCTGGGTGGTTTTACTGTTTCTTAAATAGAACTGAACTAGAACCTAAATAGCCGCTCATATCGCTTCATTTTCAACATCTGACCTTGACAAAATAAAATAAATAATAATATATATTATTATTATTATTAAAAATATATAAAATAAATAAATAAATAAATAAATATATATATATATATATATATATATATATATATAAATATAATATAAGGAACAAACTCGAAGGTTTCACAGCATCGATGATTAATTGTCCCATAATTTAAGATGTAAATACAGTTTTATCCAAAGTGTTTTTATTGCTTTTGTACAGAAGTGTTTACTGTGAATCACCGGCTTCGTACCAGCAGCAGCAGCGGGAGACGACCTTGTTATCATGACCTCTAACAACCAAACCAGGACGTAGATGTTCAGCCGGTCAGACAGAACCAGTGTTCATGCGATCCGTGTGACCGGGCAGTGCTCGGGCTGATCCAGGAACAGCGTCTGGAACATGTGGTTGTAGAAGGACGGGTGGTAGAGGCAGGCCCTGGCACAGTCGGGGCTGAAGTTCAGCTCCAGGATCTGAGGCTGCATCACCCGCTCACCTGACCCGGGATCAGAGGGCACACGTCGGCGTTACACGGGACTCAAACCAGCGTGTTCAAGTACAGTATGAATGGAAATGTTCCTTTAACACCCTGATGAAAGAACGCTCACCGTTTTGATCCGTACTCCACTTCAGCATCAGGTCTACGGCATAGATGGCCCGGGATGACGGGTAAGGACAGAGACCATAGGGGGGCGGTCTAGACGAGGCCGCCTCAAAGAACTCCCTGAAGGCGTTAAACACCTCTGCCTGTACGAGGAAGGAAGGAAGGAAGGAGGGAAGGAAGGAGGAAGGGAAGGAAGGAGGGAGGGAGGAAGAGAGGGAGGGAAGGAAGGAGGGAGGGAGGAAGGAAGGAAGGAGGGAGGGAAGGAAGGAAGGAAGGGAGGAGGGAAGGAAGGAAGGAAGGAGGGAGGAAGGAAGGAAGGAAGGAGGGAGGGAGGGAGGAATGAAGGGAGGAGGGAAGGAAGGAGGGAGGGAGGAAGAGAGGGAAGGAGGGAGGGAGGAAGGAAGGAGGGAGGAAGGAAGGAAGGAAGGAGGGAGGAAGGAAGGAAGGAGGGAGGGAGGAAGAGAGGGAGGGAAGGAAGGAGGGAGGGAGGGAGGGAGGAAGGAAGGAAGGAGGGAGGGAGGGAGGGAGGAAGGAAGGAAGGAGGGAGGGAGGAAGGAAGGAAGGAAGGAGGGAGGGAGGAAGAGAGGGAGGGAAGGAAGGAGGGAGGAAGGAAGGAAGGAAGGAGGGAGGAAGGAAGGAAGGAGGGAGGGAGGAAGAGAGGGAGGGAAGGAAGGAGGGAGGGAGGGAGGAAGGAAGGAAGGAAGGAGGGAGGGAGGGAGGAAGGAAGGAAGGAGGGAGGGAGGAAGGAAGGAAGGAAGGAGGGAGGGAAGGAAGGAAGGAAGGAAGGAAGGGAGGAGGGAGGGAGGAAGAGAGGGAGGGAAGGAAGGAGGGAGGGAGGAAGGAAGGAGGGAGGAAGGAAGGAAGGAAGGAGGGAGGAAGGAAGGAAGGAGGGAGGGAGGAAGAGAGGGAGGGAAGGAAGGAGGGAGGGAGGGAGGGAGGGAGGAAGGAAGGAAGGAAGGAGGGAGGGAGGAATGAATGAAGGAAGGGAGGGAGGGAGGGTTAGAATGCTCAGAGTGATTGTTGACAGAAAGCAGTAAATGTTAAAGTCACCTAAATATGATCCTACCAAAAAAAAGACAGATCTAGTCCTAGTCTACCCAGATCTGCTCCTAGTCTAACCAGATCTGCTCCTATTCCACCCAGATCCAGCCCAGCATCAGATTTTCTGATTAAAAACCACTTCGAGACCTGTGGTTCATGGTCCAGGTGAGACTCGGAGACCCATTGGGAGACTTGATAAGAGGAACTCGGTTAATAATGCGGTGGGTTAAAAGGCAGGTATTAGTTGCCGCTTACCTCCACCTCCTT
This sequence comes from Eutrigla gurnardus, assembly GCF_963514095.1. Lineage (NCBI taxonomy): Eukaryota > Metazoa > Chordata > Actinopteri > Perciformes > Triglidae > Eutrigla > Eutrigla gurnardus. Next base: position 17,741,703 of record NC_139932.1, read on the forward strand.
CCAGGGAAACTGGGGGTTCTGCTTCTCAAACATGGGGATGAAGTCGTCGTAGTGAACCTGGAGACAGACGGAGTGAGACCGGGACTGAAGAGCTGCATTAGAGCTTCTAATGTTGGGTCCAAAACAAGAAAATTAAAAAGGTACCTGCTTCAGTTCCACCCCGTCGGCATAGTTCATGACGGTGAAGTGCTTTTGGTAATCGTCGAAATGGTCCAAGGAGAACGGTCTGAACAGAACAAAGACACCCGGGTTCACCGACAAGCTATCAATACCAATAAAACTAAGTAAGGACACGCCATGACTTCTTGTTGAAGCTCCTAATCTCAGTTTTCTTGACAGCCGTATTGTTCGTAGACACACCAGTTGGGTCGGTCCACCACTGTGGTCCAGATTGAAGTACCTCGCTACCTCCTGACTGGATTGCCATTAAATTAGCTCCAGAAGCCCAGTGCTTCTGGAGGATTTGTCCATATATACATAAAACTTTATAGCTAACTAATGGTTTCATTGGCTTTACAATGAGCATCATAGCCTCAGGGGATACAGATAACAAAAGTAAAATGCTACATATCGTAGCCTCTCAGCCAAGTGACGATCTAAGAGATCTTGTTGATTTGTTGGAATCGGGCATCACCACCCATCCCTATTAATGTGTGTGTGTCTGTGTGTGTGTGTCTGTGTGTGTGTGTGCATACGCAAATGTTGCACCTGTTAGCAAAGCGCAGCCAGAAGACGTCGTAGGCGTAGAGACACAGCGGCTTCACGGAGCGCACCATCAGCATGTAGCGGATGTCGAACTTCACCATTCCCACCTCTTCTCGGTGGAACAGCACCGGGTCCTCCAGGTACTTACAGACCACCTGGACACAACGGGGACAGGAAGCTAAGTGCATGCTAACCTCCTCCGTTACCAGCGCTGTGCTGGTAGCTGGTACCCTGCTGCCACTGACAAGGACGCGAACCTCTGTGAAACCTGCAGGAGGCTGCGCTGAAAAACCACAAGAACAGTTTCTGATTTCTTGCATCTGGTCTTACCCTCGTAAACGAGAGAGGGATCAGGTGGGAGGGGCATAAAGCAGCTTTTTTGGTACATGGTCAAACGGGTCCACCCGGGTGTGGGTCGACTGCCGAACGGACCGACCTGTGTTTTCTCTAAACTGGTGATGCCTCCCCTCCCAGAATAAGGAGGTCCTTCATAAGGAAGACGTTCGTTGGATGTGATCCCACCTGCTGTTGGTGACCTCATATCGGTGCTTCACAATCAAAGGCACCTCAAAGTTTTGCTGAAGATGCTCTGGTCCATTTGAACCTGACTTCCGTGGCGGTGTGCGTACCTTCGGCGTGCTCTCCCGTTGTCGGATGATGTAGTCCAGGTTGTTGGTGATGTGCGTGTCCAGTCCGCGGGCCAGGTTCCAGGGTTTACAGATCCAGTGGTTGTCCTCCCCCCTGAAACACACACCGACCCGTCTTTTACCTCAAGTTCTCATCAGACCATCAACACGTTTCAAATGTAAAAGTGAAATCCGACGTTCTGGACCTTTGCCGTCTCAGCTGGTAACGCCTGATGAACTGCGGCAGCTCCGACTGCAGGTTGAAGGTCTCCGGTAACCAGTCGGGCTGCGAGCCGCCTTTGGCTCGGCGGGCCACGGCGGCCATGCAGTCCTTCGCCGTGACGAGGCTCTCGCAGGGGAACTGGTTGAGCATCACGTGAGGTCGCTCCTCGCTGAGCGTCCTGGCGGAGAGGAAGATGGGATGATGATGACCGTCATGAAAGAAACTAAGGATCCCTAGGAGGGACAATCGGACTAAAAAGTGACTTTTATTAGGAATCACAAAGGCCGAGTTCGTCCTTCCACGGACAGTCGGGTTCTTTATGACCTTTCTAGGATTAGAACGTCCATCGCTGTGACATTAAGCCTGTCTAAACCATCAATGATCCCTTTAAACGTTTCCCATGAAGCCCGACTAACAACTTTCTGAGGGTTTGGAAGGGTTACTTTGTTTGCTGAAGCTTTTAGATAAACTGAGTAGATTATGGGGGTCCTCCTCCTCTAGACCCGGGACACAACAAACCCTGAACCCGGCTGCCTGAGCAGTCTGACAGGAAGCTCTGCAGCAGCAGAGAAACAGACTAAATAAAGCAGGGACTCTGTACTTTGCATCATCGTCGTTTTAATATATGTAAAAACATGCTGTGTGCTGGATATGCAAAACATGCTGGTTACAAACAGAGAGAATAGTGTTGACGTGTGTGTGTGTGTGTGTGTGTGTGTGTGTGTGTGTGTGTGTGTGACCGACCTGTAGTCTTTGATGTGAATGTAGCTCCATACGATGTCGGCCTCCTCCTCTTCCTCGGTCAGCTGGAAGCGTGGATGCGTCAGGTTGTTTGTGACTTGTGACAGGTCGGAGTAAACCCTGCAAGCAAGAGCGGAGGCGAGGTGAGGACCCAGAGGTTACCGTGACGACGACGGCTTGTGTTCAAAAAGTACTCTGGTGAAAGTAGAAGTACTCTGAAATGTATTAAAAAAGAAATCCCCATGAAGCACCTGGTACTTCCTCCCACCTCTCTGCAGCTGTGGGGTCGTCTGTAGGTCAGCTGTTGTCAAGGATACAGGGTGATATAGTGGTCCAGGTCTGGACCTGGTAGGAGGGTCGGACAGATAACGGCTCTCTGCCTCCCTTCTTTGTTTCAAGGACACGAAGGCAGCGAGGGCGAACAGGTCACATGTTCACATTCCTCGACTCACAGCGAGCGGAGCGTCGGAGGCCCCGAGGTGTACATATATTATCTAATACTTCACTATATATAATATATAAATATTTATTATGTTGCTTCAGTATTTAGCTGCTCAGGGGGGACTCACTTGAGGATCTGGTCCTCGGGAACAGTCCCGGGTCGGGTCTCCAGGGGAAGCTGCTCCTTGTTCTCCACTGTGATGAACTGAAGGCAAACAGACAGGATGAGCATCAGAGCACGTTCACAACACGCCAGATGTTCTGCTAGCGTTCAACAATCTCAACCAGGAAACAAGAAAGCGCCTCCTCGCCTCGTAGTACGAGTCCGGGGGCTCGGCGGTGACGCTGGGGACCCCTTCTAGATCGTCAGGTATCCATGGCAACAGGCGGCATCGCCTCACCAGCGGGTCCGTCTCTCCGTACGTGTAGTCGCGGGTTACTTCATCTGTGGAGAAAGCAGGATTTCTGCTGATGTCTCTCGATAACCTCTGACCCCCAACAGACTCTTCCTGGAGTTTAACGGCTGTTTTTAACAATATTTTACTAAAAACAGGAAGACGTGTATTTATCAGGAAAATACAAATGTTCCCCCTGTGTTACTATTCAGCTATGATTAATATCAATAACCAGGAAAGGATGCTGAAATAACTCCATCATGATGGTGATCAGTATAAAGTGCTGAGTCATGCTTTGTTAGGTCTGTCTGCAAGATCACAAGATAACTACTGTTAAAACGCTGGTTTTCTGAATGGAGTCTGGTTGATGGGTGCTAGGCTACGACCACAGACAGTCCTCCACATGGTCTGGTCTGGTCTCTGGACTACAGACTGCAGACAGAGAGAACATATAAAAGGGATCTGGTCTCGTGGGAACTGTGAACACTCAGAGGCCAGCGGCTGATAAGAAACAGCCGGAGAGGAGAAACATCCATCAGGCTTCGCCGGTGTTATCTTTCAAGGCCCTGAGTGCTCTTTTAAGGTTTCCATGACAACAATATCTCTACGTATTATCCCTCTAAGCGCCCTTTATCATCTATTTGGGCTTCTGTCTACGCTGTTGCGCTGACCGAAGGATGAAAATTCAAGTGTTTTCAAGGATTTCCAGTGTCTGCTGTCTCACCTCCTTCCTGCAGGTCCTGCAGAGGCCAGAGCACCGAGTAGGTGAGCTCGCCCTGGACGTAGAAGAAGGGGGCCAAGCAGCAGCTGGGCCGGCCCGAGTGCTGGACCTGGGACCCGAACTCGTCCATGATGTACCAGACGGGAACCCTGTCCTCGGGAGTCTGGACCAGGAGACACGGGAGGAAGGAGACCCGTCAGCCTGATTAAAGAGTTCATCATCATAGAATCAGCCTGTGGATTGGTTCTCTACCGTACCCCCTGGGAGAGTTTATAAGTCTGGTTGTACTTCCACATGAGCTCCATCACCAGCTCCACCGTGTCGGGGTCCGGGGCCTCGCCGTGGAAGTCCACCCCCACGAGGGCGGCCATCCTCGGCAGCAGGCCGGGGACCTGCTGCAGCTGCTGGCGGGCGTTTTCCACGCGGTAGGTCCAGGCGTGGTCCACCAGGAACACACTGCAAGCAAGCAGGAAGTCTCACAACGCTCTCAATGTAGAGCAATAAAAATAATAATGTAATAGTTTCACAACTTATGAGTCAATGTCATATACACTACTAAATTAATTTCATGTTTTTTTTTTATGGCACCCTTACCTGGTGGGCTCCGAGGCGTTCAGTCCGGTCTCCCGGGTCACGACCACTTTGCAGCGGATCGCTGCTCCAGGATTGCCCCCCTTCCTCTCTTCATCATCTGTGCTTTCATCCTCTTCCTCTTGTTGGAACTGCATGATCCCGAAAACCTCGCCAGCATCGTAAATCTAGGACATTAAAAAAAAAAACGTCACCGCCAAACTCCATTCGCGAATTCGTCAATTTAACTCGTTTGCTTGCTTTTCATCCTCAATGCGCGACGTTATCACGAAGTCAACGCAGTAACTGAACGCGTTTTATTCCACTTCTAAATTCGGCAGACCTCAAACATCCGTAGTTTAACGTTTGAAGGCTCGTTTCAAACGTTAAACTCTCTTCATCTCCGAATCTCGCGGTACTCGCACCAACAACGGCTACCCGGAAGTAGGCACGTGAACCGGTGAAAACATGGATAATTCATTCATAAAACAGACCGACCGGTGGCTAAATGACACGCCGAACAGACCCCCGGTACGCGTAGCTGCGTTTTATCCATGTGTTGCCTTCATATCCGCGGGTGTGATTACGAACAACGGAGGAAACGTGGAAATGCCGTTTTCTTTAAGCGAGTTTTGCCACGTTTCTCCCCCCGGCTTCAACATTCTGCTCGTGTCTGACTCACCTCGTTGGTGATCTTGTGGTGCAGGCTCCTCCAGTAGACCGGGGGGATCCCCGAGGACCCCAGGGCCCCCGCGTGGAGGGCCACAAACACCCGGAAGTCCTCGTCCTCGTCTCCATTCGTTGTTGTTGTTGTTGTTGGGTCTGTTGACATTTCTTCACAGGTTATCGCGCACGTGGAGGTAGTCTGACAAACCCGGAAGCGGTGTTTTTTTGACAGCCGAGCCAGCCGCAGTGCATTATGGGAGGTTTTTTTTAAAGGAGAATTGTTGTTTTTTATTTTCTTTTACAGCTTTATGCATCTCCACGATATTTAAAGAGGAGCAGAGGTGGAGAAGTACAAGTACTTTTACTTTGAGTATTTGTTTTTTTTCTCCTCCCATCATTAAAATAAATACATAAAGTAAGAAGAAAAATCTGTACTTTCTACTCCTCACATTTAGTTTTAATGCATTTGAGAGGAATTATCGATTTTTTTTACGTATATGTTGCCAGATTCCGTTAGCCTTGAAAAAAAAAACAGCATTTGTGAATATATCAATATTATTATTATTTAGTATTTTTTTCTGTAAGTTATTATGTAGTGATTGTGTTAAATGACGGGTATCCTAAATAAAATCAAATAATAAAATGACTTGAGTTAAGTATGTACATATGACCAAATTAAGAAATAAAACTGCTAAAATCATGTTGGTCTCATTGCAATAGAAACTCATCAGAATCCACACCAAGTCGGTGGTGAGACACATTTATTCAAATAAATAGAGCGTCGACATTTTTAAATACAAAAAAGGTAACGGACAAATGTAAACTTCATAAACACACACACACACAAAGCTTATTGCTGGCAAGCCTTCAACACGGGAAATTAAACGTTTAAACACGCAAGACAAGTCAATAAATTAAAGTAAATTAAACAAAACAGCAATGAAGCGATGTAATGCCACTTTTTGATTTAAAAGAAATTTTAAAAAATCTGCTTGTTTTCACCAACGTAGCCATTCTGAATACTAATTAGCTACTTAGCACAATTTAGATGCCTTTATAGTAAAGTTTGGTCTCTTTCACACCAGTAGCTGAGTTCCCATGAGCCTTTGCAACAAAAAAATGACAGGACAGGCAGACGATTTTTGGGGTGAACTGTACCTTTAACAGTAAATCACTGAAAATTAGTTGCATGTTTTTTTTTTTGTGTGTAAATCCGTGAAACTACATCATCGTTCTACGCAGCGCTGTTATTCTTCAAACCTTAACATTGGCATAGTTTCCCAGCATGCATCACTCCACACGGCTGTGGATGCAAACCCTGGACATTTGGCTTCGACTTCACATCTTGAGGAAACACTCTTTGGCGTTGCTCCACATCTGTGTTCCCTGCAGAGGAGAAGAAGAAGAATCAGTCCCGTGGTCGTCACCGTGGCGACGGTTGCCGGGGAGCGTCCTCGTACCTTCTTACACATGCTGATCTGCATGACGGCGTAGTTGATGAACGCTTCACGCAGATCTTTGTCCTTCTGCTCCTTGAAGCGCTGCATGTCCACCCACGCTCGTTCTACGTGCTCTCTGCACACACACACACACACGCACACGCACACGCACACGCACACACACACACACACACACACACACACACACACACACACACGTTACAGAGAATCACAACAAACTGAAAGGATTAAAGGGATAGTTAGGATGTTTTGAAGTGAAGTGTCTAACCTGCAGTAGATCTATATTTATTTTATTTTTAAAAATAAAAAAATAATAACATTAAACAAAATGAATAAAAAATATATATATTTTTAATATATATTAAAAAAATAAAAAAATAAAATGTGTATATATATATATATATATACACAAATTCAAACATGCTACAAATAAAATTCCCCTATACTATACTATACTATATTCCAGAAGGTCCCTGATATTCCAGACCTGTCGTGGGAAACCCCGTGCATCGCCACGCTGTAAAACCAGCGCCCCTTTAAAGCCGCGCTCCGCCACTCACTCGCACTCGGCCGTCTTCTCCTTGACGCTCTCCTCGCCCTCGGTGATCAGCTCCTCCAGCAGCTTCAGCCGGGCCTCCCGCTGCTCCGGAGCCTCCTGGCCAAACAGCTTGTTGGTCATCCCTTTGAAGGAGAAGGTCCGCACGATCTGAGGGAGACGTTCAGGGTGGAAGCCGTTTACTATCTAACACACACACACACACACACACATATATATATGTAAACCAGGAGAGGAGCAGCGTACCCCCGTAGCCAGCTCCTCGTGCTGCTGCTTCTTGGAGATCAGGTCCTGGGAGGCCATCTCCAGCTCACACTGGGTCAGCTCATGTTTCCTGCACACGGCCCTGCCGGGGCAAAGAGGACCAGGTCACCTAGAGACCCGGTGGAGGGACCCCCAAGGCCTACAGAGACCTGGTGGTGTATTTTTGGACATATTTACATTTTTGCTTTGCTTTACATTTGGGATCAAATCATTTCAGGGTACCCCTGCAGTAACTCTGTGGACCCTGTAGGGGTCCCGGACCCCCTGCAGTAACTCTGTGGACCCTGTAGGGGTCCCGGACCCCCTGTTGAAGACCTCTGATATAAAATATAAAGTCCTGACCTCAAAGCTTCGGCGTAGAAGAGATATTCCTTCAGCTGGTCGGCGTAATGTTCCTCTTCCTCTAATATGTCGTCGATGGATGCAGCATAACTACATGAGGACAGAACACATGATGAATAATTAATAAAATGACTTTAAGAACTTATATATAATCAGAGGAGCGTTTCTATGTTAACGGACAGCTCACGGAGGTCTGAGTGCTGGTCCTGGATTACTGAATGATTATTATTATCTACTCACGCGTCCATGTGGTGGCCGGCGCTCTGCAGGCCGTCGCCCATCTCCCTCTCGATGGCGCTCCACTCGCTGCGTGAACAAACATGGACGCCAGCATTCACAGGTCCGAACACGCCACGGGGACACAAGACATTTTTGACTCCAACAAAATCTGAATGAAGTGTTGACCTTGTTTTCTTGGACGGTAATCTTTTTGCTACTTATTTAAAACGTATTCGGCAGCAAATCAGATCCTTTTTTAGTCAATAAAGAAAAAAACAGAACTCCTATGATTGCTGTCAAACCTGAAGACTCGTCCATAGTTCCCGTGGACTTTGTAAACGCCGTAGAGTCGATCTGCAACCCTCTAGAGGAGACGCAGAAAACACAGAATAAATATCCAACCAATGAAATCAGACCAGGAGAGAGAGAGAGAGAGAGAGAGGGAGACTCACAGCGCGAGCTCGGAGCAGCTGAGAAGTGCGAGTCTGCAGCTGGTCGCTGTAATGTTTCATGTCCATGAAGCGTCTGACGAGAGGAGAGGAAGTGTGTTTGGAATCAGAGGAACATCTAAGACAGAAACGGTTCACATCGTAGTCATCACCTTCCTTTAGGAAGCACTGACTTACTTATCTGGGTTTCTCACCCTGAAGGTGGCGCTGAGCGCTCTCAGCCGGGAATCCGCCTGCAACGGGAGCAACGGGAGCAACGTGAGCAACGTGAGCAACGGGAGCAACGGGAGCAACGTGAGCAACGTGAGCAACGTGAGCAACGTGAGCGTCTGAGTCACGGTGAGCTGTGAGATGAATGAGGTAGGAACGTACCTTTGCCTGAAATCCCGTCTCGTAGACCACCTCCTTCCACCCGTGTTCCTGCAGACACACGGCTGATCAACACTGATACATCACCAACATCACTAACATCACTCACACCCTCTCACATCACTCAGAACCGCTGCAGCAGCGTACCTCGGTGAGGAAGTGGTGGAGGATCTTGTCGTTGGAGAGGACGGGATGCGAGGCCACGCGGAGCAGGAAGTTCTCCAGCCCGACCCGGCGGCGCTCCACGAAGTCCGGGTCCATGTTGTCTGCAGACAGCTTGTGCCACACGAACTCGGCCTGAACGCAGGACGGGTTTTAAATAAAGTTAGTCTAGTAGACACACACACACACACATACACATACACACACACACACACACCAAACGGGGGTGCTCACCCTCTTCTCGGGCAGAGGGGGGACCACGATGTAGGCATAGGTAACCAGGAGGTAGTTCCTCAGCAGTTCAAACTCGCTGTACCTCCTCCACAGGGAGTCGGGGGCGGGGTTACGACCTTCAGCCACCGCGTCCATTGGCCTTCAGAGACACGGGGACAAGCTTTATAAGTGGACTGTTCAGACTACAGACACGACGCTACAGGGTTTGTATATTTGTATGTATATATATATATGTTTCCCACCGCGTCTCGATGAGGTACACGGTGAACGTCTCCTGCATGTTCACCGTGTTTTTGCCGCTCCTTTTCTCGGCCTCGGCGACGCAGATCTCCATCCGGCGTAGGAGAGCGGCGCCCTCGTCCACCATCTGAAACCACATCACTAACCACCTTTAACATCACTAACGACATTTAACATCACTAACAGCCTTTAACATCACTAACAACATTTAACATCACTAACAGCCTTTAACATCACTAACAATATTTAACATAACTAACGACCTTTAACATCACTAACAGCCTTTAACATCACTAACAATATTTAACATCACTAACGACATTTAACATCACTAACAGCCTTTAACATCACTAACAACATTTAACATCACTAACAGCCTTTAACATCACTAACAATATTTAACATAACTAACCACCTTTAACATCACTAACAACATTTAACATCACTAACAGCCTTTAACATCACTAACAGCCTTTAACATCACTAACAATATTTAACATAACTAACGACCTTTAACATCACTAACAACATTTAACATCACTAACAGCCTTTAACATCACTAACAATATTTAACATCACTAACAATATTTAACATAACTAACGACCTTTAACATCACTAACAACATTTAACATCACTAACAGCCTTTAACATCACTAACGACCTTTAACATCACTAACAACCTTTAACATCACTAACAACCTTTGACATCACTAACAGCCTTTAACATCACTAACATCCATTGACATCACTAACAACATTTAACATCACTAACAACCTTTGACATCACTTACAACATTTAACATCACTAACAACCATTAACATCATTAACAACCTTTAACATCACTAACAAACCTTTAACATAACTAACACCACTAACAACCTTAAACATCACTAACAACCTTTAACATCACTGACACCATTAACAACCTTTTACATCACTTACTACTACATCCAACTTCAGGCTAACAGAACGAGGATGCTAACTGCAGCTAACTAAACAATAAAATAATAATTTATTAAACAAAATATTGCCGTGAGTGGAAATGCTGCTACGTCGACGTTCCCGGAAGTGTGCCTGATGAACGTGTATTATTTACATCCGGTTAGCTTGTGTGTAGCCTGGTACGTATAGGCTAGCTAGCTGGCTCTAGCCCCCCGTTAACACGGGGCTACACGCCGGGCCGGGCCCGTCTCACCGTGATGTTCAGGCTGGTGCTCCCGTCGGCGGTCGTGTGATCCGAGTCGTCGTCCGTCGCCAGCGACTCTTCCCTCCCATCTTCCGCCATCTTTCTTTTCCTGCTTCTACTGATGATGCTGAGGCTGAGACGCGACGCATGCGCAGAACGTCCCGGCCGTCACACAACGGCCGCGGAGGCAGAAAAAAGAGCTCCTGTGTTTATTGTAATATTGTCAAAGAAACAATTCAATTTTTTTAATGAATTAATTAAATGTGTATTAATGTTTGGATCGATGTCGAACATGTGATTGAGATGTATGGAAGCACATTTCTGTCTGAAAAACAGAGAAACATTCCCAAAATAATGACTTAGTATCGCAATAATGAGAAACTGTCTCACAATATTGACTTAGTGTCTCAAAATAATGAGTTATGGCTTCCGTAGAGACACTGTGTGGAAATACGACACATTTACAACAACAACAAAAAGACATTGTTTTGTATTATTGTGAAAAAAAAAGACAGAAATCCCCATTTTTATTTGTAAACCTTATTTAATTCGGCAAATTGTTGATATTTATACTTCCGAGCGGATCAAAAAACATCCACCAATTTATAAACATAATGAAATCATAAACTTTGCAAGGACTCACAAACCAGAGAAGCCATCAGAGCTATCTCCACTTACAATAGTTTTTAGATTCTTAGCCACAGACGCCCTCTTGTGGCTGAACGCTGTACTGCTGGAATGAACATTAAATAAAGAGACTGGAAGAAATGAAAGCTGTTAAAGCGACCCGACACCGGATAAGACGATGAGATGGAAGAAATCCAAATCCCATTTTAAGCAGTGTTTCATCTGAAGAGAATATCAGGGTACAATAACACAACTGTACATTCAAGTGAGGGAGGTCCGACCTGGCGTGTCACAAATGTTTCCCAGCAGCCACCTGGCGGCATCGTGGAGGTCTGATTGTCTTTACGCGTTTCTTTGTCAAAACAGCTTTAAAAAGCAAACATAAAACAGAGTAAAACAGGTTTATCTTAAATCTGAATGCTTCTGTGTAAACGGGATATCAGGCTGAAACGTCCGTGGACATCATGATTGGACCCTAGATTAATTTTCTCCCGTCTTGGTCCCGCCTCTTAAAAAATCGATAAAAAAACCTGACAAATGGTGCTTATTGTTGTGTTTTATCATCTGTGTGATAAGACAAGTAATCTACCATTAATTCAATAATAGTATCTCTAGTACTTATGAACACAAAATGAACCGTTACAACTTTGTTGAGTTCTGTGTTGGCGGGAGATTCTTCCAGCGTGTTTCCTTCCTTCCTTCCTTCCTTCCTTGAAATCGGACAGATCCTCCGTGACGGCGAAGGATTTCCGGTCTTGTGACATCACCTCAATTTTAAAGGACACTTTAAGTTTAAACTTTTCTGCAGCTTCGTTCATCGTTTCTATCGGTTACGATAAGCAATCAGCCGGGACACAAATCTGTCTGGAGTCGGTGACACGCTCGTCTCTCATTGGTTCCCATCGACAGGAAGTGGCCGTTTGAACCTGCATCGCCGTCAAAGTGCGAACCGGCGTCAGTGCTGCGCCGCTTCGTCCTGTGAGCCGACGAAGAAGCAGACCTGCTGCGGGGAGGAGGGGATGTGAGGGTGCTGGTGGGGCGATGAAGAGGAGGAGGAGGAGGTAGATTGGGGGATCTCCCAGTAGCTGCCGTGGAGGTCCAGCGAGGAGAGCGCTGGAGGGTTGTCTCTCCGCTTGTCACAGTCGGTGGGCGGAGCCGGAGCACTCAGGCACTTCTTCAGACGGAGGTCGCTGCGAGGTCAGACACAGGAAGTCAGGGTCACATGTTCAAAGAAATTGTTTTTATGAATGTGTTTCATTTTTATGAATATTTGGATCAAAGTCATGAGTTTCAGATGGAAGCCCAATTCTGTCCCAAAAAAAGAGAAACCTTCCCAAAATAGTGAGAAACTTTCTCAAAATACTGATTTACGGTATTATCTAAAAAAAAATATGAACTCTCTAAAAATATTGATTTATTATCTAAAATAATAAGAAACGCAGTGCAACACTAACTAACTAATTAAAGGTGATAAAAGGGTGTTCTTCTTCGCGTCACCTGCTGGGTTTGGCCGGCGCTCCTCTCCAGGCCTGCTGGTAGACGTCACCCGCCACCCCGAACAGCCAGCGCATGTCGGCCGGCACCTCGGGGATCCACTCCACCAACCTGAGTCACAGCGGGAGTCTTAAAGGGACAGTTCACCCCAAACATCAGCTCTTAAAGGGACAGTTCACCCCGAACATCAGCTCTTAAAGGGACAGTTCACCCCGAACATCAGGTCTTAAAGGGACAGCTCAACCCAAACATCAGGTCTTAAAGGGACAGTTCACCCCAAACATCAGGTCTTAAAGGGACAGTTCGCCCCAAACATCAGGTCTTAAAGGGACAGTTCACCCCAAACATCAGGTCTTAAAGGGACAGTTCGCCCCAAACATCAGGTCTTAAAGGGACAGTTCACCCCAAACATCAGCTCTTAAAGGGACAGTTCACCCCGAACATCAGCTCTTAAAGGGACAGTTCACCCCGAACATCAGGTCTTAAAGGGACAGCTCAACCCAAACATCAGGTCTTAAAGGGACAGTTCACCCCGAACATCAGGTCTTAAAGGGACAGTTCAACCCAAACATCAGGTCTTAAAGGGACAGTTCACCCCGAACATCAGCTCTTAAAGGGACAGTTCACCCCGAACATCAGCTCTTAAAGGGACAGTTCAACCCAAACATCAGGTCTTAAAGGGACAGTTCGCCCCAAACATCAGGTCTTAAAGGGACAGTTCAACCCAAACATCAGGTCTTAAAGGGACAGTTCAACCCAAACATCAGGTCTTAAAGGGACAGTTCACCCCGAACATCAGGTCTTAAAGGGACAGTTCAACCCAAACATCAGGTCTTAAAGGGACAGTTCACCCCGAACATCAGGTCTTAAAGGGACAGTTCACCCCAAACATCAGGTCTTAAAGGGACAGTTCACCATCTCACATACAGCCTTCATTTAAAACAATACACACACCGACATTCTTGTATAATAGATCCTGATACATAAAGTTTGTAAATGTGTTTAGATCATGAATATTGGTAAATTTTTAATAAATTGTACGTATAGAATCATTTTCTCTGATTATTCCCTTCATGTTCAGACGTTATTCCGATATCACAAATGTTATTCTCCATTAGATTAAAATAAAAAAATAAATGTGGTGCATCTCTGGTTTTTATATATAAATATGCATTACAAATATGAATAAACGTGGGTTGATTTTGGGGTGTACTGTCTCTTTAAGAGGCTGGACGCTCACCTCTGGGCCACGGAGTAGGCCGACTGCACAGGAAGTGTGCAGGGCATCAGCATGTAGGACGCCACTCGCACCGGCAGCATGCCGGACACCCTTGCGTACAGACCGGACTTGTCCCGGCACGCCTCGCAGAACACTGACGGAGGACAGAGAGTCGTCAGCATATTCACACGCCCGGACACAAAAACATGCCGTCACAGTCCGGCGATGACATCACACCTTTCTTGATGGGCGTTGGCAAATTGATCTGCTCATCCAGCCACCAGTGCTCCTTCCTCAGGAGGCGGAGCCTGCGCAGCACCCACTCCCTGGTGGTCTCCGTATGCACGCAGCAGCAGGGGGGCGTGGCCTCCGGGGGGGCGGGGCCTGAGGTCGGGTGGTCCTGCAGCATCAGGTCTGGTAAAACAAAAACAAGACGGGATGGAGATGCATCACAACTGCGTTTATTTGAGGGTCGCCGTGGTAACGGGAGCAGGATACTCACTGTTTTCTTCCAGGAAGCGCAGAGCGTCTTTATAACCGCTCTGACACATCTCAGCCAGAACCTGCAGACAGGAAATAATATATATTTATATATATTCATATGTATTTATTGTTCAGGGTTCCTCCACCTTCATCAAAGTCAAATTCAAGCATTTCCAGGTGCATTTCCATGCTTTTCCAGCCCCTTCCAGCAGTGGTAAACTCCATCTTTGTATCAATCCAATGGTCAGTATTCAGTCTACTTATTATGTCACTTGTTCATCACATTAAATGAGATGTTATTGTCCTCTAAACAACCAACATGATGTTTGGAGACAGCTTTTTACAGAAGGACCACAAATGAAAGGAAAACTAATTCCACTAACAGATCCACAGAAATATAATCACCAACTATTTTCATCATCTGTTCATCATCAAAAGTCATTTTTCATAAAGAAATGTCAGGAAATGCTGTTTTCAGTCCCTCAAATATGGAGATCTTCTTTTCTCTGTTAGAGAGAAAGAGTGAGATCAGACTTCATGTAACCCATGAGCATAAAACTAAACATTAAAACGTCAGCAGATCTGCTCTCAGCCAATCAGCCGGCTGCTCTGATAGCAACGAGGGATCACGGGTCCAAACACACACCTGACATTCTCTGAGTGTTTGGGTTGAACCTGTTTTTGGTCACGTGACCTGCAGAGAGGAAAATCCTCCCGGCAGGAATGTGGCGCCTCGTCACACACACATTACATAACGAGAGAGAGAGAGACAGCAGAGGGGCGAGCGAGACACGTCAGGTGTGTGTGAAGGTCCAAACATGGTTTTATGAATCATAGCGATTACAACCTTCTGCACTTTGTCGTGTGTTTCATTAAATACGGCATGAATTATTATCCACATATACGTACAGTATAGTATATATTATATATATAGTTATAGGCTATTTTACTAACTTTTTCTATTTCTATTTCTATTACAAAGGGTTAGGGTTAGAGGAACCACCGTTCACGTTAAAAACCACCATGACGATGAACACGCTATTGAATGAACCCTGAACGCCACCTGAAACTACAATTTACCAACACATGTACATTTCGTACATGTTGTCCATCACACGTTTTATTACATTTATATATAAACATATATAACATTAAATTTGTTGTACATGTTAAAACTGCATGTCCACTTTAAAGCAACATTTTCTCATTTCGTATTCTTGACTTAAGCCCAAGTTATGCTTCCGCGTCGACACAACGCAAGGGGCCTTGCGGACCCCTTACGGCCTTGCGGACCCCTTACGGCCTTGCGGACCCCTTACGTCCTTGCGGACCCCCCTTACGTCAACGCAAGGGCCTGACGTGTACCTCCCAAAAATCCTAGACGCGCGTCGACGCGACGCAACACCAACGCAACACCAACGCAGCGGCATCGGCTGTGATTGGTCCGCTAACTACATCCACTGGAGACCGCTATCCGGTTTCCACTCATAAACACCGCCATTTAAACTTTTAAAAGGCTACTTTTATTGTTTTCACCTCGTTTTATTGTTTGCACCTTGTCGCTTTTGCACAAAGAAATAAAACACCAAGTTCTGAAAAATTGTGGACGTTTAAAGCCGGAAAGTAAACAAATACGCTATAACGAAGCTTACGATGATATACGCCAAGAGTCTCGGTCGGTCGGTCAGTCTGTCTTTACAAAAACCATAGCGCCCTTTACCGGTGTGGCATTGAATTGCATTTCGACACGTAAACCCAACGCAGAACCATCACGGTCTCCAAGCAACTGCGTGGCCGTTGCGTTGCCGTTGCGTTATCACTACGCGGAAGCATAATCAGGGCTTTATAAAGACGAGGAATCAACGAGTACGGAGTTGGGAGTCAGGACGGGTTAGCCTAGCTTAGCATAAGATGAATTAATAGTACTACTACTACTAACGTGTTCTATCATGTAAAAAACAAAATCTATGTTTTTATAGTTACACGCTGCAACCACTGCTACTATGCTAAGCTAAGCTAATAGCCTTCCGTCTCTAGATACCGAACTAAAAATGTCCTAGCATTAACGCGTTATCGACTGCACCTTGAGCGACTGATGGTGGGGTTTTGGGGGCGTCGCCTACCTTGGGTTCCGGCGGGAACAGCGCCCGGCTGAGGCGGTACATGTTGCCCACGTTCATCTGGATGCTGGTGTTGGTGAAGCGCAGCTCGTGGAAGCTGGTGGAGTTGTCGCGGGGGCAGATGTCGCACTCGCCGGAGAACGGTGAGATGGTGATGGTGTTCTTCAGCTCCGACTGAGGCAGGTTGTTGCTGATGCCGCCGTCCACGTAGCGCTGACAGGAAACAGGAAGCAAAGATGTGACCTTCAGGGTGTGTTTGTTATCATCAGTATTGATTATACTATTCCCATGTGACCCAAACAGACTAAATGTAATCAGTTCCAAAGCCCGTGACAACAGTTTGCTCTCCTGCCGGGCCGAGCCACACCTCCATTAACGAGGCGGCTCCGTTAATGGTACGACCTCCTTTCATTTTCATTCTGTATTACATGACGGAACAAGTCTCTCTGACTCACACAGGATGTGAACTATCGAACAAAACACCCCAAAGGCATTCTCAAAATCAAAATCTCACAGCAATGTACCAAAAAACTGGAGCCTCGTCACTCTCTGACAGTAACGCCTTTGTGTGATTGACACCCCTCCCCCCCCAGGTTATGTAATGGTCTGCTCCAGTTTTCTGTTTTAGGCCTCTGGAACATCAAAGGAGGGTTTTGATCATTTAAAGCGCTTAAAAACACCACGGAGAAGGATTGACCTCCCTGTCAGGGCCGGTTGTAAAATCCAGCTGAGCCGGGCAGAGATGGGGGGGGGGGAGGGGGGGGGGGGGGGGTTGGTAACATCTGTGTTGGTAAGGAAGAGCCAGACAGGAAGTAGGTCAGCAAATAAATGGAGGTCAGGGTTGTTCAATAGAAATGTGTCTTTTTAGCCTTTATTTAGCCTCTTCTATGTCCAATATTTAATAAAAATACATTGCAGTGCAGAAATGCATGAGGTTAGCATTTCGCTCAAAGCACTGTTAGCATAGACTTTACATTCTGCGTTCACGCAAAAACGCAAAGTATACTCTTGCGTGGCGCCATCGGATAAATCATCAAAAACAAAGATGTGAACGAAGGCTTCATTCGTGCAACGTGAATGAGGCGAAAATATTTGAAATGATAAAAAATACATTAAAATAATACATAAAAAATAAATAAAAATAATACATAAAAAATAAATTGTAACCCAAGAAAATATGGATTTCTTCTCATAAATAATTGTACGTTATGTATAATAATAATTTATATTTGTGTTAATAATTGAACACTTTCTATATTTTTTTTCTTTACAGTTTTCTTTAACAAATTGCCCACAAATTAACCACAATTTGGTTTTAGACAAACTGTCATTTTGCATTGATGGTGGCGACCCCCTGTGGACAGAAGTGGTAGTGACCCCGAGCACCAGACTCCTTTTAGAAAACCCCTAATTTTACGACGGCGGGGTTCTAAAAGTCCTGGTTCTGGTTCTCACTACGCTGAAGGGGGCTTGAGGAGAAACCCCGAGTCTGAAAGGGGTCTCTGGTGGACCCGCATGGTTTTTGTTCGAGTCTCTAGAACCTTTAACCGGCTCATGCCGAAGCATCGGTGTCAGAAATGCTCTGTTCCACGACCGCGTGGTTTTCATGCCTCCAGTTAAGTCACACTCGAGCCGAAGACAGTGAGTCGCACTGAACTGGGATCAGAAAGAACACAATGTACGGACGGCGACGCGGCTGCAGACGAGATCCTGAACCGCCTTTAAAACATGTCAACAGCTTAAAGTGGCGCCTTTGAACCTCCTTACTCCGTTTGAAGCCCAACGCTGGTTCACTTATGTTGCTACCGCATTACATCACTGCTGAAGTCCAGAAGCAGCTGATGTCAGAAACCATGATCACAGCTATGAAGCATGACTCATCCTGATTAATAAACAGAAACTCAATCATGTCACGGCAGCATCGCACTTTGACCTTTGTATCTTTTTTATCATGAAGCAGACGTGTTTTTGGGGGATGAATGAGACACCTACCTCTCCTCTGAAGGTCGGGGGAATCAGGCCGCAGTAGACGGGGATGAAGCAGCTGCAGATCAGTGCCTGTGGACGGAGGGAAAGAGTTAAACCAGAGGAAGTTCAGTCACCGCTGACCTCCCCACCCGCCGCTGACCTCCCCACCGCTGACCTCCCCACCGCTGACCTCCCCGCCCCTGACCTCCCTGCCGCCGCCCCGCTCACCTGGATGAGCTCCTCTTTGGAGTTGAACTCCGACACCAGCACGTTCTCCCCGTCGCACACCCGGGTCAGCGAGACGCACAGCCGGCCTGAGGCCAGCGTGTGGGCGTTGGAGGGCAGGTCCCGGTTCAGGCCGGACCTGATCACCTTGACCAGGTTGAAGGTGGGGTGAAGGGGGCCCAGGTTCCTCTTCCTGGCTTCCTTCGCCACCTCGATGACATCCTCACAACATTTAGCTGAGGAAAGGAAAGAAAGGGAAAAAAGAGAATCAGGACTTTGTAGCAGGATCAGGAGATCCCCCCACCCCCCTAATCAATATTCCCTAAAGCTACCAGGAGTCTGTGACCAGCAGTGACCTGGGTGAGCCCTCATCCGAGGACCGGACTACGTCTAGGTCAGCAGCTCCTCTCTGATACCAGCTCTGTGATTACTTCATCATGGGACTTTTTGTTTCTGCTGTTTGTCACTTTTACGGATTTTTAATATTTACTACACCTGTTAATGACTTTGTATCTGATAATCTGTTGTTATTATTATTATTAGCATTTATTAACTTAATTTGTTTTTTCCTTGCTTTCTGTTTTAATACCTGTGTTGATTTTTGTAGGCACATTTTATGTTATATACAGTGTTATTATTATTTAGAAGAAGTATGTTTGGGACACTGAGACTCCCTTTGCTTCATATATTAAAGTACCTTTATGTGTATTTCTATATGTGAAATATTTTATACATATTTTATATTTTTTATACATTTTGGGTCAATTTTATCAAGACAAACTGAAAGATTTTAAACTCATATTTAAAAAAAAAAAAAGTTCTATATATAGAAAACAACAAAATCAAAATATAAAAACTATGTCACTAATAGTTAGTAAATACTGACTTATAAACATAATAATAATGCTACCAACACAACTAATACTACTAATAAGAATGCTACTTACTTATGGACGCCTGGCTGGCGAGCACCGCGGCGGTCAGAGCCCCGGCGGAGGCCCCGTACAGCTTGGTGGCCCCCCGGAGGAGGAAGGGCGCTTTCTCCAGCAGGCAGCTGGCGACTCCGATGTGGTAAATCCCCAGAAACCCGCACCCGGCGAAAGACAAGTTCCAGCCCCCTTTTAGGTCGACCATGGCGGGGGCATGCCCCGGTCCGGGGGAGCCCGGAGAGAGAGCACCGAGGCGGGTCGGCGGCGGAGGAGACGGGCGGGAGGACACTTCGGCTCGGCGGAGAGACGCGGACTGATCCGCCGACGACAGGGCGAGTACTATTAACAGGCTGCTGGCCCTTTAAGAGGGGAGGGGCTTCTGCTGGTGCCTTCAGGTGCAATCGGATCATACACCACTATTCCTTTAGAGCCGCTACGGGAAAGGTTACACGTATCTGTAAACGTTACGAGAAAGTGAACCGCGTCACGTGCACACGCTTGTAGCATCGTGTCAAGCTAGTAAGATTAGCATGTTGTATTCTTAAATTTTATAGCATATATATATATATTTATTAAAATATATATATTTGGACCATATAAAACGGAAACCGAAGGCAAAGTCATTTAAAGCCAGGGTTTGTGTGTAAAACACTAGGATTTACGAGGTTCCAGTAAAGGCAACATGCTTCCTGCATGACAGCCAAGCGACAGCAACACGTGACACAGCACCTTTAAAAATACAAGAAAAGAAAGAAGAAGAAAACGTCTAACCCCCTCCCCCTCCTACTTCTCTTTGCGCAACAGTTTGTTTGCAGTCTTGTATTTAATATTCTTTATTAATGAGATAACAATAATAATATTATTAATAATAATATTAATAAACTGTATTTAATGCTGCACACACATACATTCTATTTCTCATTCAAATCAGTGTAGTTCAAATATCCTTCATTCTTGACTTTTACTCAACAGTTTTTTTGGTTTTCTAATTTATTTATTTTTGTTTACAATTCTTTATATATAGTATACTAGATATTACACATAAGAATACAGAACAGTATACAACATATACAGGTAACAACAACAGGCTACCAGGCTTAGCCTATATAGGCTATATTATGTAAGGATATTTTGAGTGGACCATATGTTGAAAGAAATAACATTGATGTAATATTTAACCTCATGGAGGAAAAGTACAAAATTCGTTTGTTTTTTTTACTGCTGAATTTACATTTATGAACATGACATTTTACCATTACATTACATTAGTTGCTCATTCAATTATGTTTCATTGAATATATTATCATGTAAACAAATGTAATAATAATAATAATGACGATGACGATAATAATAATGATAATAATAATTATGTATAATCATATATCATTATTAATGTGTTTACAGCAGAAGGATAATTATGTAAGATCATGTGATAACTGCAGCCTTGTCGTTTACTGGAGCGTGTGAATCTGTGTTGGGTCGCGCGCATCTCCTCAGAGTGGTCCTGATGCTGGGAACTGGCGGGGGCGCGCATTACATCACCTCTCTCCCGCGTGATTGGCTGTTGGGTCGACGCCGTCCGCGCAGCATCATCATCACCATCATCATCATCCGCCGTGTTTCAACTAACCGACCTCATCGTCGTCATCGACCCGCACGTTCTTCCTGCTCCCCGAACCGTTCCGCGTGCGTGCGTCTCGCGCGCGCGTCCGGGATTTCTTCTCCGTCGTCGCACTGGCGGCGCGCAGCAGTTTCGAGGATGGCCGAGAGCGAGGCAGACACGCCGAGCACGCCGATCGAGTTCGAGAGCAAGTACTTCGAGTTCGACGGCGTGCGGCTGCCGCCCTTCTGCAGAGGGAAGATGGAGGAGATCGCCAACTTCTCCCTGCGGAGTAGCGACATCTGGATCGTCACCTACCCGAAGTCCGGTAAGCAGCGCCCCCGGTAACACCTGTGTTTACATCGCCAGCACCCAAAGGCCTGCTGACGTCCAGCCTCCACGCGGCCGCATGAGTCATAATAAAGAAGTCCGCGCGCATCCATCATCATCATCATCATCATCATCATCACACGCGTAGGATGGAAGTTGCTGTTTACATCCGTTGCTGCAGCGCCGCCGCTGCTGCTGCAGGCCGGAGGTTGCCGGGTTGTTGCCGGGTTGTTGCCAGGTTGGTGCCCCGCTGTGCGCCGGGGTGGGTCCGGTCATGTGACGGCCGGTGGCAGCTGGAGCTGGAGGGCAGAGAGGGGCAACAGGGCAATAAAGGAGAGAACATGAATCAATGAATTAATTGATGAAATGTTTTAACATTAATATATATATTAATAATACTTCTACTACTATATGAATGCGATCCAGTGCATTTCCCAGAATGCCATCTAACACTAAAGTTTGAATCTATAGCAACGATGTTCACTTCAGGGTTCCTACACCTTCTCCAAAGTCAAATTCAAGCACTTTCCAAGCATTTCCAGGTGCATTTCCATGCTTTTCCAGCCCCTTCCAGCTGTGGTAAACTCCATATTTGTACCAATCCAATGGTCAGTATTCAGTCTACTTATGATGTCACTTGTTCATCACATTAAATGAGATGTTATTGTCCTCTAAACAACCAACATGATGTTTGGAGACAGCTTTTTACAGAAGGACCACAAATGAAAGGAAAACTAATTCCACTAACAGATCCACAGAAATATAATCACCAACTATTTTCATCATCTGTTCATCATCAAAAGGCATTTTTCATAAAGAAATGTCAGAAAATGCTGTTTCCTCTTTAATATTATGTTGAGAAATTGTGATAAAATATAATTAAAATATGAATCTGTCAACAATTATTATTTTAATGTCTTAGCATCGTATCCATCCATCATTACAAAGTCCTGAACTATAGGCTGCACACACATTATTATTGGTTAATAAGGAACGCAGTTTTATATAATATGTATAGGGGGTCCCTCCACCGGGTCTCTATAGGCCTTGGAGGTCCCTCCACCAGGTCTCTATAGGCTTTGGGGGTCCCTCCACCAGGTCTCTATAGGCCTTGGGGGTCCCTCCACCAGGTCTCTATAGGCCTTGGGGGTCCCTCCACCAGGTCTCTATAGGCCTTGGAGGTCCCTCCACCAGGTCTCTATAGGCTTTGGGGGTCCCTCCACCAGGTCTCTATAGGCCTTGGAGGTCCCTCCACCAGGTCTCTATAGGCCTTGGAGGTCCTTCCACCAGGTCTCTATAGGCCTTGGGGGTCCTTGGTCTAAAACACTGAACACCTCTGGTCTAGAGTATAACATGTGGACTTTATTAGACCGACAGCTGAGGCTCGGCGGGTATTAATTATATGTTAGTTTGCAGACGATGATGCATTGTATGCTGCTTCTCATACTGTGAGAGGAAGCAACCTCTCCCTTGTGTAACTGAGCTGCTTCCTGTTGAGGTTCTTGCCTTTTTGAGGCCTTTGGCGAGCCGGACTCAGCCCTGATGCATCCAGACTCCCCTGGAAGCTCCAAGGAAACCCTTCTCTCTCTGAGTGATGTTGAAGTAACGGTTAAACAGGCGAGGTGGGTCCAGGTCTCTGTGTCGGTCCTCTTCTGCTGCAGAGGGAGACAGGAAACACATGGAGGGGCCACATGGGTCGGGATGCCGCAGAGCTGCGATGCCATTGGCTCACAAGTGGAGGTCTCAGCCAATGGGGTTAGAGAGATTCTCCAAACAGAAGGGGGGGGTCTACTGTTTATGATGGCGATGCATTTTTTGTGTGTTGTGACATCAGCCGTACGACAGTCATGTATCTAGGTGGGGGGGGGGTAACAAATAAATGCACCGAATTTTATGTAATTTAACGTAATATTTTTGTTTTTTAATCATATATTTTTTATTTTCACAGTTAATTGCATGTTATTTGGTGAGAAAGGAGTGCTTTTACCTTACATTTATTTATTTATTTGAACAGATTCTTTCTGACGGTGTGTGAAACCGATTTGGCATCAGAAGCTGCTTTTGTCTGAAAAATCTGTTTTTCATGACACATATAACATCACAGAGACATAAACGCATCTTGTAGAGCGAGGGAGCTTCTTCAGGAAACTGAACCATCTCTTCAGAGATGGATTGTGGCGTCATGGTTTCCTCTGTTTCACGGCCAGCATGTGGCGGTCGGAGGCCAGCGGGCATCCTCCTCCCAGATCCTCACATGATGGATCTGATGGGATCTGGCGGCAGCCTGCAGCCGTCGTCCTGTTGGGCTCCTCCAATGGAAGCGTGTGAGACAAAGCTTTCTCTTTCACACACAAAGAACCTTATTAAAGCTAAAGTTGGTCACTTTAAAAAAAGATTTTCAACTCCTCCCGTCGTCACTGAATCACAAATGGAGACTAAACATATCGTAGTGGTCTGTGGTCCCCCAGATGCGTCGCCACCATTTTGGACGTTTGCTCCTTGAAGCTACTTGGTGACGAGTTGGCGCCAGCAACAGGGGCGGACTGGCCATGGGTCATATTTTAATTTCAGATGTTACATCATGAATCATGGACGTATTAAAACAGGTGACGGTACGGCCCTCAGCTCAACACTGCTGTTTAACGCATCCGCAGACAGCCTTAAACGCCGGAGCTCTTAGAGGACATGAGCCAAAGTCTGGCGTGTTCAGAAGGGTTGAATTAGGTCAGACGCCACCCACTCCCGAGTCTCTACGACCCTCCGTTCCCGAGATATAAGCAAAAATGTGAAAATTGGGGTTGGGCTTGGCTGTATCTCCGGAACGGTACGTCGTAGAGACTCAGGCTGAAGACTGGCGTGTTCAAAAGGATCAAATTAGGTTAGGGTTAAGGTTGGGGTTAGGTTTAATTCCTTTTTTTGGGCTGTGTCTCTGGAACAGTACATCATAGAGACTCGTGTTCAGAAGGGTTGAATTGGGTTAGGGTAAGGGTTCTGTTCAGGGTTGGGGTTAAGGTTGGGGTTGGGTTAGGGTTAATTCCTTTATTTGTCTTGGCTGTATCTCCGGAATGGTAAGAACATATAAAAAAGTCAGTATAACAACAATAGGCCTATTTAATTCTCATTTTCATGTCTAGGAACAAGAGACATTAGATACGGAAGAGACATCTTCTAAAAGCAGTGACATTATGAAGCTACCAACAGGCTCTTTCCCGGTTCCTCTCTCTGCTCGTAGGCACCAGTCTGCTTCAGGAGATCGTGTATCTGGTGAGCCAGGGAGCCGATCCGGACGAGATCGGCCTCATGAACATCGACGAGCAGCTGCCAGTCCTAGAGTACCCCCAACCGGGCCTGGACATCATACAGGTAACGGCCCTTTAGTCCGCGGCCGCCGGACCGAAGAAGTCCTGGGTGACCCTGCGTTGTCATGGATACCTTGTTGAGATGACGGCCTCAGTTTGAAGATCACGAGGGCTGTGTGTTGATCATTTCAAGGCTGCTGATGATGATTTACATCTTTGTTTATCAGTTTGTTCTCTACGGCGCCTTGTGGAGGATTCGATCCCCCTTGGGGGAGTTATTTATTTATTTTGCATTTTTATTGCAACCTGGAAATTTAAAAAAGTGTTTTATTTTTTTTTTATGTAACTGACGACACAAAATAATCAAAATTTCAAAAGTGAATTTAAAACATATTCCCATATAAAAAAACAATCAAACCCATTGCTAAATAAGATCTGGTTCACAAACTTACTTCAGAGGTTAAATCCACGTTCTATACTGAAGTAGAAATACAAATATTTGGGTTAAAACATAGTCAGGGACATTTAAAAAAATAAAACTCAATTATATAATGTATAATTCCCCTCAAATGCAATAAAACAAAAGTAACAAACCTGTTTATGAAAATGTGAAGAAGGGAAAGTAGATATTTGTTTTCACATGTCAGGAGGAAAAGTAAAAAATTGTCAGAAACATAAATACTGGACCCTCAAGGTTCTGGAAAGCAGGTCTGTCCTTTGGACCAAAAGTCAAATGATAAAAAAGACATTTTGGTGCTCCTTAGATAACTCAAATTGAAATGACATGGATTAAATATTTTCTAGGAATTAAAAGAGCTGTAAACAGCCAACTCTTTCTCATGACACTCGTTCTGCCCTTAAAGGTCAAACGAGTCATTAAGGGGGCCGTGAAAACTGTTGCATGATGTCTTCAGTTTCTGAGAAAGAAAATCCGTGCTCGGGTTTGAATTTATGAGATAATGTAGGATCCTCTTGTTTTTTCTTTTAAAGGGTTAATGTCTAAAACTCATTTATCTCAGCTACAAGTTGTAAATGCACATAAAAACCCAGTAAAACAGTAATAAGAGCATCTTTAAACTTCTACACTACTGAGTATAAATGATAAATAAAAGCACACTAAAAATGGGGATTTAAAAAGACAGGAAGGTGAACAAAACACAGCACTTCAGAATAAAACAATACTTGTGATTGTGAACAATGTGGACTCACATTTTTGTTTTTGTGTGAGGTTTATTAAATCAGTATTTGTTGTTTTTTTGGACCAGCTATCATAGTCAGGTAAATTCCTTGAGTGAAAAACAGCAATGTCCCCAGAAAAAGTGAGCAACAGATTTTGTGTGCAGCATGTGACTGTCTGAACAGATTAGATAAAGACATAAAGACTCGCCCGAGAGTAGCAGCAGCAGCGCTCTGCAGCAGATAAGTGAAGACGAGATTACAGATTGAAGGAAAACAAAATGTTCCTCTGTGTTTTCTCAGGAGCTGACCTCCCCCCGCCTGATCAAAAGTCATCTCCCCTATCGATTCCTGCCCACGGCCATGCACACCGGAGAGGCCAAGGTCAGTACACGGGCCCTCCATACATATGGGAGGCCGCATATGGGAGGTTACATACGGGAGGCCCCATATGGGAGGTTACATACGGGAGGTAACATACGGGAGAATACATACGGGAGGTTACACATGGGAGAATACATGCGGGAGGCCCCATATGGGAGGTTACATACGGGAGGTTACATATGGGAGGTAACATATGGGAGGCCCCATATGGGAGGTTACATACGGGAGGTTACATACAGGAGGTAACATATGGGAGGTTACATACGGGAGGTTACATACAGGAGGTAACATATGGGAGGTTACACACGGGAGGTTACAAACGGGAGAATACATGCGGGAGGTTACATACGGGAGGTAACACAAGGGAGAATACATGTGGGAGGCCCCATATGGGAGGTAACATACAGGAGGTAACATACAGGAGGTAACATATGGGAGGTTACATACGGGAGGCCCCATATGGGAGGTTACATACGGGAGGTTACATACGGGAGGCCCCATATGGGAGGTTAGATACGGGAGGTTACATACGGGAGGCCCCATATGGGAGGTTACATACGGGAGGTTACATACGGGAGGCCCCATATGGGAGGTTAGATACGGGAGGTTACATACGGGAGGCCCCATATGGGAGGCCCCATATGGGAGGTTACATACGGGAGGTTACATATGGGAGGTTACATACGGGAGGCCCCATATGGGAGGTAACATACAGGAGGTAACATATGGGAGGTTACATACGGGAGGTTACATACGGGAGGCCCCATATGGGAGGTAACATACAGGAGGTAACATATGGGAGGTTACATACAGGAGGTTACATACAGGAGGTTACATACGGGAGGTAACACACGGGAGGTTACATATGGGAGGTTACACACGGGAGGTTACATACGGGAGAATACATATGGGAGAATACATACGGGAGGTTACATATGGGAGGTTACACACGGGAGGTTACATACGGGAGGTAACACACGGGAGAATACATACGGGAGGTTACACATGGGAGAATACATGCGGGAGGCCCCATATGAGAGGTTACATACGGGAGGTTACATACGGGAGGCCCCATATGGGAGGTTACATACAGGAGGTTACATACGGGAGGTTACATACGGGAGGTAACATACAGGAGGTAACATATGGGAGGTTACATATGGGAGGTTACATACGGGAGGTTACATACGGGAGGTAACATACAGGAGGTAACATATGGGAGGTTACATATGGGAGGTTACATATGGGAGGTAACATACGGGAGGCCCCATATGGGAGAATACATGCGGGAGGTTACATTCTATTTAACTGTGTACCACGTACTAGTAATCCAGGACTAATATCACACATGTGACCCTGCCGGGTGCTGTTGTGGTCCCCCCTAGGTGATCTACATGGCCCGTAACCCCAAAGACCTTGTGGTGTCCTACTACCAGTTCCACCGCTCCCTCAGGACCATGAGCTACCGGGGAACCTTCCAGGAGTTCTGCCGCCGCTTCATGCACGACAAGCGTGAGTACGCGGGTCACCGGAGGACCTGCCATCTGGTCTCGAGTCCTGCAGACTAGTGTGAGCTCACCCAGCTGTCTGTCTGTCTGTCTGTCTGTCTGTCTCTCAGTGGGATACGGTTCCTGGTTTGAGCACGTTCAGGAATTCTGGGAACATCGTTTGGACTCTAACGTCCTCTTCTTGAAATATGAAGACATGTACAAGGTAACATCATCATCATCATCATCATCATCATCACCATAGAGAGGCTAAGTCCCGCCCCTTCCAGTTTCCCACACTAATTTCAGAAAAAATATGTAGACTCAAAATGTAATTTGTGTCTCGCCGTTGACAACCGTTGACAACCGTTGACAGTTTTCCGCAATACGTAGATTTTGAAGTTATAAGGAAGTAACAAAGTACAAATACTTTGTTAATGCGATTAAGTACAATTTTCAGGTATCTGCACTTGAGTATTTATTTTTCTCTACATGTTAAAACAAATATCTGTACTTTCTACTCACATTTCCATAAACAGGCTTGTAAGTAGGGCATCATGAGTATCTCATCTCATCTCATCTTATTCTATACAAAGCAAAATTGATGTTTCCACCTTTATGTGACAAAGTGAAGAACAGTTTAATTTCTACAACAATAACTTCTATTAACCTTCAGTTTGATTGTCTGCCTCTTTTCTCACAACATCTTTTGTACAGAACATTCTGACTACACACATACAACTAGAAAAAGAACAATGTATGTCAAATCAATATTTGTCCTTTGCTTGGTCAAAAGTCCCCTTTTCCTGTTTTTACGTTATCTGGAGTTATTGAGCTCACAGGCACAAACTTATCTTTGAAACTGAAGGGAGTTTTTATTATGTATGAATAAAGAAAGAATACAATCTTATTATTGAATGTCATCTTAAACATTTCTGAGAGGCTGGCTCTTAATCCTCGATTTGATATCAATTCACCAAAACTGAAGAGATACCTGCGAGATCATTTGAAATGCTCACTTTTTAAATGATTTAAGATTAAAATTAATATTTGTCTGCTTATTAGCAAAGCATGTAAATGTTTTAGACAGAATCTAAAGATAAATTAACTAAAATGTGCAGAGGTAAATTCAATATTTTTCCTCAAATATGAGGTTGACACGTCGACAGAATCAGACTCCAGTCTGGAGACAGTTAGCTTAGCTTAGCATTAAACAGCTAATCAGGCTCTGTCCAACACTACAGCTAACTGACTATACAATATTTCTTGTTTTTATAATTTAATCCATTAAAAAAACTAAGTACGAACTCCCATGAGCCTTAACTGAGGCCTTCTTTGTGTTTAGTGCTCATTAGCAAACGTTAGCATCCTAATCGGTTAAAAAAACGTTTTATCTGCTGAATGTTAACGATGTGACTGTGAGCATATGAGCACAAAGCACCACTGAGGCTGTTGTGAAGCTGCTTCATAGCTCGTTTCCCTCTCTCCTGCCTTGAACACACATAGCAGGAGGCTGTAAAACTGATTATTTGTTTAACTGCTCCTTGATGATGTATTGTACAATAGAGCTGTACATTTTGTCCCGACAGCTGTCATGCGACATGAACAAGCATGAACTGTCTGAGGACAGAAAAGAACCGCAGCCTTGCTGTTATGTCATGTTCATAAATTTAGTTTCAAACCAAGGAGGTCGGTGTGCTGGACGTTTATAAAAACAGGCTTTCACCCACTTCAGATTCAGTGTTTTATTAACATTTTAAGCTTTGTAGTTGCAGCTGGTTTTGTTTTGTTTAATCTTCTCGGCTACCGTTGCTACTACGCTATCACGCTACCATGTTACCACGCTACCATGCTACCACGCTACGAATGCAATTAGCTTCTAATCTAGCTTCTATGTCGTCAATTTTGTATATTGGTTGCAAATATCCAAGGTCATGACGGCCAAAATGTGAGTTTAGTTCTATAAAAACTTGTCTGGGAACGTCATTTTCATTGAAGATAGGGTTGCACTTCACTTACCTCCTCTACACCCCCCCCCCCCCTCCAGGATCTGGGGACATTGGTGGAACATTTGGCCCGGTTCCTGGGAGTTTCCTGTGACAAGGCTCAGCTGGAGGGCATGGTGGAGAGCTGCAACCAACTCATCGAGCAGTGCTCCAACTCGGAGGCTCTGTCCATCTGCAGGGGTGAGTGGGACGACCTAGTCCCTCTAGTCCCCCTAGTCCCTCTAGTCCCTCTAGTCTCCCTAGTCCCTCTAGTCCCCCTAGTCCCTCTAGTCCCTCTAGTCTCCCTAGTCCCTCTAGTCCCTCTAGTCCCCCTAGTCTCCCTAGTCCCTCTAGTCCCTCTAGTCCCCCTAGTCCGATGACCAGGCAGAGTTTTGACTTCCGACTTTTCCGAGTTTTGTCTCACACTTCTTTGACGCTATTGGATGTTCTTCTACTGCAGGTGTGTCAAACTGATCCAGTAAAGGGCCGCTGTGGCTGCAGGTTTTCATTCCAACCAAGCAAGAACACACCTGACTCGACTTATTCACCTACCTGATTGGCCTTCACACCTTGATTGGTTGGATCAGGTGTGTTCTTGCTTGGTTGGAATGAAAACCTGCAGCCACAGCGGCCCTTTACTGGATCAGTTTGACACATGTGTTCTACTGTATAACTACATGGTTAGGCATTAAGTACACACGTTACATAATAAAAGGAAGATAAAGAAAGTGACATTGACTTAGTTTCACATTTTGGTGGAGTGCACCTTAAATAGGTCATTGGGTTAAAGTATGTCAAAATCTACTCTCCGGAACAGAAAAGACACAAACGAGACGCATAACAAGGAAAACAAATACATTAAGTGCAACAAATGCAATTGCATAGCGAGTGGATGAAATCACCACTGTGCTAGATTGGTATTTGTCCTCAAGGAGGAAATCCGGTTCTCACAATAGCTGCACACATAA
This sequence comes from Eutrigla gurnardus, assembly GCF_963514095.1. Classification (NCBI taxonomy): domain Eukaryota; kingdom Metazoa; phylum Chordata; class Actinopteri; order Perciformes; family Triglidae; genus Eutrigla; species Eutrigla gurnardus. Next base: position 17,772,568 of record NC_139932.1, read on the forward strand.
AACCAACAAGTAGGACATATGTTATCAGGCCTGATTTCTTCTACCTATTTAAAGAGAGGAAATATATATATAACATATGATGCATGTCTTTAGTTTTCTTAAGCTAATATCGTAAAGTGAACACCTGCGTTGTTTGATTTAGTGAAAAAAACTACGTTGTTCCGTTTATTTAAAAAAAATAGGTTGTTCGGTTTAGTACAAAAAACTGTGTTGTTCGGTTTCGGCAACAAAACAACGTTGTTAGTTTAACCAACAAAACTATTTTGGTTAGGTTTAACCAACAAAAACTAGATGGTTATGTTGAGGCAATAAAATTATGTGGTTAGGTTTAGTAAAAAACTATGTTGTTAGGTTCAGGCAACAAATATATTTTGGTTAGGTTGAACCAACAAAACTACGTGGTTAGGTTTAGTAAAAAGAACTATGTTGTTAGGTTCAGGCAACAAATCTATTTTGGTTAGGCTTGACTATGAAACAAATAATAAACAAAAATACTTGGTGCTACCAGGACATTAAATCCTGAATTCAAAGTCTCTACACTGAAACCACAGAGCCGGAGCTCCCATCATGGTGAGGATGTCAGTTCAGTTGTCGTCCTACCAGGGCGAGTCACATGCTGTGCAGCTGGTTGTCCCCGGAGACGCCTCAGGACAATGTTAGATAGGTAATTAGGGTTACCTATCTAACATTGTGCATTTGTTGTGCATACCCCAGCGGGGCTGCACAACATGCATGAAATGTGTCTCCGGACGAGCAAACAGTTTAACATATTCGGACGATGAATGAAAACATAGTTATTGAAATTGAGTGGTCTTCTCAAAGGGTCGTCCTCTGGAAATCCCCTCATTTCCTCATGAACTCGACACGACTAAACTCACAAAGAAATGTGTGTCTGTTTTGCTTGAATTAAACCGGACTTCTGGGATATAATAAATCACAGCTGGAGAAGTCGGTCACCACCAGAGCCAGTTGGAGATCCTCTCACTTCCTGGCTCCCCGGGCCAAATGTGTCCGTTTCAATGTTCCCACAGTGATATTGTATCCAAAAGTACTAATTATTACTAATTACTAATAATAATATATATTCTGTAAATATATAAAAACCACCAATGGCCAACATTAATTAAGAACTGGAACGTCTATGTAAATCCAGTTTTATGTAAGCTGGAAACGGAACAAATAGTGCAAAGAAACAAATAGATGATTATAGCCTACACGCTGTGTACCAGAAAAGATGTACTGTGTGTACAGCTCATAGGAGTTATACTGACAGATGACATTTAAAAAGTAATTCTTCATCAAATACTGTGAAAATGTGATCTGTAACAGTGGGACTGACTGCAGTCAAGTCCTCGTCGCGGGGATGGACTATGGAAGGAAACCACAGTAAATGTTCTCTAGCCCCCTTCTGGAGGAGTCTATTCCTGTCCCGTTTAGTGGCTGATCCAAACCATAGTCCTCTACGTAGTCCTCTACATAAAACTCTACATAGTCCTTTATATAGCCCTTTACTTAGGCCTCTACATATAGTCCTCTAAAGTCCTCTACAGGACTCCAAACGACTCCAAAACCAGGGACAGAAACAAATCAGTCCAGGTCAGACAAAAGGCAGGAAAACACACAAAACAGAATATAGAAATGCTGGAAAATGCTCTTTTTCACAAAACATGTCACCAATAAAACGTTGACCTTGAAGAAGACCCTGCGAACACACCACCGAGCGGTTCACCGGGTTTGGTGCTGAATGGAAACTCTCATACATACTGAGCAGCATAACGAGGTGAAGATTCAAATTACATCATGATTACACGCACTGAGACACGGAGTCTTCAACCAGTTCTTCATTAACACACACACACACACACACACACACACACACACACACACACACACACATTTAACCCGGCTACCAAGCAAAACATGAACGTAGCTATGTGTTTGCATATTTATCCAAAAATATTCGTTGGATCCCTAAGCGTTCTATGTAAAATAGATAAAAGGTAGTAATTGTGCAAAAAATATGGAAAAGATGAGATTGATTTTTTTGGAGTATATTTTTATTTAATAATAGTATTTTTCTCAATTATCTCATACAACTTTTATTCATAATGTCATGAAGGATTTTTATATTTTTAATGTATTTTTAAATGAAAATAAAATGAAATTCAACTGGACTTGAAATAAAAGCGTTATTGTAAAAATAAATGCCACCATGAAATAAAAACAGAAAAGACATTAAAAATGTAATAATGATGATTCAATACAAAAAACACCAAAACCAAAACACTTGAATTCACAGGATCAGTTATTTAATAATGTCCTTTTTTAAAACACACTTTATAATAGTATAATAGTTGTGTGCTCAGTTTGTGATGATTATAGCACCACCGTGTGGCCAATGTTGCATTGACATCTTTCATTTAACCCTTTCAGTTACATGTAGACGTCCTTCCATGTTCATTTTTCTTTATGTCACCATTCCTTTTTTGATTTTGATGTTTACTTATGGTTTCGGTTGTTTTGTTTGTTTTTTTGTGCAGTTTTCCATCTAATTCCTTGTCTTTTTAGTGCATGGGAGTCTTAACTGGGCTTAACACACAGCTGTCAGTGTGAACAGGTGAGTCGGAGCTCAACAGGCTGCATTCACCCTGCAGCAGAATCACCATGTGGGGTTTGTTACTTTACATTCACTCTGCAGAGAAACACAGAAGATGTTATTTCTCCCTGCAAGTGAAGGATCAAGCCATCAAGCAACTATTGTGTTAGCATATATTAGCTTAGCAGTCAAATGTTGTGGACAAGAAACAGTTAACTCACTATACATACATTAGTAAAAAACAAACAAACAATAGTGTGCATAAAAAGTATAAAAATGTAGGGGGGGTGTAAACATTTTACGATAGCTTGGCTTGCTAGCTAGCTAGCTGATTTAGCTACGTTCTATGAACAAATATGACATTATCTCACCTGATGTATTTTATACAGCCACATCAAGTTGCAACTTTCTTGAAGTGCAACATTGTCTTCTAAGTGAACTGCCATCTAAAGTGTAATTCATGGCACAATTCAAACAGTATAATAAATGATCTGTCTGTTGCCATTGACAACCGGACATATTTGCATATATATGTATATATTTGTACACATAAAGTCCTACGGTGGAACACCAGAAGGTACTGAACTTTCACGCTTTAAAAATTCTCGTAAAGTCGTCCCGACTGACAACGCCCATTGGGGAATTATCGCGCCCACCCTCAGGTAAACACTGATAGCTCTGTCGTTAGCGCCATTAGCATTGTTAGCTACCAGCCACCACCTCATGGGGGTCGCCATACCGACAACCATTGAGGGGCAATCAATTTCACATTATGCGCCTATTAAGATGAAGAAGTGAATCAGCAGGTCTTGTCTGTGGGGTCGGTTTCAGGTGCACATTTCGGCTAATATCGGAAACTCTTCCCCCCCAGGTCGCGCGGGTCTTTGGAAGGACGTCTTCACGGTGTCCATGAATGAAAAGTTTGACGCGGTGTACAGACAGAAGATGGGCAAGTCCGACCTGACCTTTGACTTCTGCCTGTGAGGAGCACCTGACACCTCCACCGATCTACTCCACCACAGTCCACAAAACCCCCTCCATCTCCATCCGGTCTAATGCTACACTCTGACTCAAGCGGGACTACAAGACTTTTCCCCACGATGCAATCCAATCTCAAGTCATCACAAGATCCCACCGTTGTGGAGTAACCAAAATGAATCCAGATTTATTAGGAAGTTGTTGAAATTTCTCAGTCAATAGTTAAACCAAACCTCCCTCAACCCCTACCTCCACAGTATGTTCCCACTGCTGTGTATGTATATGTGTGTATATATGAACCAGGGTTCGACCGATATGGGTGTTTGAAAGCCGATACCAATACTGAGCCGAAGCATTGGTCAACATAAATATTAAAACATCTCCTACATCACGACATGATAGTGATTCAAGCAGATATTAGTGGCAGCATTAGATGGAAAATCACTCGCCAGTATGTCTGGACATAAAATAGCAACCAGTTAAAGCCATTCACTGTTTTCATGATGTGATGTTGTCTCCAGGCGATTCTGATTCTGTACCGATGCCGTAGCTATGCTGTCCCTTCAGTGTACCGATGCCGTTCGTTGTTTTGATATGCTAGGGGTAATCGTATTCAAAATGCGTATTTAATACATCACACTGCCGCCAACGCCGTTGTGTTACACGTCACGCTCTCTCTGGTTCCACAAAGCCGGGTCGCTCGGAGGTAGGAGACACCGTTGTACACACACACACAAACACACACACAGCTGTTTATTGGTGTGGGAACTGGAATACATTACTGCCTGTAAGTGAGAAATGGTTGACCTGTTCACTCAACATAGAGATTTACGCTATTATATGTTTTTTTAATCGATTTTCAAGCCCTCATATCGGTTTAACCCTGCGACTGAGTGCATTAGCAGTCGTCTAGATGCAGCAGTGGCTCTACGCCAGGTAGATGCATGGAAGGAAGCCAAACCTGTAGAGAAGAAGAAGAAGAAGAAGAAGAAGAAGAAGCCTTTCACGCCTAAATCGCTCCGGCGGTGTACTTGTGTTAGATGATCGTTGTCTTTTTTTTTGCTCAAAGTGCTGCAGGAGTTTTTCAGCCTCCGTCGCTGGTCGTCACTCATCTTTGAGCTCTATGTGTGTGTATGTGTGTGTACGGATGGATGTGAGTGTGTGTGAGAGAGAGAGAGAAAGAGAGACAGAGAGAGAGAGAGAGAGAGAGTTCTGTCTCAGAATGCATCAGGGTTTCCAGACTAACTAAGGTGTAACTATGGCGCCCCTCAGTGGTACCATCAAAAATATGAGATTTTAGATTCTGTTCAAATCTGCTGTTTTTTTACTTTGTCATAAAAAAATGCGCCCTCTGGTGGTTCAAATGAGCAGCCGAAAGATGCCAAACAGTTGATAATCTATAACGAATACAGACACCCGTCTTTAACGTTTACGGTTTTGTGTGGATGAATTCAAAGACGTCCCTTTTTTTTTAATTTAATAAGCAACGTAGAGACACACCTACATATAGTTATGGAAGAGACGAAGAGTGCTGCAGGTCACTAATAATGTCTTCACCGGCGCTGACTCACCATTCAGAGGTTGGGATAGGAAGTGATGATGCATCGGGGGGGATGCTTGCACTCGTGTATGTCAATCAGACATAAGTGCATGAATGTGAACGGGGCCTCCTGGGAGCTGAGGCTCACTTTGGCTGCTGGGTTGCTGAGAACATTACCACCGATGGGTGAACTTTTCTCTCTTTCTCTATCAGTTTTCTCTGACATGTCAGGAGCGAGAGAGAGAGAGCAGAGTATGAATCCACAACCAGCATTAACTACTGTATGTTTCGTATTCTGCGTCTCACCGTCGTAAACCATACGGAATCACGTCCAGCCGGTCCGGCGCCTCCACCCTCGTTGCCACGGTATTGTCTCCAAGTCCAGCAGTCCTGGTCCCTGGAGCTCTACCAGACACTCGTGAATGTCTTTAATGTGTGGATGTAAAAACGCCGACCCTCGGCACACACTGCCCATTTACCCCCCCCCCCCCACCACCACCATTATCCTTTCTTGTTTACAGCCGTTGTCAAGGCTTCAGCCGCCCATCTCCACTTTTATGGTTTATTTGGGTTTTTTATACATGCCTGTCTCTGTTTCCTGGGCGTCTCACGTTGTATTTTACATGCTTTGCTTGCTGGTTTATTAATAAAGTTGTGTCTTCAGGCAATATTCAATGACCATCTCTCTCTTTGAAGTCTTGTTCTGAACAAATGTCTGTTGTGCTGCTATCAGGAGAAAAGGAAAATTAAAAGTCAATGAAATTGTTGCTTTATCCTGCATTTTACAGACAAAAAACCCATCCCCCACTTTGTTTATTCAACGTGGACTGACACTAACGACGATTATGTGCGACTGTCTCCCAATGTTTTAGCATCTACCATTAATGCGTAGTTCTTACTTGAGGCCATTGGCATCTTAGCGAACATCTTGCAAGCAAGAGTGGGACGATTATCGGATTTGTTTGGTTAAAACAGTCACAGAATGAATTTCCATTATCAAGACAACCGTGAAAATCGTGGGTCAATTGAATTGCAAAGTGAGAAAAAAATATTTTTCTATTTTAATTTTTATTACCGGTATGTATCCTTATTATTATTTATTTATTATTAAGTTTTAATCTATAAAAAAATAAATCAACTACCACATTGTAAGCTCTACATTAAAAACAAACAACCGTGCAATAACCGATCTGGCCATGTGGGGGCAGCAGGAGTGACGTACCGGTATATAAACTGACATCACGTCGTCACTCGGTGAGGTTTGGCTAACTTGTTAGCTCGCATTATTAGCTGCTGCCCTTTCAAACACCCAGCGGACAACAGTTAGCATTGAAGTCGCGTTTGAATCCACCTGAAAAACGTAAGTTGAGCTCTTTACTTGTGTTTTTTTTGTTCTACAATAACTCCCGAGGGAAAAACGAATATGTGTGTGCGTGTTTTTAGCTGCTAGCTGCGCCGCTACGTTCGCCAGTTAGCGTAAACGTTCGCCAGTTAGCGCAAACGTTAGCTGCTAGCAAGAGAGAAAATTGACCAAAAACAAGTGAAGTTTAAGGCCGAAAAAAACAAAACAACGAGCAGGAAGATGGTAAAAAACTTTGTACAAAGAAGCTAAAACCTTATATATAACCTTATAGGGCTGATGGGGGAGGGGGGGGCGGTAGGTGGGTGTCGCTATGACAACGCCTTTCAAGTCGACAAAAAGTATGACGAGCGAGAAACTAAAAGTGATGGTTTGGCAGCCGAAGAGACCAGGTCAGTGTTGTTATTACACTATTGTATTACCAGGACGGCTGCTTTAAAGTGTGCACTGTTGATTGTGAATATTAATAATCGATAATGGGAATCAATTCTGGACGAATTTTCATTGTCAGGATAATCGTGAATATCGTTACGAGTGACTTGATAAAAGTTGTCTAGCTCACTGTCACGGTAGAGAAGTGGAAATAGAGCTACATTTAACAACATGTATTTGTAATTTATGCAGGAAGAACATGATTCATGATCTCATTTAATTGAATTTTTCACAAAAAAGACGGTATCTGTGACGTAGGAACAATATCTGTGTCTTAGCTAAATGTAAAGGGATTCAGTGTGTTTTAGTGCCATTTTAAGAGTTGTAAGCACATTTTGATGATTGTATTTTTATTTTTATATTCTGTATTTGTGTTAATACAGCATCTATTGTTATTGTCTTTGAGTACCTAAAAAGCGCTGTATAAGTTATGTGTTATTATTATAATTATAATTAATATTGTGAATCGTCATATATTATATTTGTTATGCTTATCTAAGCTAGTAAATGCATAGTACAAGTAATTAAGTACTTTCTACTACTGAAATGCTGCATACAGTGTGGTGTGCATACACACACACACACACACACACACACACACACACACACACACAGTTAGATCATGTTCATGTGTAAACTAGCAACCACAGTGTCGTTTATCCCCCCCCCCCCCCCCCCCCCCCCCACACACACACACACACCCACACCAGTTTCACCCAGCATGGCCGAGCTGCCGCCTCTGCACCCAGGACTGGGAACACTGGTGGTCGGCCCGCGGCCCCAACCACCCCCAGGTCCCACCAGACACTCCCTCACCAGAGGACCGGCAGACGGGGGATCCAGGCAGACCTGGGTCCACACAGACGACGCAGGTTGGTGTTTTTTTTAGTTAACAGATCACTTATCAAACTGAATGAGATCACCATGTAGAGAGGGCTTCTCTGTGGTTATTCTCCAGTGACACTGAATATTTCAGCCGTCTACGGTCATTCTGGTCTCTGTAAACACACATTTTGTTTTACAGGAAAAATCTGTACAGGAAAATGTAAATTTTGTCATTTCTTTTGCATATTTTGTTAAAGGTCAGGTGATTTTAAAGGGTTACAATGCATTTGTTCATTTCATCTTGACTTGAAAAGGTCTTTTAATATTAAATATAAAATACTTAGAAGAAATCCCCCAATAGTTACAACTTATGGACTCTTTATTTCCCCTAAAGTAGCTTCAAAGTGACTTATTCATGGTTTCTTCCTCACCCATCCAGGCCGGAGGCTCACCCCGAAGCACCCTGAGCACCCTGAGGACCTGGAGCAGCTGGAGCCTCTGATCCGTGGCAGACTGGCCGACATCAAGTCGGCCCTCGTGGCGGCGGACCCCGACGGTACAGGACTGGTGAGCCGAGAGGAGTTCAGACGAGTCCTGAAGAGGCTGCTGTCTGTCAGCCAGAACCAGCTCGACTTGGTGCTCAGTGAGGTGAGAGGGGCTGAAACTTTCATCTCCGTCCACGTGGGGGTCAGGGGTCAGGGTCTCCCAGACATATGTTTTTTTAATGATCTGACAGGTGCAATGAGATACAGTCGCATAAAGGATTCATAGATTCCTTTTTCTTTTATCCACTGTCCCACAAACAATTTCTACTACAAAAACAAATAATGATACAGTAATAATAATAACATAGCTTTTCTTGTCCTGTAGAGACCCAAACAACCACTCAAGTTGTACTTTTCTCCAGGTTTAAGAACATCACGAGGTCTTTGAACCACAGATATAGATGACTTAAACCTTTTTTTATTATATGGCCAACTGGCAGGACTCTGAACGTGGTCACGTGGCTGCTTCATCAACTTATTTGCATGCCCGTTTTGCACAGCAGTAATCTGAAACTACCCACAGCTCCGAGCTCCTAGCAGATAGTTGACGTCTGTATTATTTAAAGCAGCAACTTCAGCAGGTTTTCCACAGCGTTCTGTTCGATGAGACGGCTGCAGTGTCCAGGTGTTAATCATGCCATTTAGTCTTCAGTTCCGGTGTTTTTTTCCCTCATCTTATGGCGTTGTTTCCGCCTGCTCCCTCAGTTTTGTTGCCAGTTGTGTTCTTGGAATAAGCTTTAGTCATTAAAACTTGCTTTTTTCTGGTAAATTGAACCTCCATCACTCATTTGTTGTTTTCCGAAACTTTGATATCTTTGCATCTGAGTAAATACTGTATCTATGCCAGTGATTTAAAGGACCAATTCAAGGTCAAAGGTCGGGTTCGTTCCCTGAGGTTAGCAATCATGCAACCAGCAAGTGTGATGACGTACTTATAGCAGGTTATTCCTTTAAAACACTTCCAGTTTGAGGCGAAGGAAGCTGCACAAAAACTGGTCAGGATGTGAGAGGGGGGCCCTGACATGTTTATTACATTTTTTTCTTGTTCCTCCAAATGTTTCTGTTGTTATGTGCGGCCTCATCCACAAGGTGGCGGTAGAAGATCTCCTTTGACGTTGGTGCGGAGGAGAGCGCTCAGACGAGCAGCGAACCTGGCAGCTGTTAAAGCAGACGTTATTTGTTTGCACCTCTGCCGCCTTGGCTGGCGTCCGCTCTCCCTTCTGATCCAAACCCACCGACTTCTTCTTTCAGCGGGTGTTTTTATTCCACACACTCCTCAGCAGACGTTTCCTGAAAGGACAAAAGGTTAAAAACATCGTTTGTAGAGTTGATGTAGGTGTGGGAGTCATCGCTCTGCATCCACCGGGTCTGACTGGAGTGTGGAGGCCTTCTGTCCTCTCTAGCACTGATCCATCCTGTGTGTGTGTGTGTGTGTGTGTGTGTGTGTGTGTAATTCCCTTCCTCTCCCTTCATCTTCATCTGCGTGTCACTCCGCTTCGCCACCGTAATCGTCTCCACTGTTCCTCTTTGTTCCGTCTCAGCGCTCACGCCTGACAGTTTGACTGCCTGTCTTTCCCACACAGATTTCCTCCCATAATATCAGCACTTTGTGTCCCCCCCCCCCCTCCTCCCCCATCCCCATACACAACCCCCTCCCCCCCTCTCCCGCTCAGTCTTTTCATTAAAGAGTGTGTGGGTGAGTGTGCTTTCTGGAGAGTTGTCAAAAGTTTACTTTAAAGGACTATCACCGGAGTAGCAGCTGTTGTTCTGGTGACATTTTGATGTGGAAGTTGCTTTGTGCTTGGGACAGACACACACACACACACACACACACACACACTCCTCTTCTTTATTCATCTATCTGATTTCATCCGTCACCCTCTATCGGCGTTAAATATCAATCAATTATTAATTGTGTATGAGTCGGCGCCTCTGAAAACAAGAAGTCGTTTGAATAATTAGAGCTTAACGGGCGTGATGGAGGGTCGATGGCGAGGAAAAACGACAATCACAGCAGACGAATGTGATGTTAAAGAAGAAGGCGGCGTGACGGACAGCCGGACTCACGCAGAGAAAATCCACGAGCTGCGCGAGAGCTCAGGCTCCGTCTCCTGCTTTTGCTAAACGTCTGTGTTTATTCAGAGCAGCTGACGTTGATTCCTCTTTAAGGAAACGTCCCACGCGCCTCGACGCATCTCCGCCATTTAAAGCCGGATTCTAAACCGCGTTTGGCCACGAAAGACAGCCGACGCTGAGTCTACTCCACCAATAACAAATCTGAAATGTGGAGCGTTCTGAATGCCATAATGCAGTTTGAGCAGTTGGTACGGGTGCTGGAAATCCTTGAAAACACTTGAATTTTAGTGTGCTTGGATGTAGACTAAAGGTCTTGAAATGTGTGTTGTATGTGATGACATCTATGATAGAACAGAGAAAAGAAGATCTCCATATCTGAGGGACTGAAAACATGTGCTTGAATTTGACTCCACAGACACCAATAGTGTGAAACTTGCACTTTATTACAAGAAGGTGGGAGATTGTTATCCCCCAGTTCATGTTTCAGATGGATTTAGATTGTATTTTCCCAAAGGAAGCTTTGTTAACACAGAATCACACCCTAACCCACACACACACACACACACACACACACACACACACACACACACACACAGATGATTATTTTACACTAAGATGACATCCCAACATGCCCTCGTCAGCCGGCGACCTTGGTCTCACCTTCAGCCTTGATCTGACCTGCAGGTGTAACAATGCTGTCACAGGTATATAGAGCACAGAGCCCCCCCCCCCCCCCCCCCCCCCCCCTGCTCCGTGGCTGCTGATAGCAGTGATAATTGGACAGTGGCGTCTATAATAAGATTCAAAGCCAGGAGGTCCGCTGGGGAGCCGCTGCACTGGATTACACCATGGAAGGATGTGGGGCAGGGCAACGGGGACTCTGCTTTGATTATGAGCCACCAAAATAGGTGTACGTGTGCCAAGGATTCGCTCGCCTGATTGAATTTGTGCACGTGTGTGTGTGTTTTTGTTGTTGCGTAAACTAGTTCTCTTGATTTTTGTGTGTTTTTTGGGAACGTGCCAACTCTTTTACCAGTTTTCCATTAAGTGTGTGTGTGTGTGTGTGTGGAGTAAAAAAACAGCACAAGGTCAGAACGAAAGCATGTGGCTGCATTTCCCAGGTGAGCCCCCGTTTCCACAGAATATTCCCCAAACGGCCTCGTTTCCTGAAAATTACTGCTCAACCCACCTGACGCCACGCAGGTTCCTCCTCGTCTCCACGGAGACGCCATTACGCGTGCCATTATCACAGATGCTTTCAAAAAACTTTGTTGGAGTTGTTGTTTTTCATTGTGTTTGTGTGTTTACCACAGGTGTGCAAGCGCGGCGCCGAGACGGCGGACTACACACGGTTCCTGAGGAGGTTCAGCCGAACACCCGCGGCCCACGGAGCCGGCGGCGGCGGCGGCCTAAGGTGCACACGCCTCCTCCTCCTCCTCCTTCTTCTCCTGCAGATGTTTCTCTGACACCACGCTGGGTTTGCATTCAGCTGAACATGAATTAACTGAATCGTCCTGTGTTTGGTTCTCAGGCGTGGTCCACGCGGCACGCCGATGTCTCTGCCCGAGATACTGAAGCAGCTCAAAGACAAGGTGGGTAAACCCTACTAGTTTTCCAGTTTTAGCGTAGAGTAAGGTATTCAAAATGTTAAATCTTTGCAGGCAATGATTCCAACACACCTGTTCAGACTTACAACACTTTACAAAGACCCGCCTACCCACATGTACCCTCACTACATACCTATTATATTCTATCAACAGCACTTTTATTGTATGCCTCACTGCCATAAGCCCATCTCACATTCTAATAGATAATCCATACATAATACAAGGGAGCTGCCTTATTTATTTCTGTGATGATATAAATAAAACCCACTTTTGCAGGCAGGAATCCGAATGAACTGTGTGAACGTATTCTCACGTTGTACTACTACTCTTAATACCTCATACGAGAGTGATAACTAACTGGGTCTGCTTCACCCGGTTTCCAGGCTGGTCTGAACAGATCATCCGCCCCAAAACCATCCCGTAGTGTGAGGCGTTTACAGACATCACGTTGAGTCTTGAAATCCCGTAACGTGAAAGATACCACGAGTGCGTGGGTTGAAAGTGAAAGCGTTGTCCCAATTCCACAGGACATTACGAATCATACTGTATTACGGCACTTGAAAAACGCATGCAGCGAATCTCGGCGAATGCGAAGGCTTCCCGGTGACACACGACACGCATCACTCCCCCCCTTTCCCGGAAAAGCGGCGGAGCGATGGCGTGCGTGAGGTCTCGCTTTAACATCCATTAATGCTGCAAAGTCACGCCTCCAGAGACGGTGCTTTGAAAAAACAACTGAATGAAATCTAACCGCTAACGTGACTCACGCATCATCCTCGGAGATAGTGTGTGTGTGTGTGTGTGTGTGTGTGTGTGTGTGTGTGTGTGTGTGTGTGTGTGTGTTCGGTGTGTGTGTGTGTGTGCGTGTGCGTATGTGTGTGTGTGTGTGTGTGTGTGCGTGTGTGTGGGTGATTCGTGGTGGCGATGGTCGCCAGCTCTGGCAGATTTCAGCCTCTACGTAGGAAGCATGACAGAATTGACTGGTGGATTTGTGCTGCTTGTGTTCCACGTATTAAAACCAGGATGTTGTTGTGAAAAACAAACGTACCAAATCCCATCTGTGGATCGTCGAAGGCCCGAGGCGGCCATCAGAGCTGTCCTAATGCTTACGGCAGACACGCACATGTGTACGCATTTAAGGACTCAGAGGGAAAAACATCCCACGTCTTTCACGTCGACACAATACGCGATTTGTTATTTGTCGTCTGGCCGTATCCTCCTCTTTCAACGTCACGCCATTCTTTTCTGTGCAAATGCTCTTTTGCTGCTCGTCGAACGTCCAACCGGATTTCTTTAAAGAGGCTTCTAGAAGCAGTAATATGAAACAAGACTGTATCAAATTCATCCCGGCTTGTCAGGGTATTTAATTATATCATATTTATAGTCAAACCACAATTATATGTTTCGATTCTATCTTTCACGGTCGACTTTTTCAAAGTTTATTTGTAGAATGCCTTTCACCAAACCTCCTATTCCCAAGCCCCCAATAGCCCGACAGCCCATTATCCCGAAAAAGCCAAAGGTTCATTCCTCCGAAAAACTCCTCATGCGATGAACAAAAGAAGCACACGGCTAGTTATTGTCAGGCCGGGACAAGAAGGGGAACTCAGATACAGAGTGAGACGAAAAACAAGCTCTTTATTTTCAGTACTTCAACGACAGAGTGATGCAAATAACAGGCTATAAACACTGGACCTATACATAGGACAGTCGCGGAAATACAGGGCCCTAATGTTCCCCTAACGGGAACAGGGAAATGGGAATCACTCTGGACGGAGGCTAGGGGAGGGGAAAACTAAGGGCTTAAACTAAAACGGGAAAACGTGAGAAATAATAATCATTCCAACGGAGGCTGTGAGGGCTCTACGGGCATCCACATAAACGGGAGAAATTCGGGAAATGATAATCACTCCTAAGGAGGCAATGAGGGCACTACGGACCTAACATGGACGGGAAAACACGGGAAATAATAATCACTCCTAAGGAGGCTATGAGGGCACTACGGGCATAAACGGGAACGGGGAATATACGGGAAATGATAATCACTCCTACGGAGGAAACGAAAAGACAGGAAACTACGCTGCGCTAAACGGGAATGCTATCAAACTTTTACAAAAACAAAAATCCACTCTTAAGGAGGAATCAGGCGAGGCTATGAACCATACGGTGCTATACTAGCGGAAACAAAAGTCACTCCAAAAGGGAGGAAAAAACGGGGCAAAACAAAAGACACTCCAACGGAGGTCGGCACAAGGCTATAAACAAAAGAGCGAGCTAAACTTGGGCTAACCCAAAAACACTACAACAAAAAATCACTCTTGACGAGGAAGACGAGAAAACAAGGAAATGACAAGACAACAAACCCAGACAAGACACCCCTCACCGTGGCGTGACAGTTATTATGCAGAATGACATCACCAATGACCTTCCTGGCTGCAGTATTTATTTTTTTCCTACTTTGGCGAAGGCATGAGCTGCACTACTTTGCCTCTGATTGGCGTACCCTGATATTCTCACCCTACCGATCTCGGTCCTCATGCCTGAACCTACCCAATCCAACCAATGGAGGCAAATGGGGCTTTTGGTTTAATTGCACATTTTTGGCACCGCTGGGGTTTTGGAATAGTGGGCCATCGGAACAGCAAAGCTATGTGACACAAAACAGAATCTAAAAACATGATTGTTTCAAGACTAACAGACGGTGTGTTTGAACGGAGGGTATGAAAATAACCGATACCGCCCAAGCCTACTCTCAACAATGATCTTTCTTCCATCAGTATATTTAGCAATTATTCACACATTCGCCAATACCCCAATGGGCCTCCCATCGTGGCAGCAACTGTGGTTGCTATGGAGACTCGTATGGCAACTGTAAAGCCTCTCTACCTACGCCGCTCCCTTCCAACCCAACCCAAAGAAACGCCAGTCAAATGTTTCTCTATCCATCTCCATCAAAACACTCTGGCTTCTTTGTCACTAGGACGATGGCTTCTTGTTGTCACGGCAACACCACGAAGACGTCGGTCCGCCCAGGTAGCGAAGGGACAAAAAGAAAGTCGCCATGAATAAATAAGATATTCGGAGGCCTGTTTAACGAACAAACAAGAAAAGCCACCAGGGAATCCCCTTCCCCGCAGTCTACACAGTTTTGGTGACTTTGATCTCCGTCAAAATTGTTTGTCAATTACTGTAATAAGTGTGTGTGTGTGTGTGTGTGTGTGTGTGTGTGTGTGGTCACTGTCTGATGACTCGTCTCGGAGGACCAGCTGGGCCTGATAATGAGTGATGCACACACACATATGATGAAGTACCAGTCACAGCTGTTTACCCCGTGCGCTCGCCTCACTTATCAATATTCAATTAAGATCACTGCAACACACACACACACACACACACACACACACACACACACACACACACACACACACACACTTTTAGCTGAAGTAGCCATCCAAGGGTGGAATGAAGGATGTTCCTCAACTGTTAATAAACTCCATCTGTGTCTCGATCTCCTCCTCTGGGCGTCTGGGCTTTATTCATTACATGTGTTTTCTTAGTGCAGAGTTAAATCTGACAAGTAGACACATTGATCGGCAGCATCTTACAAGCCCCGCCCCCTTCCGGTGGACCACCGCAAATACCTTATTTCCGGAAGAAAATATGCCGAGAGACAAATACTTTTTTTTTTTAATCTTGTTCGTGTTGTACAATGAATTACTCATGTTTGTCAATGAACTGTTCAGACTGAAAATACGTAATTAGAAAGACGACGTCTCTCTCCGAAGCTACGCCGCCCATGTGTTTGGAGCCAGGATGTAACGCTACTCACGCTAACAACAGGTGTCGCTCCTTCTTCACGGCTGATTTAAAAAAAAGAGTCGCTGGATAAAAACGCATCAGCTGAGATAATGTTACGTTAGAGACGGAATGTAGCTAAGTTAGCCAGCTAGCTATTATAGATGCGGTTTTATACTAAACTAATTGATGCTACGACAAAATTGAGACTTTCTTGACTTGCGAAAGTATTCAAACAGGATCAAAAATGTTTTGGTCTCTCTCCATTGACTACCGTACATATTTTTTCCGAAAAAAGGTCCGACGTGGGTCACTGGAACGGGGAGTGACTTAGCCCCTCGATTGATCGGGATTCCTAATTGTCAAATGCCAGTAAGGGGAACTAGATTTGAACTTTTTCGTATTTGTTACGTGCACATTTTAAACCTGTTACTCATGAAAAACTTGCACATTCTGTCCGATGCATTTTATTCTTCTATTGGTTGCGAGAATGAACAGATACAAGACAAAGGGAGTTCATAACGTGGGTGTAACGGATGGCGCTCGTCCCAAACGAGACTAATGAATGAACGACATTAGTGAGAAGCTGTTGTTCCGCCGCCTGCAGCGACACATCAGTGCTGTCTAATCCTTCCCACATCCTTATTTAGCCATCAGTACTATCTATCTATCTATCTATCTATCTATCTATCTATCTATCTATCTATCTATCTATCTATCTATCTATCTATCTATCTATCTATCTATCTATCTATCTATCTATCTATCTGTCTATCTATCTATCTATCTGTCTGTCTGTCTGTCTGTCTGTCTGTCTGTCTGTCTGTCTGTCTGTCTGTCTGTCTGTCCATATTGTTGCAATCTTTGCATTATTTACGTCACATAAGTGGAAAACTAATGCATGCTCATATTAAATTTTCATTTGAAATGTACGTGAAAAAAGGGGAATAAAACAAAATGGCAAAGAGAGAAAACATCCTCTGTAATTCCGCTGCTGACCATGAACCTTTGTTGTATCTCTCTCTCACGTTTCCCTGTCATCTCGCCTTCATCACCATGCTACACACACACACACACACACACACACACACACACACACACACACACACACACAATGACAGAAGTATAAGCACTTGAACACTTTGTAACAGATCAATAGTTTTTTAGACAAGTGATATTTTCTCTTTAGCAGCAGCAGAATTCAAATATTCCAAAAAAGCAACTAAGGCGGCGCCGACATTCAATCACACTTCTGTCCGTTCTGTGATGGATGAGCGTGTTAATTCTGTCATCTTAATCCCGTTTTGGGAATCTTTGTCTGTCTGAATCTGCTTCATAAGCTCACGAGTTGTCTCTTCTACCGGCCCGTTTTAAATGATTAATGACGGTATGAACGTTGCAAGAAGAAGTCTGATTGCATGACTTCTCTCTTGATGTATTATCTCAGTAAACATTGTAAACATGAGTTTATGGTCTCAATCTCTAGTTTCAAGTCTTCTTCAATCCAGCATGATGTTCATTTAGTACATTATGGTCCATTTAGAGTCCACCAGACCAGAAAGCAGGGGATGCTTTAGGGGGCGGGGCTTACCTGCTGATTGACAGGTCACTACCACGCTACCAATGCTAGTTAGCTACTAAGATGGTGTGGACTATCCTGCACTTATAACTGGTCCTGGTTACTGGTTACTGGTTCTCATATTTATATCTGAGGTGTCCCGAGAAAAATATGAAAGCATATTTTTGCAACTGAGAAGGCGTAACAATAGTCAGTCTCACGACAGCAGGAAGCCTCCCTTGTTGGATTTCCAGGAATCCCAGGAGTGGATCTGTGGTCTGATCTCTATTAGGGGAGCCCAGCATTCCCGGGGAGCCCTCTCCGAGACCCTCCCGTGTGGTGTAGGCCTTTGTAATAGCGATGTTTGGACGGGGAGCGACGGCAGCCCCCCGGTCCCAGAGCCCCTTATCTCCCGTCTCTGAGCTCCACTTTAATGGCCGACCACAGAGAGGAATTAGCCCTCTAATTGACAGACAAAAGAAAAGTTCATCCCCGCGCTCTCTCATGATCGCCGTCTGATCTCCTCTGGCTTTGCTCCCCTTCCCTCCTCCTCCACCTCCCCTCCTGTTTGTGATCTGACTGTCTCCCTTGATTCCCCTCCAACTCTCTCTCCTCTTTCATCCCTCCTCTTCAGAGAGCCTCTTCCTCATCCCCTCCGCTCGTCTCCTTCCCATAATTCATAGTGACAGGAAAGGTTAGGAGCTCCGGCTGACAGAGAGTATCTTTTCACCGCCGTGTCGCTACACGCTGTTTACAAGGCGCCGCAGGCTTGACGGGAAAATACCGAAAAGCAGTGGCTCTCGAGTCCGAGGGTGTAGTTTTCACCATTTTCCTAACGTACACGTCAGAGTCGAGGTCACGAAGCAGAACGGAATAATACGTTCACGTTTATGTTTGCATTTTTACTCTCGCTGTTTATCGCACACACAAAAAATCTGAATTATTGTTAGCTTATTAATGTCTTCTGCTGGAAAAGCAGTAAAGCAGGGTTGGTACAGGTGCTGGAAATCCTTGTATACCCTTGAATTTTAGTTTTGTGTTTTTAACAGCATTTTCTGACATTTCTTTATGAAAAATGACTTTTGATGATGAACAGATGATGAAAATAGTTGGTGATTATATTTCTGTGGATCTGTTAGTGGAATTAGTTTTCCTTTCATTTGTGGTCCTTCTGTAAAAAGCTGTCTCCAAACATCATGTTGGTTGTTTAGAGGACAATAACATCTCATTTAATGTGATGAACAAGTGACATAATAAGTAGACTGAATACTGACCATTGGATTGATACAAAGATGGAGTTTACCACAGCTGGAAGGGGCTGGAAAAGCATGGAAATGCACCTTGAAAAGAGCCTGAATTTGACTTTGGAGAAGGTGTAGGACCCCTGAGTAAAACAATCAGAGATGATGTCATAATGATAGTCTTTGTGATTTTGGCGCTACAGAACTGTCACTTCCTTACCTCAGTTTGGCTCCGCCCACAAAATACATCACTGCTGTTTAAAGGGGCCCTATTATGCTATTTTTCCACAAGTTAATATAAGTTATTGATGTCTCCAAACCTGGTCTTTGAATTCCTCAACTGGAAAAAACAATTGGAACATGTATTTTTGAGTGGATCACACTCCTCATTTTCAGCTTTTTTACCCCACTTTTTCAAACGGGTGATTCTGTCGGGGTGTAGCTTTATGCTAATGAGATGACCCCTGACCCCGCTCCTACTGAGGAAGTGGTTGTGTCTCTCCGCCCCGTGCTGTCCGCGTCCAGCTTGTTGCCATGGTTATGGTTCTACGCTACAAACTAACAGCGGTCCAGCCGTACCGCTTCGAACCGGACTCCGACCCAGAACCAGGACCAGCTTCTGTAGAAGTTCTACACCGCGGACGCAGCAGGACGTTTCTGGATGGTTAGTTAACATGTCTGTGTAACGTTTTGGACGGTAACTCGATGTGTGTTAGCGTAGCTAGCGCTAGCCACAATGACGCTAATGCTGCGTTCTTCGCTCTATAAGTAACGTATCTGTGAGCTATTTTCGGCAACAATTAATATCGTTAGTAGTGCCGTGTTGTTGACAGTTCACTGTTGCATGTTTTCCAAATGGGGAACATCATATTTAAACGGATGAAAACCCAATGAAAACAGCGTCCTGTATGCGGGCAGTTTGTTTACATCACATTAACGGGATTAAAAACTTGATCCTCTACATATAAAGATATACAAGCAACAGGGTTTGGTCAGTATCATGTCGTCCTCCAGAATTATGTGCTGAATTGTGAATTATAGGCTGTGTGCTGTGTTTTATAAACGTGATTGTGCTCCATCTCAACATTATGTGCTAAACTTACTGTTACAAAATTCAAACATGAGGTTTACACCTCAGCTTGTCAGCAAAGTCAGTCAGGTTACCATATTAACAAGATTTGTTGTTGAAATGCTCAAATTCTGTACTATATTCATCTAGGTGACTAAGTGGGCCTTCAGACACCGAACATGTCTGCTGCATGGAGACACCACAGGTAATGTTACTTTGTTACACCAAGTTGTCTGTTGAGATTATTATTCACATAACATGACGATGATCATGATTCACACTAGGTAAGAAGACGGATGCAGCAGCTGGAGGAGGAAGAGGCTTGCATGGTGGGACATCCTGGTCATCTGTCTGAATGTTCTCTCTCCAAAACGCATGAAATATATATACAGCTGGTTATGGTGCTTTACACGTAAGAGGAATACAGCAGTCTGTTGTTTGTTTATCAATTGTGTTTTATAAAAATAAATCCCTCTATGCAACATATTATGCAGTCTTCCTGACCATTACTTCAGTAATATCAACCATGACACATTTTACAATTACTGTAAAGACTTTATTGTCAAATTAATCAGCAGTTGAAGTTCACAGTTATCTCAGAACACAAACGCAAACTGTTTGTGGCCGACTCTGCAGGGTCATATCAAGCTCTTCTGAAGTCAAGGAAGAGCTGCCCTCCAAAGTATCCTCCTCCTCTACCGGGTCTCAGCGAGCTCTCTGTGATGGTCTCCTTATTGGAGTGGTTGTGAAACGGGTCTGGAACCATGGCTGTGCCAACACCAAAGTCCTTGCAGGACACAGTAGCTGTAACAGAGTTGTATGGAGGAATGAAACCCATGATATCACATAATAGAAATACACATCTGCACAACTACTAGTAGTTGCTGTTAAACCTGATCTAAAGTAGGCTACATGTCGGGCTACACACCTTTACTTGGGTAAGGAGCCTGTAGTCCTCCTAGACAGCTGACTGCCAACAGTAGCTGCTGTGGTGGGTCGCTGTGGGACGCTGATGTGAGCTGCTGCTCTGTAAGCAGACAGACAGTCAGACAGACAGACAGTCAGAGTTTACAACTACATCTGAAATGTGGAACACGTTACTATTTCACTATAACTGATGTTGTGACGCACCAATAGCTCGTAAATCCCTTCGTTAGCGGTTTGGTGACGTCGTCTTTGCATCGGCGTGTATAAACAAACAGATCAGCTGCTCTTGCTGCAGCATTCAAGCTACAAAACGTTCCCAAGCAAACTGATGTCTAGCGTTATTTTACAGGTTTGGGCCCCCGCAGTACTACGTATCGTTAACGGTCCTCAACATCAATACAATGGAAGCTTTTAACGCAACACGCCAATGCTAACTTTAGCGCAACACGCCAATGCTAACACACCAATGCTAAGAAAGCAACGGTAAACTGTAACACGGCATATTACACAATATTTAGTAACTTACCGTCTGTGGTTGGCTCTCGGACTGTCGGTACTGAACCAAACTTTAGCTCCAGGTTAGAGGCATATCCTGAGCTGTAGCGACCCATGTTGTCAAAGCTCCTGACGGTGAAGTGCGTCTCACACACAAACACACATTTACGGACGCGTGTGCGCACATTTCCATCGTAGATGTTCCGACGATGCCAGTAAATATCAGCAGTTGGACTGCCAACTCGCTTTCCGTTGATTTTGGCATTTTGGTTAACTGGTTTGTATGTACATCACACTGACAGCCAACAGGTTTGGGATTATGTGGGCGGGACCACACAGGTGGAGCGATTCTAATGAGCCGAGATGACCCATATAAGGCACAGCAAAATTCGGTGCTGACGTCATTTAGTGGACATTCTGCAAACCGTTCGTTTATCGGGAGGATTTCTTTCAAACTGAGAAAGTGAAACAGGGAGATGGTGGACTTTTGTGATACTGTGGGGACTTATTGACACCCCAGGGACCCATTTTAGGGTTGAAAAACATGGAAAAGTCGATTTTTCATAATAGGGCCCCTTTAAAACACATAAAAAGGTCTCCACAAGGAAATAAAAGTGTTATCTGAATAAATCAATTAACTGAAAATTCAAACATTTTGTTTCAATACAAATCTACAGGGGAGGTATGAAGCTGCAAACGCATCACATTAGTCATTCATTAATGAATAAATCACTCTAATTACCGGCTGAGAAGGTTTCTTGCAGTAAATTATCCAAGACGTTTTCCGGTATTTAAACAGGTCGGCGAAATGAAGCAAACCAATTTAGAGATAAGAGCAAATATAGTTTCGTTTTCACTTTAATCGGAGTTACATGTGTGGCGGTGTCGTCATTTTGTCTCCGTACAAGAAAAACAAAGAGTTGTTTGAATTAAAAAAACAAAAACGTGGATTCCTTGATACCTTCCATACAAACACAAAGTCATCGGCCATTAATCATCACTCCAATTAGCAGCTGACAAGGTTTTCATGCAACAAAACTATGAACGATTTTTCAGCAGGTGGGCGAAATTAATCAGACCTGATAAGGAACATATTATATTTAGTTTAATTTCATTGACTTTTCCATGAATTTAGCTAAACCTAAATCTCTGCTGGTTCTTATTAATGAGTGAACTTTACTTCTGTCCATCTTGTCTAAATTAAATGTTAAATTCAAAGTAGATTGTTCCAACAACATATGGACATTGTCCTGCGTTCTCCCCTCGGTTGGATCAGGAAAAAGAGGCATGACGACTTGAGTCAATGAGTCATGAGTCAACAATTACTGTGGTCTCCTGGGTGAAAGTCCTGTGTTTGTTTGACCCATCCCTTGTTTACAGATAATAAGCAGCAGCTGCTGCAGCACATCTAATGAATGCAGCTAATTTGCTTTAATTGCGACATTTGTCAGACCGCTGTAGAAGAAAGTCTCTGATTTTCCGTCTGAGCTGCACATCACAACAAAAAGAGCTTTTGTTTTGGTTTTCACCCACTTTAAATAGTGATTTTCCTTTTGAAGGATAAACTCTTCGTTTGAAAGGTTTGACATGAGCATCATTGTTTCCCACCCTGATCTGCATGGCTCCATCCCTCCAGAGGTGAGGAGGAGAACATGTTGTTTTTTTTTAGCTATTTTCTGTGACATGACCCCCTCGGACCCCGACTTTGGGGTTCACGGCCGTCTGAACCAATCAACTGAGAGGGGTGACGAGCCGGCGCCGAGGTGGGGTGGGGGTGGGGGGGGGGGGGATTAGCATACAACAGGACGGTAAAGAAAAACAACAGAGCCTTCATTAATTAAGGACCACGGGGCTGGGTGGGCAGACGGATGGGCGAGGGCTGCTGAGACACTCCGAGAGCGGCACCGCGCCAGGCCTCCAACCACGCCAACCAGAACACAGCTGCCTAATGGAGCGCTGGCACCGCCGACGGACGGGGGAGGGGTGGAGGGGGGTGGAGGTAAAAAAAATAGATTATCAAGGAATTTGTAGGAGAGAAAAAAGACAAAGGGAAGAGAGAAAGGGAAACAAAGTTTGCGAGGGAATTGAGAAGAGGAGGAAACAAAGGCAGATAAAAGGAGTGTGTGTGTGTGTGTGTGTGTGTGTGTGTGTGTGTGTGCACAGGGAGATGAGATGGAGATGGAGATTGGATGATATCCCTCTGTCTCTGTTCATTAATACCGTATGATCTCCTCTCTCTCTCCTTTGTGATTTTAACACATTTCTAATTAGCACAGAATCCTCTAAGTTGGAGCGGGGGGGTTCATATTTATATCTGTCTTTAATAAATTCACTTTCATTTGATCTTTTTTTAAATGCACGGGCTGCTGTGGAGCGCCTCCTCCCCCCCCCCCGACTGGCAGAGCGAGAGGAGGTGTAAATGCATAATTGTTGGAACGCTCGCTGGAGGTGTTACCGTTACAGAAAGTTACCGTTAAAAATCTGTAATTATAGAAACCTCGTTGCAGGAAATGGAGAACGTCTCTGAGGTCGGCTTCGACTTTGCTCCATCTGCTCTATTTTAGCGTGGCGGCGGGGACAATGTCAGCGCGACGCGGCGCTCCCTCCTCGCCGTTCCCTCCTCGCCGTTCAACCGGGAGACGACACGGCAGCTTGTCTAATCAGAGCGCAATTAGACGGGAGAGAGTTCTCTGGGCGACAGAAGACTCTGATTACCCAAGAGTCACCGGGGGTATATTTAGTATCTCCCCCGCTCTGGTTTCCCCTTCCCGCGGTTAAGCCGGCGGCGAGCCGGGCTTGGACGGGGCTGGACTCGGCACTCGGGCGCTCAGCCAGCCAGTCGGTGTGAGGGTGAGCAGCTGAGTTCCAGGAAACGTTAAACCTGATCCAAAACCTCCTCATCAAGCAGCTTCCCGCCGAGCGGGGGTCGCTCCAAATTACACCAGTACGTAATCTCTTTGTGCCCGGGGCTCCGATCCTGGACTCGCCGTGTTAGCCCTCGAAGGAGGGCCAACATCACACCCTCCGTCACATGCAGCATCCCCAGGACTCGGTAGTCCTTTCCCAAACCCGAACCCATACCATAGTGGAAATGCATATTAAAGAAAGGCATTTTAAATATGACATAAAGACGGTTGGTAGGAGATGTGAGACAGGTTTCCAGTGTGAGCAGACCCTTCGTCAACCATCTAACCTCTAGAAAAGATTGAGCAGCGTGATAGAAATGTTCCTTCTTAAAGGCCTTAGAGCTAGAATCGATCTTATTCCTGGAGATAAACAAGAAAGTACCAGCAATGGAGCAAAGCAATGCACTGCTGTGGGAATGTATTAAAGGGGAACCGAAGGCATTGTCTATAGTGTCTTCGAGGCCACCAGACAAAATCGGTGATTTTACCCTGTAGAACACAGGACTTGCTGGTCTACCGCCACCATGATTAGTTAGTTTCTTTGTGTCATAGTGTGACTTTGACCTATTAAAGGGTTAGTTCAGATTCACCCATCAGACTGGAACTCAAACCAGCAGCAGGAGACCAGAAACCCCCATGTGTGTTCTGTGAGGTTAAATCGCTGTTTTTGTCAATGGGGTCCGGTGGCCCTGAAGACCCAATATTATAATTTTTCTGTTGAGGTCAGTCCATGATGTTTGATATCTATTTAAGGACTGCTTCACCAAATTTTCAAAATGCTTGTTGGGATTTTGCACATGAGATTTCCTTTTATTAATTTTGACAGGTCTCATTAAAAAAAACATATATATATATATATATATATATATATATAATATCTCTACTTTTTGTCCGTGACCTTGTTTTTAGACTGCAAAACTCTCATCAGTGCAGCAATTAGCGAGCTGTCAGGTTGACGTGTGAATTTGATCGTGATCTATTTTCACACCAAAGTGCTGAGAAAACATTTTAACATTAAAACGACATGTTGAGTACCTCCCAGAAATCACTGCAGCTGCTCCCAATACACTTCTATGTGTTTTTAATTTAACATTTGTCAATGAAAAGATCTTTTTGGCCACTTCAGATCCCGTTAGTTCATCTCCCAATTCTCAGTCATTTCAAGCCACTGCTCTAAACCATAAACCAGCTCTGTCTGTACTCTCCTGACCCATAATCCTCCTCCTCCTCCTCCTCTCTCTTTCACCCGTCTACCAGCCTCTCTGGGTCTCCTCCTTGCATCTCTCCCACCTCATCAGTTGTCAGCACTTTGGGGAACAGACCCGGGCTTCACCAGATCAAGGCGGGCGCGTCAATAACGTGTTCTCAGAGATGAAAGACGAGCCTCCGAGCCTCACAAGTCGCTGTGGTTCAGGAGATCACCGTCACCGCCGAGGTGTAGCGTTGCCCGTTGCTGTCAATCACTGTGTGTATGAACCCCCCCTGCAGATCAACCAGAGGTCCGTGATCAGAGCGCTCAGCCGGTTTGACTGCAACCGGGAGGGACACCTTGAGCGCCGCGAGCTCCGCCGCATCCTGGACGACTGCTGCCTCCACCTGACGGACAACGAGTTTCACAGGTGGGACGCCCCGCAGACCGCCATGGTCCAAAGACGCCACGGCCCAAACATGCCACACACGAGGGCCGCTCAGTGAGCGGAGGCTAGGGATGCATTTTGGGAATGTTAGAGGCGGGAACTTTCCATGGGAAGACATGCACATTTTATGGGAAATTAATGGGAAATTTTGGAGGAATTTTTTGGAAATTTTATGGGGAATTCATGGGAGTTTATCTGGAATTTTATGGGAATTCAATGGGAATTTTATGGGGAATTTATTGGGGATTTAATGGGAAATTTTATGAGAATTTAATCAGAATTTATGTGGAATTCCTGGGAGTTTATCTGGAATTTTACGGAAATTCAATGGGAATTTTATGGGAATTTATTGGGGAATTCATGGGAGTTTATCTGGAATTTAATGGGAATTTAATGGGACATTTTATGCGAATTTTATGGGAGATTATGGGGAATTCATTGGAGTTTATCTGGAATTTAATGGGAATTTTTATGTAATTTTATGGGAATTAATGGTGAATTCATAGGAAGGAACAGGAATGAGATGGGATAAAGGGTTATTTGCTCGGGCCACATGCCTGATTCACATGAAGAGAGAAACTGACCTTTTACCATTTCATAAACCGGCATAATCCATTCATTTGCCAAATAAATCCATTAATTGGTCCTGTCATCGTGGACGTGTGAGGACAATTTGTGGCTGACAATAAAACGTTGAACGATAATCTCGTCATGTCTCTCAAGTTGCCAAGCCATATTTATGCTGCTGCTAGTTGGTAAATGTTTCATTTCATCATGAGACGAGAACAAAATGAACAAATACCGACCGAGTAAGTGGAATATTTGAGGTTCTGTTTTGTTCTATGAAAAGAAAACTTCCTTCATGTCCCTTTAACAGCTTGTGTTGTACTACATCGTGTACACAGACTCCACAGTGTGTATTTAATGTATCACACATGTCATCCAACCTGCACTCCACTATTCCCAGAGCTCCCCGTGGTCGTGGGAGTCGTCCGCCGGGGCGAGGACGACATCACGAGCGCTACCTTGGTGGTCAGCCTTTGTCTCGGGATGAGAGGAAGCTAATTGGCTTTTTAAAAAACTCAAATCCACTCTGGAAACCCTCCGCAGCTTCCTTCTGACGGCTCCAGAGGATTGTGTGTGACAGGTTCATTTTCAATGGCTTTAATTGGTTTTAGCACTCACTCACACACACACACACACACACACACACAGATATGAATCCATGACCTCTTTTCTCGTCATTGACATGGATGTCCTTGACAACATTAGAGGTCACTGCAGCGTCGATACAAACGTCTGCTTGTTTTTTCTCCAGACTCTGGACTCACTTCAGCCCCGACGACACCTCCACCATGACCTTCGACCTGTTCCTGGACCAGCTGGGCTTCTCTGACAGCCGCAGCCCGACGATGGCTCCAGTCTGCACCAAGCTGGGTATGGATGGAAAATCCTGGGTTTAGCACTCCAACGTGCAACAACCAGACATTTTGATGCTGGTGACAGTTTTATTGATTTTTTTTTTTTAATATTGCATCCATTAATGACAGTTATTTTATGTTCCTTGCTGTTGGTCGCAGGGAATAAAAAAGCAGAACATTTAAATTGTACAATGGAAGAGAACAACATGACTCCACTTTTGTTTTTTTGTTTTTCCTGCTTTAGACGTCCAAGAATATATTCATGAATAAATAGTTACGTTTCTAATATAAAGTAAATAAATGGATATCCCATACAAGGATAATTATACACATCTGATACCTACAAATAATAAGTAACTAGTATTTAATGATAACTAAGTAAATAATAGCAGTAAATAAATTATGTGTGTATCTATATACACATACACATCAAAAGGTAGAAGATAGTGTTAAAATAATAATATTAAAAATAAAAATGGGAATAATAATGATGATTTGAATTAACCAAAACATAAATAATAATAATGATAATAAATAGCATAATGATAATACAAATAAATAAAATAGAATAAATAAAAAAAAATATATATTTATATATAATAAAAACATTGCAGAGGAGGGGATAAGAATCATATTTTTCACAGTTTTATTTCAATGTTTAAACCTGGCTGACTCATCAACATGCACATGTTTTAGTTGACGTTGGCTGTAAAATGTTTGTTTTGGAGATATTTCAGCTCTGGTAGCATCGCCAAGACAACGATACATGATTTAAACTATTAATAAGTGTCTGCATGTTTACAGAAGTGTCCAGTCGAAGGACGACTCCACCTGCCAGCGTCAAACCGAGGCAGCCGGGACCAGAACCCCCTTCCAGTCCGGTCCTGCAGACCCTCTTCTACCACAAGGTGAACAAGCATGTGTGTGTGTGTGTGTGTGTGTGTGTGTGTGTCACCATCTGGCCTTCCTCCCTGCGTTATCCCCTTTAAAGGCTAAATTGGCTCTAAGTGACGCGTCAGGATGCGAGCGGCGGAGGGAACACTTCTAATTACGATGTTTGCCCAGAAAAATCAGCCTCCGAGTTAGTGTGTTAATCACGGCTAATTCTGTCGGCGGACGCCGTTCCTCTTCTCTCTCTCTCAGCCGCCGCCGCACTGGGATGCTCTCCATGGCAACCGCGGAGGACCCGCTTCCTGTCGTTGTTTGTCTGAAACATGAACGTTCTTCTTCTACCCCGTCAGATGTGCGTGAACGCCACGCCGCTGTGGCGAGAGCTGCAGGCCTCCGACGCCGCCCGCTCCGGCCTGGTGGAGCGGGACGTCCTCAGGGCCGTCCTCGGCAGCTTCATATTTCCCATGAACCCTCACTCCTTCCAGAAGCTGACTGGCTGGTAGGAGGGGAACGCCATATTTTATTCATCTGTTTTTTTTCTCTCTGCCTTAACCTCCCTGCCCTCCAACTCTTAAACATCTTGAAATTCAGATATCATCTATTCTGTGTAATGTATATTTCATGCACATGTGTGTGTGTGTGTGTGTGTGTGTGTGTGTGTGTGTGTGTGGCGGGGGGGGATTTCTTTGCAGTTACGGCGTGAGGGCAACGGGGCCGGTGAGGTGGAAACACTTCTTGGGCCACTTCTTGAGGCCGGAGGAAGATCCTCACACCGACAGGTGAGGTTGGAGCGACGCCGTGATGTCATCACGCGTTCAGTCTGCTGGGATTTAAACAGACGGACCACATTTGTCTGGTTTCTCCAGCCATCTGCAGCTCCAGACTTTTCCTTCTTTTCTTCCTCCTTTACGTTTATGGTAGGATTGCAAAATAAAATAATAACAATAATAATAAAATTAATAATAATAACGATAATTCATAGGATATATAGATACATAAAGATACTTTACATGAGATGCTGGACTAATACAAATATCCTGCTTGCACCACGGCCACGGAGTCTAATAATGGGTTGGTACGGGTGCTGGAAATCCTTGAAAACACTTGAGTTTTAGTAGTGGTGTTTTCCAGGTTTGAAAAGTGCTTGGATTTAGACTAAAGGTCTTGAAATGTGTGTTGTATGTGATGACATCTATGATAGAACAGAGAAAAGAAGATCTCCATATCTGAGGGACTGAAAACAGCATTTTGTGACATTTCTTTATGAAAAATGACTTTTGATGATGAACAGATGATGAAAATAGTTGGTGATTATATTTCTGTGGATCTGTTAGTGGAATTAGTTTTCCTTTCATTTGTGGTCCTTCTGTAAAAAGCTGTCTCCAAACATCATGTTGGTTGTTTAGAGGACAATAACATCTCATTTAATGTGATGAACAAGTGACATAATAAGTAGACTGAATACTGACCATTGGATTGATACAAAGATGGAGTTTACCACAGCTGGAAGGGGCTGGAAGTGCTTGGAAAGTGCTTGAATGTGTAGGAACCCTGAATTCGGAGTCCATTCCTGTTTTTTTGGGAGGATTTTTTCTGTTGTTTCTTTAAATTTTGATGGAGTGTTTCTATTTTAAGCGGTGCAGCTCTACTTGCCTTTACAACACCGGTTAAGAAGCAGGGAAACTCACACTCGCTGGTGGCAGAGAGGTGTAGGATCATAAGGGACTGATGATGCGTCTCCTCTCTCAGGGCCTCGGAGCTGCATCTCCAGGACGTTTACCCTCGGCTGAAGGAGATTTTCCACCAGCTGGACGAGGTACGATTCAGGACTAGAGAAGCACACGGACTCCAAGGAATCTCCTGCTTTTCCAAATCCCCCATCCCTTTAAAACAAAAAAACAAGAGACAAGACTGAAGTGATCTGAATCCGACAGGACACAGGGGAGTAATGTCGGCAGATTGCTGAGAGACAAAAAGGCACATGCTCAGGTGTATACTTTAAATCTAAATGCCAGGCAGCTTTTACAGCTGAGCCAATCATCATCCGCAGCTCCTTTTTTTTGATGGCCGTGAACATGATTAGATGATTGCATATGGCCACCGGTTAGCCACTCAGTCACTAGCCATATGTTCGTCTGACAGCCGTCCCCTTCAACACGCCTCCGCATCCAGTTCTGCCTCTTTAGTTTCAAATCAGTCTCCTTCAGCTGGATGAAACTTTTGGAGTCTGACTAAACTTTGGGGGGGATGGAGGGGGGTTTCCATTAATTCACAGTTATGTTTGATGTTGCTGCCGCCACTCACAAAACAACAGTCGGCTTCCAAGTTTGAGGAAGTGTGTGTGTGTGTGTGTGTGTGTGTGTGTGTGTGTGTGTGTGTGTGAAGCCTCTCCCAGATATGAATCAACACATATCTATCTGCCAAAATCTCCTCCTTTTAATGGCATGGGAGGGAAAAAAAGAATCCATCCATCAACTGTTTTAATAATCTATTCAGCGGGTGGGAGATCAAACAAGAGTGTCCTCGCGCCGCCAGCCAATAATGAGCTTTCTCCACTCAGGCAGGTTCCACGCCAACTATGGGTTTTTTAAAACGCATCTCCGGGGAGGGACGACTCGCCGTGATTCACATTGTTTGCACAGCGCACCATTGTGCCACGCCGTAATTAGCACATATAGCGTGTTATTACACGGCTTTTGTTTAAAATGCTCCGTCCTGATTGGTCGAGAGCAGCATTCTGGGGGCCTGAAGCGGATCACCGCTATGATTCACTGACTGTTGTCATGGACGCACTTCTGATCTCCGTTTACAGCAGGGCCAACTTTTCTTCTTGTAATAAAAGCAATAAAATATTTTTTTTAAATGATATTTTGTCAAATTATAGTTTTTTTTAGTTATTAGCCTCGTAAATAAGTGGGATAATGTACAGCGAGAGGCTCATTATTGAGAAATGAACCCCTACAGGATAATATTAATACATTATCAACTACTTATTACATTGGATTATTATTATAAGGCATTATTGGATATTGTATTAATTTAGTCGAATACATTAGAAACCTCAGTAACAACGTATTGGATTTTATCGATTACAGCTCAGTTTATTACAGACGTTCCCTCAGAATTACTAAGTGTTTATATGTATTTATTATGACTTTAACACCCTTTAAGGAGGTCGGTCATATGTATTTGATCCCATCTGTCACCTGTTTTCTTTCCAGAACCAGACCGGTCAGATCACGAGAGCAGACCTGCGACTTCTGCTGGAGAGACCGGATGGGACCCGGACCCAGCCCCGGACTCGCTGGTCCCGGACCACAGAGCTGCTCAACATGCCGGGCACCACGGCACCACCGTCCTCCCCGGCTGTACGCTGGTTAACCCTCCGTGTGTGTGTGTGTGTGTGTGTGTGTGTGTGTGTGTGTGTTTTCCTCTAAGTCTTGGGATTGTTTCTCCTCAGGAGGAGCGTCAGAGCGCTCGGCGTGGCGATAAGCTGTCTCTGGCATCGGCTTCACGGAGGACAGTGAGTGTGTTCACACGTGTGTCGCTGATATCAAATATCACGAATATCACACAACACCAGATCAAACAGACAGCAGACAGGACGAGATCAAAGGGAGAAGGGGTTAATTATTAACACACAGTTTGATCTGTGTGTGTGTGTGTGTGTGTGTGTGTGTGTGTGTGTGTCTGTGTGTGTGTGTGTGTGTGTGTGTGTGTGTGTGTGTGTGTGTGTGTGTGTGTGTGTGTGTGTGTGTCTGTGTGTCTGTGTGTGTGTGTGTGTGTGTGTGTGTGTGTCTGTGTGTCTGTGTGTGTGTGTGTGTGTGTGTCTGTGTGTGTGTGTGTGTGTGTGTGTGTGTGTGTGTGTGTGTGTGTGTGTGCTGACTTACGAAGGTGGAGGATTTGCCGCTGAACAAACTGTGTGAGCAGCTCAGTTCAGCTTTGAAGCTGCAGGACCCCCAGCAGACCGGATCCGTGACCCAGGAGGATCCGAAGGGGGTCTTCAGCTGCCGTGACAAGTTAGAAACACACTGCAACACATGCATGATAATAACAATAACAGTAGTCATCATAAAGACTTTTACATGTTCAAGAAGCACAAAATGGTCAGCAGCCATGAGCACTCTGTCGGCATGTCTGCTGCACCCAAAGACCCCCAGCTCAGGCGCCTCCCCCCCTTGGTGCCCCTATGGGTGGTCTTTCATCGTAGCCCCCCCCCCTCTGAACTGTCTGCCCAGCAGGTGGAGCAGGTCGACCCTGCCCTCCGGCCCCCGGGTCGCTCCGGACGCCTGCAGCATCCTGGACGTCGTTTTCAGGAGGATGAGGTTGAGTTTACAGGAACGCCGCAGCAGCCTGAGCGACCGCATCCGGGCCGTCACCCACGGCAACGCTGGGGCGCTGTCGGAGGCCGACGTACGGAAGGTAAAGGGAAACGCCACGCGGATTTATACACAGATATTTGTTGTATTTGTATTGATAATTGGAATAGTTGTCAGTCAGAACATTATGAGTTTCCTTCCCTGTCTGTTGGTTCCTGAAGACGGAAATCCCTGAAATCTTTTCAGCTTAAAAGATTTCGGGGAACAAATTTATATATATATATATATAAATTTGTTCATACATTTTTGAAGTTAACGATTCATACTAGTATTAAAAGTAATAAAGATGGGTTGTTAATATTTTTGTGGGTTTCACAGTAAACCGTGTGATGTTTTTTGTGTGATTTTAGTTAACAACGTGTTAATACAGTTTGTCAAAATGAAACCAATAACTGAGAAGTCACATGGGTGAGGTTGTGCTGTAAAACGATGATACGAAGGTGTTTTTAACGGTGAAATCGTCCGTGGAGGGTCAGTGAAGGACGCCGTGTGAATGTTTTCTTGTGTGTTTGGTTGTAATGAATGGAACTCTTTGCCCCCCAGATCCTCGAGGACAGCGGGGTCGTTTTGAACGACGAGCATTTCCACGAGTTCGCCGAGCTCCTGGGCGTGGCGGGCGGCGGCGTGGAGCGCTCGGCATTCCTGGCAGAGTACGAGGGTGAGACACACCAGCATGCAGCGGCGTTTTCAATACTTAAATCCAGATTTTATAAAATCCCTTCCTACTCCCCACCGGGCTCCCCCCCACCCACGGTGATCAAACACCACCCCGGCTTCCTGTTAAAATGATGTCTTTCTTTCTTAGCGCACGAGCCAGCGGAGAAATCATCCCGGATTATAAATAGAGTCAGAGTGATCCTCTTGGTTTCTCATTAGGAGCACGATGATTCAGAATCACACTCATTCCTGCTTGTTTGGGCTAATTATACGCTTTGGAGGCAGAAAACAGAGCAGCAGGGCATCGCTCTCATTTGTAACATCTACACACAAAATAATAAAAAGAATACACAGAATCACCAAACAAAGCCAGGACGTGAAGTCTGGTTTGTGAGGCACGAAGGTTTAGAGGGAGCTTCTAATTCACTATAATAAAAATAATTCAATATGTGTAATGTGTGTTGTATGTGATGACATCTATGATAGAACAGAGAAAAGAAGATCTCCATATTTGAGGGACTGAAAACAGCATTTTGTGACATTTCTTTATGAAAAATGACTTTTGATGATGAACAGATGATGAAAATAGTTGGTGATTATATTTCTGTGGATCTGTTAGTGGAATTAGTTTTCCTTTCATTTGTGGTCCTTCTGTAAAAAGCTGTCTCCAAACATCATGTTGGTTGTTTAGAGGACAATAACATCTCATTTAATGTGATGAACAAGTGACATCATAAGTAGACTGAATACTGACCATTGGATTGGTACAAATATGGAGTTTACCACAGCTGGAAGGGGCTGGAAAAGCATGGAAATGCACCTGGAAATGCTTGGAAAGTGCTTGAATTTGACTTTGGATGTAACATGTATTTTTTCCATGTTTCTGCAGCCAGCGGCGTGCGGCGGCGGTGGCGGCGCTCCGAGGGTCAGGCTGACGAGGACGGGGTCACGTCTGCTGAACGGTGTCTGGCTGTCATGAAGACCAGGATCAAGATCCACCATGGGGTGAGGAGGAAGCTGCTAATCGGCAACGAATTCAGCCGTTATTTTAATTTTAAAAAGAAGAAGGGAGCCTGCGTTTCCCTTAAAGTTAGATTCCCTTAGATTTTTAACAACATCAAAAGGCGTTTTGGCTCTTAATGCGGCGTTTTCTCTCCGGCGCTTTAAGCCTTTAGAAGAGACATGACAGGAAAGTGATGCTGACAGAATAAATGTATTAATGTGAGAGCAGTTGGTGCTGTGTGCAAACGTCTTTCACAAAGTCTATATTTACATATTTGCAAAAATCTCAAAGCAAAAATAATACATAAAAAAGGCAAATGGCCAACGAACGGCAGAGAACGAGTCGAAGCTAAACAACAATAATGAAGAACAGGTGAAAGTTTTCAGCATTTAATTCATTTTATTATTATTACTTGTTTTTTCCCTTTATTTAATTACATTTTTTTATTGCATTTTTTTAAATGTTTATTTGGAAAAGACAGTTTTACAAAAAAACAACATTAATCAAGATACTTTTCCAGTTTTTTTTGGCAAAGAGACGTTTTTAAGCGCCGCATCGAGTCGGCGAGCTGCTGGTTTCTGTTCGATGAAACCTGGAACCCGTTTTGGTAAAAGTCCAGACTCTGCTTTAACAGCTGAGTTAGTGTGAACACATACGACACCACACAGAA
The DNA here is from genome assembly GCF_963514095.1 of Eutrigla gurnardus. NCBI lineage: Eukaryota > Metazoa > Chordata > Actinopteri > Perciformes > Triglidae > Eutrigla > Eutrigla gurnardus. The sequence goes on from NC_139932.1 coordinate 17,807,176, forward strand.
ACACAGTTAACTCAGTGAACGTCTTCTGCTCCCGTCAGGACACCCGGACGGCGTTCCGCGCGGCCGACAGGAAGCGGCGCGGCGTGCTCGACGGCAGTGACCTCCGACGGCTGTGCCGCGGCCTCGGCCTGTCCTGCAGCGAGGCGGAGCACTGGCGGCTGCTGGACCTGATCGGCCTGCGCCCCGGCAGAAACCTCAACTACGCAGAATTCGTTGACGTCGTGGAAAATAACGGCAAACGAGGCGCTCAAACGGCGTCCGTGTGAGTCCCACGCGTTATTATCTACACATAATTACACATCTACACGTAATTACATACATACATGGATAATTATATACATCTGCATACCTACAAATAATAAGGTAGTAGTATTTAACAATAATGGGAATAATGATGATGATTAATTAACCCCCCCAAAAAAATTATAAAAAAAAATTAAATAATAATAGTCAAAATAAAAAAGGGAATAATTTAAATAATAATAACAAATTATATAGAATAAATAACAAGATAAAAAATAAAATAATAAAGGTGGTGATGGGATGAGAAAGATGTGTTTTTATGTTTGTGTTCCCGTCTCTCCGGACAGACCCGAGCAGCTCCACGAGCTGCTGGCCTTCGACGCCGGCTACAAGTGGCCGACCATGTCTAAGGTGGGCGAACGCCACAGGAAGCATCACGTGATTGTTGGCGATGTAACGCCGCAGGAAGCATCACGTGATTGTTGGCGATGTAACGCCGCAGGAAGCATCACGTGATTGTTGGCGATGTACCGCCACAGGAAGCATCACGTGACTGTTGGCGATGTAACGCCACAGGAAGCATCACGTGATTGTTGGCGATGTAACGCCGCAGGAAGCATCACGTGATTGTTGGCGATGTACCGCCACAGGAAGCATCACGTGATTGTTGGCGATGTAACGCCGCAGGAAGCATCACGTGATTGTTGGCGATGTACCGCCACAGGAAGCATCACGTGATTGTTGGCGATGTAACGCCGCAGGAAGCATCACGTGATTGTTGGCGATGTAACGCCACAGGAAGCATCACGTGATTGTTGGCGATGTAACGCCACAGGAAGCATCACGTGATTGTTGGCGATGTAACGCCGCAGGAAGCATCACGTGATTGTTGGCGATGTAACGCCGCAGGAAGCATCACGTGATTGTTGGCGATGTAACGCCACAGGAAGCATCACGTGATTGTTGGCGATGTAACGCCACAGGAAGCATCACGTGATTGTTGGCGATGTAACGCCACAGGAAGCATCACGTGATTGTTGGCGATGTAACGCCACAGGAAGCATCACGTGATTGTTGGCGATGTAACGCCGCAGGAAGCATCACGTGATTGTTGGCGATGTAACGCCACAGGAAGCATCACGTGATTGTTGGCGATGTAACGCCACAGGAAGCATCACGTGATTGTTGGCGATGTAACGCCACAGGAAGCATCACGTGATTGTTGGCGATGTAACGCCACAGGAAGCATCACGTGATTGTTGGCGATGTAACGCCACAGGAAGCATCACGTGATTGTTGGCGATGTAACGCCACAGGAAGCATCACGTGATTGTTGGCGATGTAACGCCACAGGAAGCATCACGTGATTGTTGGCGATGTAACGCCACAGGAAGCATCCCGTGATTGTTGGCGATGTAACGGTCTGAGCCGGTTCCTCTCCCCGTTCAGGCGCTGTGCCAGTTCGACGGCGACGGCGAGGGTTGGATCGCTAAGACGAGCCTGAGGCGCCTCCTCTTCTCCTACGCTCTGCCCCTCAGCTCGGACCAGTTCCACCAGCTCTGGTCCAGGTAAGAGGCATTTCAAGGTTGGAAAAGTGCTTGAAAGTGCTTGAATTTGACTTTGAAAAAGGCGTCAGAACCCTGCTATCTGTGTTTTTTTCCAGGTATGACCCAGAGGGACGGGGCCGCGTGACAGCCGCAGACTTCCTGGAAAAGCTGGGCTGTTGTCACGGAGCCGACGTCGGGGCTCGGCGCCGGAAGCTGAACCCGGCCGGGGTCGGGCAGAACGCCGACAGACCAGCGACCTCCGACGCTGCGTGTCTGGAACGTATCGAGTAAGTGGACGTTTTAGTTTATCCTCACATGGCGTTTCTGCATTTCTTTTAACCAGATGGGAGATCGGTGTCTGGGTTAAAACGATGACGTGACACCTGCTTTTTAAACGGAGGTTAACACAATATGGATAACGGCAACCACGAGTGAGTAGCGGCGGGCCGATATCAGCTGTCAGTGGACAGATGGTCCAGCGTTTCAGGGTCGGAAGGCTAACTCCAATCAGCTGCTCCGCTGTCTGACAACACCACGGGTCTAACACCGCCGTAACTGATGCCACACTCATTTAGTGTTATTAATTACACCTGTGTCAGGTCATCATGGCTGCAGGGAAGAAGGGCCAACTGACTGCTGATTGGCCAGGAGCGGGGGCCAGCGGGAGGGGGGATACAAACATACAAACTGAGAAATGTTTTCAATTATATCACAAATTGTTGATTCATTTATATATTTCTTAAGGGAAGGCAACCTGCTAATAAAATGCATATTTAATTAAAATGTTCTCTCTGTTTAAACAAAACATAACTTTTAACACAATTATAAAATGCATGCAGCCATAGAAGTTTAGTTTTCCACCACGTTCTGCCCTCAGACAGGTTCTGCAGGAGAACCACCGGCGGCTGAGCGCCGCGTTGAAAAGTCAGGGAATCAAACTCACGATGATGCAGTCTGTTGAGGGTTTCTTCTCTGTTTTGGTGCATTCAGACTGGAGGTCCGCATGGATGCAGACTGCCAGAGACTGGCCTACATGGATTTCTTGTCGGCGTTCGACCATAAAGCGAAGAAGAGCCGTGAGCCTCCTCCTCCTGCTACTCCTGATGCCGTGCGCCAGATAGAGTCCTTGGACCACCTCAGTCCCGGTGTGGGTCTGGCGAGGCTGCGAGACCTGGTCGCCGCCTCGGCTCCTCATCTGCATAAGGTGACGCTCACGCCAGACGTCATTCTTTCACCTCCGTCGTCGGGTTTTCTCCTCATCCTCACCTTCCTGTCCTGCAGGCGTTCTCGGCCTTCAGCCAGAGCGGCACGGCGGCGCTCAAAGCTCTCGACTTCCGGCGCCTTCTGGAGAGTTTCTGTTCTCGTCTGTCGGACAAGCAGTTCAGACTGTTGCTGACCGAGCTGCAGCTGGACCCCAAGACCGCCACCGTGGACTGGCAGGACTTCCTCCACAAGTTCCGGTCCCGGAGCCCGCCGGTAAGAGGAGCCGCTCCTCCGGACGCTTCGGGGGGTCGATCAACAGTCATAGCTGATATGAACAAGTTTCTTGGTTCCGCTGACACCGCATGTTTGCCGTTGCTATGACAACAAGTGAAAGCTACCGCTAGCATCTTAGCCCAACCTCCCTGCGTTGGAATGTATAATCGTTGTATCATCATGTTTCCAGGGACACTTTTTTTTAAATTTGAGGAACGGTTTGAAATCAAGCAAAAGCTAAAAATCTTCAACACCAACATTTCCATTTCCATCAGCAACCACCAAAAACATCGATGTTGTCGTAGAATTCTGGGTGCCCACTATCATGTTCTTCCCCTTTCCAGACCCGGACCACTGAAACCCCAGATAACCTGCAGCAGATCCAGGACGTGGTCTCGGGTCAAATCACCAAAGACCTGACGGATCTGGATCCCTCCGACAGCACGACAATCCCTGAAGAGCAGTTTAGGTGTTCGAGACTCACACATGACCAGGTGAAGCCAGAAAACCTCTTTTTACTCACATTCAGGGTCGGTATGGTGCTGGAAATCCTTGAAAACACTTGAATTCTAGTGTGGTGTTGTCAAGGTTTGAAAAGTGCTTGGATTTAGACTAAAGGTCTTGAAATGTGTGTTGTATGTGATGACATCTATGATAGAACAGAGAAAAGAAGATCTCCATATCTGAGGGACTGAAAACAGCATTTTGTGACATTTCTTTATGAAAAATGACTTTTGATGATGAACAGATGATGAAAATAGTTGGTGATTATATTTCTGTGGATCTGTTAGTGGAATTAGTTTTCCTTTCATTTGTGGTCCTTCTGTAAAAAGCTGTCTCCAAACATCATGTTGGTTGTTTAGAGGACAATAACATCTCATTTAATGTGATGAACAAGTGGCATAATAAGTAGACTGAATACTGACCATTGGATTGATACAAAGATGGAGTTTACCACAGCTGGAAGGGGCTGGAAAAGCATGGAAATGCACCTGGAAATGCTTGGAAAGTGCTTGAATGTGACTTTGGAGGAGGCGTAGGAACCCTGGATGATCCAGTGTTTTCTAATTCAGAGGATTCATTCAGAGTCTCCCGGCATCAGTCGGCGGTGACAAACGAGGAGGCTGAGTTTCATTGCGTTCGCCAGATATGTTTTCTTTAATTATTCCAATCAAAAATCTAATTTATCTTGGCTGATAATTATTGACTGTGATTGTGAGAAAGTCAGTCATCTGTAAAGCCGATCCTCCGTGCTGCTGGAGCTCTCTCTTCAGGGGACTCGGCCCCCTCAGCGCCGGTGATGATTATCTCCGCCAGGCACGAGCTGCCGGGGTGTGTGTGTGTGTGTGTGTGTGTGTGTGTGTGTGTGTGTGTGTGTGTGTGTGTGTGTGTGTTTGTAATTTCGTAAGTTATTATGTAGTGATTGTGTTTTATGTTGGGACCCTTGGAAACGAGATGATACATCTCAAGAGGTTTATCCAAAATAAACAAATTTCAAACAAGCCTGATTTCAAATATATTTAAAACCCATTTCATTGAGTGTTTTTGTGATTTTGTCGATTGCAAAGCGGCAACGAGCATCTCCAGCCTCCACTCGTCTGTCGAAGGCCACGGTTCTGCCTTTTTGTCGGGGCTCAAACAAAAGATAGATCCAATATATTCAGATATGTTCTGATCCACAAAAGTGAGCCGCTATACAAGATTAATAAATCCCCATTTTGTGATCTTATTTTTTTATTCACTTTTCTAGTCTTGTGTGTGTTTTCTTCACAGAGAAGAAGAGAAGAGTCCAGAGAAACAACATCCTGTCGCCCGGCAACCGCAGGCGGCGCTCTGCAACGCACCAAGGTACAACGTATCCTATGACAGTCAAGCCTTTATCTATTGTATAAACATGTACATTTATAAATATAACAAACGTCAGCTCGGGTTTAGCTGCACGACGCCACCTGCTCCGTGTTTTCTTACCACGAGAAGAGGGAAAGGATGCGTTGTCAAATCATTAATTTACATATTTTTTAAATGTTTATTACACAAGATAAATCGTACGAGCTTCCTGGTTCAAACCCTCCTTTCCCCCCCCAGTCCGCCCCCCAGACCTCCTCCAGGCGTCCGGCCTCGGTGGGGAGTCCGTGGACAGGAAGTCTGCCGGGCAGCAGCGAGAGGAGGCTGCGTGCGGCGGTGCGGCGCCGCTGGAAGCAGATCCTGAGGAACTGCACCGAGAAAGACCCCCGGCGAGAGGGACGCGTCGGCACCGCCTCTTTCCTGGGTGAGCAGCCAATCAGTACGACCCCCGACTCGTCCACCGCCACACGCTAACCACCGCCTCTGTGTCGCAGACGTCCTCCGATCCCTCGGCGTCGACCTGACTCGGGAGCAGCTGGAGAGTCTGACCTCGGCGTCTGACGTCATCAGCGGCGGCTGCGTGCGGTATCACGACTTCCTCCGTCACTTCCTCCTGGACCAGAAACCAGCAGAGACCAGGACGGCTTGGGAGCCGCGTAGACTCAGTCTAAGTCCTGCACCGGTAAGAAAACTCATCTACGTCAGCTCCACCCTCCACTCTCACAAGCTCATTAATAAACACTTGTTTTTTATCGCTAAAGGCAAACCATTATCTGGATAAATATCGGAAAAAAGAGCCTGATTATAAAATACAGGACACAAAAATACAGTTTTAAAATCATCATTTATACGACGCCGTAGAAAAAAAAACTGAGCCGAGAGGGGGGGGGGCAATATCCAGAGGAAAAAAAGTGATACGCCGTATATTTAAGATAATTTGATTGCTTTTCACTAAAGAACACGTGTCATTTATCTGTGACACAATAAAAACATTTCTAAACACAATCCAAAGGTAGACCAGTACGTTGAAGTGTCATTCTTTAAGCTCGTTTAGCTGATTACCGGTTTAACGTATCGTCCCCTCCGCCGACTCCAACCAAGCGACTCCGCTGTTTGCAGGCGG
>NC_139932.1:17815909-17820909 GCF_963514095.1 Eutrigla gurnardus
TCTGAGGACGGCGAGCCGACGGAAACGGGAGAAAGAGAGCTCGGCATTGTGGGTGGAGAGGCAGACGAGGTTGGGAGGATATATGAAAGCTAGTTGTATTAATGGCAAAGTAAGAATAAATCAGCCGGCCTCCCCCGGGATTACTAATGTAATTATTTGAACGAGGGTTCTCATTAGAATGTGCAGAGGTGTGGAAGACCCGGAGACGGTTTAGCTCCTGGAAATTAACTCGCTGGGCTCCATAATTGATACGAGACACAGATACCTTTGATTGGAACAAAAGCCTGGAAAAAGAAGTTGAGAAAAAGTTTCCTCGCCGCCTTCAGAACAAACCAAAGGCAGATAAAGATAAAAAGGAGGAGGAGGGGGGAGTAAGGAGGCAGGATCCGGCAGTCACACATGAGGTTTTATTCAAATCGGTGAACAGTCTCTCAGAACCAGCAGAGTCCTCCTACTGGTTTCAAGAAAGAGAGGTACTTTACATTTTATTTTATTTTTTTGCAGCTGTTGGGTCATTTAAACAGTTTCTTTTAAAAAAAAGAAAAAACATCCCGAACAACGATGGCAAAATACCATACGAACACTTTTATTCCAAAATGCTAAACATCCATTAATAAAGAAGAAGAAAAAAAGACCTGAAGTGTTTAAGTATCCAGTCATGTCGAAGCAAAGAGGAGGAAAAAAACAATGCTTTTAGAAAGTGCTTTCAAGTTTTTTTTTAGCTGTCAATCACTCGGCCTGCGTAGGCGGCCGTCCCTTTTTTTATATTTAATTTCTTTTCAAACGGTAACGAATCTCATTTTGGAACAAAACTCTTCATATGCAGATTGTCTGAGTAGCAGAAGTCATTAACTCCTTTAAGCATGCCTCAAGAAAGGAAAGCAAGATAAATCGTACAGCAGAAAAACAACGAAACAAACAAACAAACAGGAAACACGGAACGGAGCGACTGAAGCCGAAGAAGAAGAAGAAGAGAAAGAGGAAGAGGAGCATCAAAGTGAACGTCTAAATGAGGCGGTGGAGAGTCGGACCGAGCAGACGGAGATTTCTTCATGCGATGATGAAAGTTCCTCCTCGTCTTTTTGGTTTTTTAATAGTTCCCTTTTATTCCCTTTCTTGAAACGTTTTCCTTCGTGGACGTTAGTTCAGTTCTTTATTTCCCTCTACTTCTATACTTACTATTTGTATTAACACACACTCACTGTCCTCTGGCTACATTCAGTCCTGATCTAAAATTTCATCCTAATGATCGATCGTGCCGGCGATCAACAAAGAAACATTACCAAAAAAAACCTAAACTATAAGTAAAATGGAGCTTTGCTGCCGAGAAAATGTTTCAAATGTTTGTTTTTTTAATAAATAATTAAGGGCGATAGTTCTCACTTGACAAAAGAAATTAGCTACACAATAAAACACTGTATTTCCTAGAAGCTTTTAATGTGAAATATCCACAGGAAGTACCTTATCTTTACAGCGAGCTGGACGATACGGCCGCAAAATAGTTTTTTCCTATGGATCAATGCCGATTGATAATTTACTTTTTAGGACGACCTCACACCAGGTGATCCGTACCAGGCTCAAGCCCGGTCTACTTTCCTCGGTCCTGGTCCTGGTCCTGGTTTGGAAGAGGTGTGCTTCGGCACGGTACGGTTGATCGTGCCCAAGCATGAGTACGCGCTTTGCACAAGCAACTTCTTGAAATGACTTTTGACTGAAAATACTGTTGATGACACAGATGGGTTCTGGGTCGGACTTGGGCCCGGAGCAATGTGAGTCCAGGCCGGCGGGGGAGGCGGGACAATCGTGCTTTGGCACGGTACGGATCAGTCTACAAGTATTCTCCTTAGGATCCTCGCAAAAAAACACAAGCAGATAAACATCAGAACCAACGGATTTCAAAAATGATTAAATTATGACATAAATATGCACCTTAATTCCTGTGTGTGTAATCAATAAGCAACGTAATCTTAATTCTAAACCGACCCTCAAATATAAACACCGAGCTGTTCCGATAACTATTAGCGTAACACGTAGAGACACCTCCCGCTGTCATCCACACACACGGCGGGTTTTCCTCGTCGAGCTCTTTTGGCCCATTTGGAAACATTAAGACATCAGCTGCACGATGAATGCTGATGTGGCGAGGAAGCCGCCGCCACCGCCGCCCCGGGGAGCGCCGCTACATATTATCGGCAAGCGGCGAAGATCAAAGCGTGACGTGGTCTTGTTATGCCGAGCACATCCAGACTCTCGCTGAGTGAATTCAGAAAATAAAGCAAAAAAAGAAAGAAAAAAAGAAAAGCTTTCCCTTTTTTTCCTTTTTTTTAAACAAACTGCTGAGAGACATGATAGAGTTAATAATCAGCGTCACACAGAAGAAAATACCATAATAAGCATTTACATTACTGAGAAATAGACCAAAGGAAATGTAACAACCACAAATATTAACAAGATTTTTTTTTTAAGTCCATAGCAACGACTTGGAAATCTTCTTTACATCGACAGAGAACATTTACATTGACCAGTCACAGTACACGTAGTTACAGCTTTACTCCTCTTGAAAAGGGGATACAAAGTTCTGTCTCTCCCGACGCGAGGGAGGGTCCTTGAATCCACCGCCCACATGAGTAGCGTTAGCATGTAGCATCTGCTGTCCACTCTCAATCGTCGCAGAAAAAACCATGCTAGTCATTCACAGGGAGGAAGGAGAGAAAAACGTGAGGCTACGTTTACACGACAACAGTCTTCGAAAAAAAAAAAAAACGGCAACGTTTTAAAAAAGACAACATTATTTTTGAAAAAAATTCCGCAAAAACGGAGCTAAAACGCTGCAGTGTGCATGCCAGGCCAGCAGGTGGCGGTGAAACGTCGTAATAGTAGAAAGCCCTTTCCGGTGCATCCGGTGAACCCGGATAAAGGTGTCGCACACAAACTCGTTTTTTTCTCAGCGTGTGCAAACAAAAACTCGATAATTTTACATAACGTGCGAAGTTGAGCTGTGATGTCACTGTTTCCACGACGACCGGGTTTTTACTGGTTTACGTGGTGACGCTGGAGTTGCATATTCAAAAGTTTTCATTTTGCAGCCAACTCAAAACATCGGCTCGTGGTTGAACGTCCAGAACGTAAAGATTACTTGTGCGTGTTTGAAAACGTTGTCGTGTAAACGGCCGCTGAAGAAGAGGAGGTGAAAGGGGAGGAGTGCTGTGTGATTCCTCCTTGAGGCTTACAAAGGCCCGTAATGAGGCCCCCCCGGGGTCTGAGTCCATGTCTCACACCCAGACTCTCCTCGCCGCCCTCCGGTGGAGGCGCCTCAACGGTGGAGGCGCCTCGCCGCCCTCCCTCTGATCTCACACACATGCTGCTCGCAGCTCCGGGCCGGAGGAGGCGACGGCAGGAAGTGAGGAGTTCTAAAAGTACGTAAAAATCCCGTAAATGTTCGGTTGCTGCCGCCGAGTCTGGGCTCCGAAGTTTGCTCCTCTTTGAGTCCGGCTGGTTGCAGTCCAGTTGAGATTGTCAGAGCAGTAGATGGAGACAGAGAAACGTCCCTCTGTGTGTGTTGTTGAGATGAAGACATGACGGCACATGAAATAACATTAACGGCGTGATGGGGGGTCCCTCCCTCGTTCCGCTCCATCTCCAGGTGACGTCAACGCCCGCCTCATTATTTACAGAACCCGCTCGCCTCCCCCCTGCCGGCGACCTCACCGGCGACCTCACCGGCGACCTCACCGACCCCCCTTGGCTTCCTTCTCCCGGTTGGCGGTGGCCGGTGTGGTGCCGGCCGCCTCCAGTCATGTGGCCCTGGGGTTGGGAAGGTCGAAGACGATGGGCGCGTTCATGGGCAGGAAGTTGACAGTGCAGGCCGAGGCGTTGACGAACGTCGTGGTGCCGTCGGTCATCATGCCGTAACCTAGGCAACCGAAACAACAGAGATCAGCTGACTTGTCGCCGGGCGGGTTCCTTACATTTTTACATTTATTTTTATTTTACTGCCGTCGCGACATCGTTCACTCATCTCAACTCAAGATTAGTTTTGGGTATTGTTTTTTTTTATTATTTTGCATTTGGTAAAGTAAAATAAAGTGCGAATGCTTGTAGTTTTGATATATTCTCAAAAATGTAATCTTCGCCTAGTTTCAACTATCTCCCTCGCCCTTCGACTTTATTCTGAAAACAGTACTTTGACCTTTTTCTCTTTTTAAATCTCAATTCACTGGACTTATAAAGCACAGTTTAAGGTATTGTTTAAGACACTTTAGATCTACTTCATTCTGGTTTTTTTAGACATCATTCTTGAAATGAAAGGAAAACGACTGATTTATATTTTCTTATTCTCAACATCATTCACAAAATGCCAAAAAAAAAAGAAGCCTCATTTTGGCCCCTCATGCTCTCCGTAGATCCGACACCTGCCTTTCTCAGATGTTAAATTAGCTGAGCTGCAGTCGTCGGTCATAAAGCAGCTATTTGTCCACATTCCCATCCTCTCCTTCACATATTATGGGATAGTTACTCCTTTATTTTATTGCTTACTGCTCAAATGTTCGCCTCCCCAAAGGTGTGATTAAATTACACAATTAAATCAGCCGTCGATCACAGTGGACGAACGGCAGATAGCAGAAGTATCACAGCACATCATTTCCAAAGAGGCGAGAATCCAGTTTGAGCAAATGTAACTGGATTTGAGCACGTTAGAGTGTGACATTAACGCCACTACAGTTTAAAAAAAAAAGCTTCAAAGGCACTTTGGATCAGCGGCAGATGTATAAGTGTTACCGTTTTGTCGAGCATAAGTTAACCGCCGTCTCTCCGAGTGCTACCGTAGCATTTTAGCTTCCTCTGTGATTTTTCAGGAGTAGGTGTCACCGTCTCCTCGGGAAGAGAAAACGAAACGAGAAAACCGTGTCTCTCCGTTCAGATTTAGAATACATGAATATGATATTTCTCCATTTGCATTAAAGCAGGGAGCTTCTTCGGCTCATTTCTCCTCCTCATGA
>NC_139932.1:17825909-17853426 GCF_963514095.1 Eutrigla gurnardus
GTCTCACACACACACATAAACACACCGTCTCCTTGTCCTCCTCTCTAATTAAGAAAGCCACAAAACGGGGTCTCCGGGTCAGCCGCGCAGGGATGGGAGGGGGGGTCAAGCAAGCTCACAGTGGCAGTGCATCGTGGGAAATCCCGTTTTTGCGTTTCGGCTTCGGGGAGCCGTCACTTCCTTGAACATTTCTAACGAACGATGCACAATTTAAATAATTCACCGGCGAATATTAAAACATTTCGGCTGCGTATTAACGGTGTAATATTCATGTCCGTCTTCACGTGGACGTCTCCGTTAAAACGGGATGAGCTCGGAGAGAAGACACTCTCTAATCCGTATATTATATATATATTATATATATTATATGGGAAAGCTTGATGAGGATGGAGAGAACAGAAGTGAGCTTAAAGGGCCAGTGTGCAGCATTCAGGGGATCAATCAGAGCCGAGGCTATTACAATTATAACTGTTAAAGATCCATATATTTATAGAACATACTTTAATTCTATTGTGGCATTTCTACATCACAATTTCACAACATGACATTTAACAAACAGGACAATTTATATTTACTTAATATGGTTGTATTCATGTTCATGTTGGTGTATTTTGGGACATTTAAATGAGGAAGATCTCCATATTTGAGGGACTGAAAACAGCATTTTGTGACATTTCTTTATGAAAAATGACTTTTGATGATGAACAGATGATGAAAATAGTTGGTGATTATATTTCTGTGGATCTGTTAGTGGAATTAGTTTTCCTTTCATTTGTGGTCCTTCTGTAAAAAGCTGTCTCCAAACATCATGTTGGTTGTTTAGAGGACAATAACATCTCATTTAATGTGATGAACAAGTGACATAATAAGTAGACTGAATACTGACCATTGGATTGATACAAAGATGGAGTTTACCACAGCTGGAAGGGGCTGGAAATGCATGGAAATGCACCTGGAAATGCTTGGAATGTGCTTGAATTTAAACTTTGGGAATGGTGGAGGAACCCTGTGAATATTCTGTAAATGTGATCGGCTGGTATTTGTTATAGATTTCTTTTTTTTTGTTGTGTTAGAAAAACAACAACAAAACAGATGCTTGTGTGTTGGAGAGCTCAATCACACACACACACACACACACACACCTCCCTGAGGACGAAGAGGAAACTCAACAATAAACTTTAAGTGTGTTTGAACCCAAACAGCTCGCATGTTTCACTGTGAGTTTCTCTGGAGGGAGTCCATGAATCATTGAACACCTCCCTCCCTCTCTCTCTCCCTCTCTCTCCCTCCCTCCCTCTCCCCCTCTCTCTCTCTCCCTCTCTCTCTCCCTCCCTCCCTCTCTCTCTCTCTCCCTCTCTCTCTCCCTCCCTCTCTCTCCCTCCCTCCCTCTCCCCCCCTCTCTCTCTCCCTCTCTCTCTCCCTCCCTCCCTCTCTCTCTCCCTCCCTCCCTCTCCCCCTCTCTCTCTCTCCCTCTCTCTCTCCCTCCCTCCCTCTCTCTCTCTCTCCCTCTCTCTCTCCCTCCCTCTCTCTCCCTCCCTCTCTCTCTCCCTCCCTCCGGTTCTCCGGTTCTGCTCCTCGTTAGCGGGGGAACGACCTGCTGCCAGCCGAGCAGCCGGCTCTCTGAGACGCTGCCGTCTGTGTTGGAGAGGCGTTTATTCTTTTATTTATTTTATATTTTATATTTTATTCTGGAGGTCCAGCAGGAGAGTTTGGACACGTTGGGTATCAAACTTTATGAAAACCTGCCAAAGAATGTGTTCGTAGTATTTTTTCAAGCTGCCGGTTTATATTTCATTAAAGCCACAGCGGTTCATTTTATACTAGCGTCCGACCCGCGGTTGCTAGCGTTATAGACCAGCATGCATTGCTGCGAAGGAAAAAACAAGCAGCGCGATCGAGACAACATCTATTTAAATTAACGTGAGCAGGACATCGCAACATAAATGGCCACAAAAGTACTTAGTATTAATATCTAATTTAAAAAAACACTTATTGTTCCTTTCAAAATAAAAGCCCTGGGCATCACTGCTTAGCAAACCTAACTGTAATACTATATACGAGGAAACTCTACAAATTAGCCGGAGCCGAGAGAGGGGGCAATATTCAGAGAGAAAACATCGCAAATTTGCGTTTTTTAAGTAGCACATTTTTACGAGTTTGTTACGATGCTAACAACCGGCATCAAACACAGTTTCTGATATTAATGACTTAATTATTCACGAGTGCAGCTTTAAGTTTTAAAACCCATCAGTGAGCCACACGTCAAACACGAACACGGTTTTATTTCCACCCGATCTCACACACCGACATGCTGCAGTACACACTCACCAGAGCATCAAACGTGGATTCATCCACCGCGTAAAATAGTCCCCAACCCCAAGAAACGCACTATTCCCTCCTGCTTGAGTCCATTATATGCAGGGTTCATACGGGTGCTGGAAAACCTTGGATTTTAGTGGTGGTGTTTTCAAGGTTTGAAAAGTGGATTTAAAATAAAGTGCTTGAAAGTGCTTGAAATGTCTGTTCTATGTGATTGTTTTCTATTTGTATGAAATCTGAGGTATCGGTACTGGAGCTCAGATGTGATATAAAGGAGGGAGAGAAACACACACACAGAGGGAAAAAAAGAGGAGGAGGGGGGGATTCCGGTAACGAGGTCCGTCTTCGTGGTTAGTGGGGGCGTCGTGTTAATCACCAACACGCTCCGCCGCCGCCAGAACAGCCGACCGCCGTCACCTCGGCTTCATTTAATTAACTGCTCGTGACTTAACGACCCTCGTAACAGCCGTGGGGGGGGGGGGGGGGGGGGGGGGGCTAGCACACACACACACACATATTAGTGAAGGGATGTTTCTTCTATGTTTGACGTGTTTTCCCCCCAACAGCTGTATCTCCCTGCTCTGCCCCCCCCCCCCCCCCCCCCCTCCCCTCATTAGGAAACATCATCACAGAACAATTTCAATTAAAAACGAATGGAGGCTGTTCCACTGAGCCCCCCCCCCCCCCCCCCAGCCAAGCCAGTTGCCTTAAAAAAGAAATGTTGCCTTTGTACGATTCGTAAATAGTTTTGTAGAAGTGTCACATGGTTAAGGCAGTTAGGAGTTGAGAGGGCTGAGTGTTTCTGACTGTGTGTGTGTTTGTGTAAAATTTCAGACCAAGTTCTGCTGCCGAAACCTAATGAAATTAAATTAAATTGCTTATATTTTTGATTAAGATTATATTCAACAGAACTGCTTATATTTCTTCATGTTTGTTTGTTCTCTGACTCTCAGCCTCCAATCAGCTGATCCCCCTCACCTGGTCTCACCTGGCCCCGCCCCCCACCTGGTCCTCGTTACCCTCGTCACCCCCTCTAACTTCTAGAGGCCCTGGCTGCGTTTCAATAACAGTTTGAGTCGCCCTCGCTCACTTGCCCTAAGCACTTGCCCTCGGGGGAATCCCCGCCGCCATCTTAAGGGCTGTTCCAATTCCCTGAACAGCTGAAGTGAACTCCGTGAGATCGACCCTTGAGGGCTGAGTGATCGAGTGAACAACGATAGTCACTTCAGAGCTGTATATCACCCACAATGCATTGCAGTGGTGCACGAAAAATATGTCCATGCGGTGGCGATAATGAACCTCAAACACCATTGTCTGCTGTCTATTCATCACCAAGGAAGAAGAAGAAAGAAGAAAGTAGAAAATTAATTATATTTAATTCATTTTCTTAAATTGTGCAGTTAGACTGTCTGTTGCAGAGTTATGGCAGAGCCCACCGTTTACAAGTGTAAGTATATAAGCAGCCGTATTGCCATCAAGCGTAGAATACGTCTTTGTCTCAATGAAATGAGTCTCCACATATTCTGTGTAATTTGGAATAGGCAGTATAGCGCTACTCCAACAACGTGTGGTTGATCCATGATTGTCTGGGCTGTTAGTGAACGAGGGCAGGTGTGTTCCATTTACCCCTTTCACTCCCCCTCCGCCCTCTTTCCCTCCGCCCTCCAAGGGGCCTCCGTGTGACGTCATAGCAAGGGCTGAGGGCGAGTGAGCGAGGGCGACTCAAACCGTTATTGAAACGCAGCTCCTGAGTCACTGAACCTCTGTTTGCTGCCATGACATGACCTGTCTGTCTGCCTGCCTGTCTGTCTGCTTTGTGCCCCTGAAGGGCTCATCCTGGATCAGCAGGGTTGGGGGTCAGTTGAAGCAAAGAGCGGGTCTCTAAACAGAAAGCTTCACCTTTTAGTTTTCTTTTCCAAATAGTTTTTATTTATTCATTTAATGAAGCTTCTTGGCTGCACCAGAGTCAGCTAGAAGCTGATCATCTCAACACAACCAGAGACTGTCTGTGGTCCCCCAGAGGTCTAGATAGTAGCTCACATTAGTCCAGAGACCAGACTGTGGAGGAACCAGAGACTGTCTGTGGTCCCCCAGAGGTCTAGATAGTAGCTCACATTAGTCCAGAGACCAGACTGTGGAGGAACCAGAGACTGTCTGTGGTCCCCCAGAGTAGGGCTGCAGCTATCGATTCTTTTTGTAATCGATTAATTTAGCACTTTATCGATCGATTAATCGAGGAATCGGATAAAACAAAAATTGCGTTTTTAAACAACCAAAACAAATAATGCATAATGAAAATGATGTGGCTGTAAAATGATCAAGCATTTCTAAAAAAAAATAAACGGAGGTATTCATTCCAACTCCAAAATTTGGCTCCAAAACTAAGCCCATTTATTAAGTGCCAGTGAGAATTTAACAACAATACAGTTAAATCAACTTGGATAAAACATGGATAACATTTAATTTACGTTTTGTTTTGCCAGCAATGGCCCTTTCCTCTCCCTGCCCTAAATATGTGTGTATATAGTGTACTTCTTCTGTGCCATTTATGTATTTAGCTTTCTCTATCACTACAGTAACCGTTAGACCGTTCTTTTCTCTGCTTTGAACTCCGTCCGTTTGGGCAAACACAACAACTCACAGCCAAGCGTAAATCAGGCTTTCCGATTGGCTGTAAAAGCCGCTACGGGAGCCAATACGAGCGTCCGATGCATAAACGTAACTCTATACGTCACTCGCAAGATGGCGGATGAGAAGTGATCGATATACATAAACAAAACGGATAAATGCGCCACGGAGACGAGGAGACATCTAGTCACACATTTTACAACTTTACGCATTCGTTTTGTTGTCAGAAATAAATCGCTCACATGGGCAAGCAGGATACCGTTGTTTAGCCCCGATACTCTCTGTCGTTTACGGACATTCTGAGGCAGACTTTCCGCCATCGCGCCAACTAAATTCAGAATGAATGACCGTGTATGACGCGCTGGTGTGCTTCCTGAACAACGGTCCGTGTGGAACAATCGGATCCCTGCACATAGGCGCGTCATAGGAATTTAACGAGGCTTCGAGGCAGATGTTTTGCCTCGAGGAATTTTCATAATCGACTTAATCGAGTAACTCGATGAATCGTTGCAGCCCTACCCCAGAGGTCTAGATAGTAGCTCACATTAGTCCAGAGACCAGACTGTGGAGGAACCAGAGACTGTCTGTGGTCCCCCAGAGGTCTAGATAGTAGCTCACATTAGTCCAGAGACCAGACTGTGGAGGAACCAGAGACTGTCTGTGGTCCCCCAGAGGTCTAGATAGTAGCTCACATTAGTCCAGAGACCAGACTATGTGGAGGAACCAGACACTGTCTGTGGTCCAAACAACAAGGTCTCTGCTGTATTTATGTCTAGATGACCTTATTTGGAGTGTTGATGGAGCAGCTACAATGTTAGCGTAGCCTAGCATCCATCAACCAGACTCCATTCAGAAAACCAGCGTTTTAACAGTAGTTATCTTGTGGTCTTGCAGACAGACCCAACAAAGCGTGACTCAGCACTTTTTACTGATCACTATCATGTTATTTCAGCATCCTTTTCATCTGCTTATTGATATTAAATCACAGATCAATACTTTAATCTGGTTGTAGAAAGCTTTTTTTGTCCCTTCAGTGAATCTGACCCGCTCAAATAAAGCACCTGAACGCACCGACAGCCCAACCAGGAGCACTGCTCCTTTAAGGTGACCTCTTCGTGGCCTCGCCTCCACCTGTGTGGTGTTGCCCCCCCCCCCCCCCCCCCCCTCTCTCTGCACACGGGCAGATTGAAGACATGTTGGCCCTCAGCAGGATTCATGTAGCTCACAGCAGGTCCAGGACACACACACACACACACACACACACACACAGGGTTTTTACCTCAAGTGTGTCTTTGTGTGTTTGTGTAGAAAGTCATAGAAGGATAAGAAGACACACTAGACCGTCTCCACTGATACACTAACAACACACACACACACACACACTCCGTGAAACTCAGTAGGGGGCCCAGTTGGGTTCAGTTAGTCTGTGTGTGTCCAAGCATCCTGTGAATCCTGGACCAGGACTCTGAGGCATCATAGAGCCCATCTGTGGGACGGAGAGGGGGGACATCTGTCCATGTAACACACTCTCTCTCTCCCTCACACACACACACATACACACACAAATGGGGCGAGCAAGCTAAACCAAATGAACAGCGAGAGGACACAGAAACGACAGTGTGTGTGTGTGTGTGTGTGTGTGTGTGTGTGTGTGTGTGTGTGTGCACAGCTGTGCTCAGCTTTAACACACACAGTAGACATTAGAGTGTGTTGCCACCATGGGACCTTATTTTATATAAACATTTTATAAAGAAAATGTTGGACATTAAGAGAATTATCGACGCGGCTCTAATCAATGCAAAGATGCAAATTGACCCCAAATGTTGACTCATTTCACACAAATCAACGTATTTCAACGAGAGCGAGACGGACAGACGTGAGATCGCTGTCGGCAAGAAAAGTTTGTCCTCCCTCCTCTCAAACAGAGCTGGTTCTCTCTCTCCACCCCATCACACCGACATCCTCTCATTTCCATCCAGTCTGTCCATTCATCTATACTGTACATCCATCCATCCTTCCCCCGGCAGTAAAATCTGCTTGTTTGCTGAATATCGCACCTCGAGGCCTCAATTACACGCACACACCTGGCAGGTCTCCGTCTCCGGCTCGTTCCCCCGTCGTAGTGGGGGGGGGGATGAGGAGGCAGACAAAGAGAACGCAGTGGAGGGAATAAAAGTGAAATGAAAGGAGACGCATCATCGCCACGGAGACACGATGAGTTTAAAACAATAGGCATGAGCGTGGCGCGGCGGACAAGCGGAGGGAAGGAATCGTACTAGTGACAGATGAACCTCTCCCGTCGCCTCCAGTCAGACGATCCAAAACCCCGATTCCTCTCCGGAGGAAGACGGCTTCGTGCCTCGGCGATCAAACTGCCTGTCGACGTGTCATCGAACCGGCGCCGCGTCGTACATACGCCAACTCAAATATATAACGTATAAAAAGAATATTCAAGCTTTGTCACTTCCAAGGTGGAAACAAAAGTGTTGATTTCATCAGAGTACTTCTGTCTATAATCTTTGGAAACTTGAACAAAAGGTGGAAATGATTGCATTTCATAAAATCTAGCCGACAGTTGATCATAGTGACGGTTTTATTACTGCTGATGATCTCAGAAGAGGTCGTTAAAATGCACCTATGCTGCCCCTCCCTCCCAAAAAGCCCAGTCTGCTCTGATTGGTCCCGCCCCCTCACCAGGAATAGGTGAAAATGAATTCCAGGCTCTTGTTCTTCTAGAAGTCCAGACGAAGGTCGTTAGTCTCCACATGGACTCTCCACTCTTACTAGCTTTGTTTGGGGGCGGGGCTTACCAACTGCTGCTAATGTATTACTTGTTGACATCACCACTTTTTGAAGATCTAAATGAGTTCTGTGGGGGGGAGGAACTCCCTCTGGACCTGGACTTCAGGCTTTGACTCTCAGGAGACGTTTTACATCCACATTAAAATCACTATAAACACACTAAAGGAAAGAGAAGAAGAAAAGACCTAATAGGTCCTCTTAAAGTAGCGTTCCCCGCTACCGAGTCCTGAGGCAAACCTGGGCTAATGGGCCTCTGTGGACGGCTACCAACTACCAAAACCACTAAAGAGGAGCACAGCACGGCGATTATGTCATCTTAATCTGCATTGAGGCTCAAATCATGGCTCCAGATTTATTTAAATAAACTATAAACGTTAATGTCAATTCAGCTTGATTAAGTCGCTGCACCACTGAGGCCCAAAGAAAGTTAGAATTAAATCAGCGCCAACCGTTTCAAACGCAGCAAAGCTGGAGCTTTTTTTTGGAGGGGGGCCTGAGTTGTGAGGCCCCAAAAGGTTGGTTGGATGGTTGGATGGATGGATGGTTGGTTAAATGGTTGGATGGATGGTTAAATGGTTGGATGGATGGTTGGTTGGTGTCCCACCGTCTTATTTATCTTATCAACACAGTGAATCTATCGCTGACGGTGGGACGAGTCTCCAATTTATATTCTAGCAGTCAGCAAAAGGAGATAAAGATTCTCAGAATCCTCTAATTGGGATCAACTGGTCATTTAAATTAATTTCATTGGGTCCCTACTTTTTAAGGACTACAAATGTTTGATTAGGTTTAATCTACTGGAGGGGGGGTAGGGTTTCCACACAGTTTCCAATATTTGGTCAAATATAAGGAATCAAGGTGTTGAAGAAGTGGGGAAAAGCCAGTTAGAATGCTTGGATGGTGATGAGCAATGATAAATAACCCCCGAATGTCTTTTTCTATCCAACACTTTGAAGGTCTTCCTTCTATCGCTGCTTCATTTACCTTTTTACAGCTTTGTTTTATTTGTCAAGACCAGCAACTTTGGAGAAAGCCTGCTCCCCCAAAAAATAACTGCAATGTGAAATATGCATCGAGGGAAGCGTATTATGTCGTGAATTACTTTACGTGTTGATGTGTCAGATTAGTTTCAAACGAGTCTGGGTGGTGGACGGGGTCATAAAACACAGGATTTCCACCCAGGAGACTGATGTTAGGGTCCCATTAAAATCATGTCAATTTGTCATTTTGTAGAAAAAACGTACCGTTTCCCAGGAAACCGAATTGGGGGTTTAGGTTAGTTTTATGGGAATGTAATTTTCATAAGAGACGTCGGTTGTTCAGGAACGCTGGAGGCCTGCAGGAGTCGAACAATAGAAACTGCAGCGAGATTGAACGGTGTATTATTTCTGTGTCGACAGACAGAACGCTTTAGTAAAACCGCTGTCAGGCTTCTGGATGAATTGATCTGCACACTCTGATGAAGCCCGCACGCTAGAAAAATGTCTATCCGAGTCATCAGTCATCGCTGATTTCCTCTCTCTTCCCGTCTCACGCGTCTTGTAAGTGGATGAGCCTCAGCCGGGGCACCATTTCCATTTCACAGTACAATACAAAAAAACTAAAAACTGCATGAATCACCGTAAATAAAAAACAACGAAACAGGGCGACGTGACAAACGGGGAAAGGTTCTCTACGTGACTCGTCGTTGTCGCCGCCCCTCTCCACCCGACAAGAGTTTACTGTCAAGAAACGAGATGGTAACAAGCAGCGGGGCTCGTTGGAAAAAACACTTTGTGACGCTTCCCCAGAGCAGGCAGTTCTAGACGAATCCTCCTCCACCCCCCAACCCCACACACAAACCACTCAAAAACTCCCCCCAATCTGCTGGGCTCGACGGCGGGAGGGAACTGGGATGTGACAAGTCAGCCGGGACCCTGGCAGTCAACTTCATGCCCGGCGATAATGAGCTCCCGCCGGAGACGACTTGCACCGGGAGGGAACGGCGAAAACGTTAACGATGCGCTAATCGTTCGAAGTGGAGTGTGTTAAGAATTATTTTTGAGTGTGAAAATGTGAGGATGGGAGGAAAGGAGGGGGGAATGTTCTGGAGAGAGGCAGATGGGCGAACTCCGGCAGGAAGTCCTTGTGAGGGATCGCTACATGTGTCGGATGTGTACGGGGCGGATCAGAGCGCTGTCACTTTAGAGACGACTCAAGTTGCTCCACAGACAAACGGGGTCCGTCTTTCTTTTTTTTTTTACAGCCTCGGTCGGGGCACCGGGGGGGAGCAGCATCAGGTGTGTGGACTCAAACCCACCACGATGATTTAATAATCCATCAAACTACAAGCCAACTTTTGAGTAAAAAAACGGGGAAACCTCCTGTTCTGAAAAGTGAAGCCGATGCTGAAGTGCCATTAAACTTGCATTCTCTCTGCTGGCCATACACCTCTGATTGTATAGAAGTCCATGAGAAAATAAGACCAGATCTGGGTAGAAAAGGACCATGTTTGTCACCAATATTTGAATTTGCACCTGGATTATAAATCGGACTCGGAGCCTAGGCACATGGATACGTCCTAACAAAGGGAGAAAACACCACGGGAGATTTAAACAACATTTTTCACTCTAACTGTCTTGTCTGAGTGAATCGAGCGCTTCTGCCGTTTTCGTTTTCACTCCAATCAAAGTGGCGGTTTGGGTTTTTGTTGTGTGGGAGCAAGAGAAAGGATGTGGATTGTTCTGCCGGGCTACCGGCGATCTATTTATCTTTAAACATTATCGACGGTGATAATGACGGTTTCTGCTGCCGTTAACAGAAAAAAAACAACCATTTTTACTTTTCCTCTTAACCCTTATTCCGTCCCCACAGATTTTAAACATAGACGGGCTCACCGCCGCTTCGCTGTTGCTCCAACTTTTCTGCCGTGTAAATGTCACGACGGGGGAAAAGGAGGAAATCACTCCCCCACTTCACCGTATCGTGACATATTCACGGCTGTAGCGTTAGTGTGCGTTTTTTTTTAATGAAGGGTCGTTTAACTCGCATTTAGAAGCGCTGGGGGAAGCACTTTTGTCCCCTCCTGTTCTAAATAATGACCAATTACTAGGGAGTGCGAGGTGGACTTTGTCGCGTTGGAGGAGGCGACGCCTCAGACGGCGGAGGAGCTGTCACGGGTGGGCGTCGGGGGGGGTTTGGGCGCGCGGCTTTAGGCCTCTAATTGGAGGCAGATTTCACAATGATGTTTCTGATGATGCTGCGGCGTGAGAGGAAGAGGAAGGCGATATGAGGACAGGAAGGAAGTAGATAAAGGGGGTGAGGCAGTGGGAGAAGTGGGGGGTGATGATGAAGACAGCGAGAGAGGGAGGAAGAGGAAGAGAGAACAGACCTCGCTGGTGTTTGTCTTGCAGGGATAATATTCCACCGAAGTCTAATTCTGTCCATAAAAGCTGTTGGACTCTTTTCTTTCTTTCTCTCTCTCTCTCTCTCTCCCGCAACTGGGTACCCCCACCCCAACCCCCTTCCTTTCAGAGTGATAGTTGCCTTGGCAACCGTGGCAAATCTTCCTTTTCTCAAACAGATGTCCCATTTAGTTGGAAATTAGAATGTGTAAAAAAAAAAAAAAAACCCACGAGACGCAAATTATTTCAAAGTTCTCCGGTGAAGAGAAGGAAAAGCAGGAGGGGGGGAGGAGAAGAAAGGAACAGAAAGAGGAGAAAAAGGGAGGGAGGAGGGAGTCTTCGTTCCTCTGCGGTCTTCTGCGATGCTTCAGCGTGTGAATCTTGGAGATTAGCCAGATCACCCAGAGCCGGTGGCTTGTTCAGGGGGAACTGGAGGAGGGTGGAGGGATGGCTCTCTCTCTGGCATACAGGATGGGGTAGTTGGGTGGGGGGCAAGTGGCAACAACTGTTAACCCGGTGCCAATGTAGCAGACGGGCGCAGATAACCAAACTGCCCTCGAGAGGGGAGGGGACTGTGGTCCCTGCACGCTGCAAAAAATATCCTCCTCACAGTTAAGAACCGGAACCTTTTCAACCCGCCGACTGCTGCTATTAATACAAAGAATCGAGTCCAAGAAATTAATCAACAATCGTTTTACCGAGACCACTCGCTCTCACGCTCTCGTTTCAAATGCAAATCAGTACTTGGAAAAACACCCGTTTTAACAGACTATTTGATCAGATTTAAAGGAAAAATCTACCCAAAAAACACTTGAAGCACTTTCATGGTTGAGAAAGAAAAAGAACTTGGCTGGAACGAGCAATTTTTACGCAGCCACACTAGAAATACTGGAGCGCTGACTTTCAGCAATCAACAGGGAGAAATCCATCACAGTAGAACGACCAATCACAGCACAGAGACAGTCGTCTCCATAGGCCGGATGTGCAATGCAGCCTGAAGACATGTTGGATCAGGACCAGGCCAAGAGGCGTCCTGCAGGTGGCAGGAAATGAATGTGAACAAGCAGCTTCTCAAATAATACCAGCAAGTCCCGGGGAAAGGAAACAACGTATTTATTTTATTTAAGGTTAATTTACTAATTTCTGATTGTTGAACAAAAGACGGATCTACCTTTCCAACTTTACATTTTCTTTATACTTTCTTATGTACCTCTGAAGGTTTCTTGAAGATAAATCTCGCCGAGGGCGCCAACGTCGTCAGGGTCAGCGCTGATCTTTGACCAATCAGATTCGACTATGTAAATTCTTAGTCAGGGACACTCCCCCCCCCAAACGCAACGTTGTTTCCACGTGTTTAAAATGCGTGCATCTCTCTTTTGTGCTTCAAGCAATAATAATGCTTTATCATCTGCATAGAAAACCATCAGCAGAAGGTCACAACTTTAGGTCAATATGCATTCTGGTCGTAATAAAACGTACTTAACAGCGTGGATACATAGAGTAAAAAAAACATTACATACAACAGTACATTTTCGCACAAAGTAGCACCCAGAATTATGTTTAAAAAACAAAAACCCCAGCAGTGTCGGATATGCAAATGTTTGTCGGTTTTCTTCTCTAAAGAAAACCCAGCGGAGACAATGTGACTTAATTTCAACGCATCAACATGTTTATCTTGCTGGAAAAGGCTCATTCTTAATGCAAGCGGATCAATCTGAGTTAATCTGCCTCGTTTCACAGAGAACACATTCGTCTGTAGCGAAGGGAAAAAAGGGAAGTCGGCAAGCGTGGAGAGAGAGAGAGTACAGAAAAGAGATATGATTTAACGGCTCGGACACTTTTTGCAGTGTGCGTGGCATCCCCGACTCTGGTCAAGCACCGAACGTAACTGCACGCTGATGAACTGGCGAGACGGAAAGAAGTGTGTGTGTGTGTGTGTGTGTGAGAGAGGGGGAGGAGAGAGACTGAGGCGAGGAGGAACATAAGGACAGAATCACTTTAATTCAGTTTCTCTCCTCGGCGATGCCACATGCCTCGGGGAGGGAAGGCATGTGTGAAATGGAGGAAAATGCCCCGTAGCGCGTCGTAACACACAAAAGCACACACACACACACGTACGTGCACACACGTGCATGTTGAAGCTGTGCCCCCCCCCCCTGGAGGCCATTTAACAGGTAATTTAAAGAGAAATCCCTCCAGGGAAACGACACAGTAAATGTCCTCTCGTCTGTTCTTCCTCTATAACTGTTTATTCTGCTGCAGACTGGCAGACGCTGAGGAGAGATGGAGGGGGGGGTAAGAGGGTGGGAAAGTGACAAGTGTTAAAGTAGGCCAATTTTTTTTCCTTCTTCGTCTTTGTCGTCTTTCCTCCACCAAACCCCTTAAGTACCCGTTTATTAATGTTCAGTGTTCTTCGGCTACTTTATTTGGCTCCGGTGGGAATGTGAGCACGACGAGGATGGGGGAGGGAGGGAGGTGGAGGGGGGGGGGGGGGTGGTCGGGAGGGAGGGGGAGAGAGAGGGATGGAGGTGGGAGAGGGAGGGATGGATGTGGGGGAGGGATGGAGGTGGGAGAGGGAGGGATGGATGTGGGGGAGGGAGGGAGGTGGGGGGGGGGGGGGTCGGGAGGGTGAGGGAGGGATGGATGTGGGAGAGGGAGGGATGTGGGGGAGAGGGAGGGTGAGGGAGGGGTGGAAGTGGGAGAGAGAGGGAGGTGGGAGAGAGAGGGAGGAGGGGAGGCGAGTGAATCAGATAATATTCGTGTAATCTCTGTTGAGGAGACCCAGAAACCCGGCGATTCGTCTCGTTACGTCTTTAACGGAGCAATGCTACGATGTTACGTGACTTCCCAAGTATACGATATGTTTTAAACGTACAGCTGATTTCCGTAGGCTGGAAATGAACTTGTAAACTTTTGGGGGGGGCTGCGTTTATTGTTTGGGGGTCCAGTTTAGCAAGGCCCCGGGTCCAAGATTGAACGAACCACAACAACCGAGTCCTGATCCAAAGACCGGAGGACTGAAGGGAAAGATGCTGTTTTAGTCCCGCGGAGGGGAAACGTGCTGTATAACTGCAGAAAGGCGAGAGTGCAACATCAACACACATCAGTTTAAAAGACGTAGCATGTTTAATAAATGAGTCAAGAATCTAAAAATATAACGGTGGACTGACCGAGCGCTTCCACATGAAATATGAAACGTCACTGCGATTAAACCCTAGCATGAAGTTTCAACAAACGTGATGTCATGGGAATGCGTGAATACAAAATGCCACTTGATTGTTCATTTAATTTAACGTCACGTGGTTAACATCGTTTTTTTGTTTTGGCAACACGACTACAGTCAACAACACTTTTGGGACTCAGACGCTGGTCTACTGGGTGAAAGTCCCGTGTTAGTTTTTAACATTAGCCGAACCCTTTTCTCACTTTTTAAAGGTTGTATCAGCGATTCTGGTTGCCCTCACTTCCGTTGCGAGATCCAGAACAAACAGAGCCAGCTAGCCCCTCCCTCCCATGTTTTGAAAATGATCATGGACGCGCATTTTCATGAACGTGATTGGTTGGAAGACTGTTTATTTTGCTTTTGAGGTGTTGGTAGTACCATTTGTTTTTGTGTGCGATCTCGGAGCCTAGGCTGCCTAGAGAGACATGTTTTTTTGACGGCCTGCTTATGGGGCGGGCAGCTAGCGGATCGTGAGGTAAAAACAGATGAATGTGATCATTTATGTTTCGCTGATACAACCTTTAATGTTACGCCTATTCACTTGCTCTGAGCGGAGTTCGTTATTCTACAAAAAATTACGTTTCTTGGAATCTTGACTGAAAGTGCAGTTTAGTTGTTCGGGAACGTAATTTTGTTGCAGACAGAGTTGCTGGCGGTAGCTTTCACTTGTCGCCGATATAAACAAGTTGCTTGGTTCTGCTAAGAGTGACCCTAATACACCATCGTAGATCTGAGGTCGCTCTCTGGAAGTCTAGATGTGGTCCAGTCCCCCGTTTAGTACCACATTACCGACACGACACCGGCGTAAAAACAAAGACCACTTAATGTTCCCTCTGATGGATTCGCCACCTTAACTTTCTGCCAGTTTGATGTTCATCACTTCCCCCTGAAATGAAGTGAAACCAAATTGCTGCCTTGGAGGCAGGAAGTCGCTCCTCAAAGAAACAGAAAGAAGCTTCTGGAAAACGGTTGGCAGTAATGTAAACTAAACACAATTTGTAGTTAATGGGCTAAAACATTAGCAGTAGCCCGGATTTTGTCATTCATTCTTTCTCTCTCCATCATTCAAAAAAACAAAAAACTTTCTGTGAAGAGGGAGAACAAAGCGCACTCCAACGCTCGGCGAGGACGAGAGAAAGATGGTCGAATTACCTTCACGCCATCTCCGCCATCATTAGACTCATTATCGTTAAATGCAAAAAGAGCTGCCGTTTTTTTTCTGTTTCAACCCCTCCTTTAACTTTAAACCGTGAAAACATGCGAGTTAATTAAAGTCCCTTCCGTTCGCCGCTCATCAGCGAGGACAAGCCATCAAACGGAGCGCAGGTAGTCCATTTCTGTCAAATGGGAGGAGGGGGAGGAGGCCCTCTCTTCATCTCTTTTAGTTTTTGATGAGCTTTCTTAATTGGCCCACTATAGAAGGAGAAGTGAATCCTCAATAATTAAAAAATCTAATTAAGGAGTCTTTTGCATCTCCGTCCTTAATTATTCGGCGGGGAGCAGCGGGGAGCGATACGTTTCTGCCGTTTTCATTTAAAAGAGAGAAAATAAAAAGGTTCCCTCGCCTTCCTCGCTCCCCCGCCACCGCAAATCCCCCCGTCAACAAGCAAGACGACTTTGTGTCTCTCATCGCCGTGTTTGTGTATATGTAGAGGAAAGCTGTCGGCCTCTCCCTGCCTGTCTCACCCTCCTCAGAGACGTCTTTATGAACACTAACAGAGATGCAAAGCTCTTAATAGCGATGTATGGAGACAGTTCTCCTCATCTGCCCCCCCGCCTGTCCTCACCCGCCGTCTCAACCCAACTGACTTGAATTTGGCGGCGAAGAGTACTCAAAGACGAGTGAGACGCCCCCCCCCCCTGCTGGGATTCAGAATCAGGTCTCTAACCCTATTAGTTACAAAGCTATTAGGGCAGCCCCCTAAAATTCAATTATTCTAAGCATCTGTCAAAGAGCCTCGAGCCAAGTCGACTGTTTGACACGTCAACGTGATGTTCCACGTGTGTCCTACTAACAAGTGGTCCTTTGTTGTCCACACACACTTCACGCCCTGCTGCCCCAAGATCTAGATGGATCCGCCGCTGAAAGTAGTCCCCAACAAAATACAATTAGCTGTATAATTGTAGGATCTTTTAAAGACGGATGTCTCTAGACTAGAGGTCTTCAACATTTTCAGGCATTTCAGGGACCCCCTGCAGTACCTCTGTGGACCCCTAGGGGTCCCGGACCCCCACGTTGAAGATCTCTCCTCTAGACTGTCAAATGATTTGAAATGTGAAAACTCTGTCTGAACGTTGTAAACCAAATTGTTTTGTGTTGGATTCTTCAGTTACTCAAAACTGGACCTCCTGGATCCAGACTGGGAGACCCCCATGGTTTCTCGGACAAATATTTACAGTGGCACAGTGATCAGCGCTGTCGCCGCGCAGCGAGAGGGATTCAGATCCGGGGGTTTGGGTTTGCCTTCTGTGTTGGAGTTTGCATGTTCTCCCCATGGATCATGGGTCAGTTGATGGTTGTCACCAGATCCGGCCAAAATCACGACCTCTCGGTATGCCGCAATCGCACCGTTAATACTGCAACATAACGCAGTGGTAGTGTGATGTATTAAATAAGCGTCATTAACGCAATCTCCCCTAGCAACAACAAAACACTAGAAGATGTGCCGAGTCGAGTTTCTTTTGCGAGTCATGCACATTTTACACCACTCTTTGTGAAACTTCTACTTCTGAGCTTTGTTTAAAATGCCCCCTGGTGGCAGGTTCGTCTGAGCGTCAGATAATGATGCAGATGGGTTTACATGGGAGTTAACGGCAATCCTCATACAGAAAAAATCTAATTTTATGAGTTTTCATTATTTTTGTTTTTATTGTGTTTGTTTCTAACTCGTTGAATTGCTTCCATTCTTTTTTACGTATTATTTAATTGTGTATTGTGAGGCTGCAATTATTATATATTTTTTTATTATCAGTACATCTGACGGACTTGCTTTCCATGAAAATGAATTGATTGTCAGAAAATAGAGAAATATTTTTCCATCATAAATCCCGAAGAACAAGTTAATGCGATTTGTCAAAAAAAAAAAAAACGTCTGTTGATTGACTGATCAATTATGGAGCGTCTAGACAAATAATGAGACTGGTGTAGCTGCCGGGGTTCGGGCTTGGTTTCCACGTAGCTGCTTTATAACATCTCGGCATCGAGATGGTATAATAAATCTGTCCATGAATCTAAAACGCACCTTTGAGCATCTCGACGTGAATGTCAAGTGTTGCCTCAAGTTCACGTGATCTATAAAGCATATTCATCGCTGTAACAAAGAGAGATGTGTTTCACTCTTCCTATCACACATCAGTTTGTTCTTAATTGGTCGCTGATGGGGGAAAAAAAGTCCTGGTGGCGGCGTTCGTGCTGGTGGAGGAGCCGATCTGTGGCGACGGCGGCCTCGGCCACGGATCGGCTCATTATTAATAATGACTCGGATGTAATCTGCCGAGGGTTGCCAGATTGGTCTCCGCCCGCCGAGAATCTCAGTTGCTAAATTATGAGTGGAGAGTAGTTCTGAGATCCGGAGCGTCCGAGATCTGTGATACCAGCTGGTGGGACTGTTATGTCGTCTCTGTGTGAATATTTGATTTCATCCTGTTTTTTTTTTTAAAGCAGGATTCAAACAGAAAGATGGAGCTCGGTTTTTACCAATAAATGAAAGACGGATGATACTTTATAATTCTATGCTTGTGTATATTTGTTCAAAAAGGCCTGTAATTTCTGTAGCAGATGATGTTTTTGTGCACTTTAGTCTCTAGAGATTGCTGAAATAATGAATAGCACACTGGCACCATTATTTGTTCTTATTTTCTTCAGCGGAGGGAGTTTGACATCCCATAAAAATGGTAGCCTAAATATGTTGCAGAGCTCCTGTTCTTTATTGTTCTATCTGGAATAGATTCACTGTCTTTTAGCAAATAAATCAAAGCTTCTGCAAATGTTTAGTTTCTAAATTAAGTGCATCCAACTGGAGCTTTTATTAATTTTACTAACACGAAATTTGCATCAAACTTGCTGTTCTAGAACTCGTTCTAAAATGATAAGCATTGATCGGATAATAGTCAAACATCGTAAAAGCATCGTGATTTTTGTAACAAACATTGTGCCTACGATATATAGTGTATGTCTTAATTATCTGTGCGTATAATCCCTGTCAGTCATCACTTATGACTTGATCACCGAGGCAGACCTGATGGCAAACCCGATAACGTGACTACACATCTCATTCCCAGGTCAAAACCCCGCAGAGAGAGCAGGCAGGCCACAGCAGGATGAAAGCATGTCCCTGCATTCATTCAAAATCTGGCACCAATTGGTGGGTGGGTGGGTGAAGGGGCTGGTGGGTGAATAGGTGGGTGGGTGGATGGGCGGGTGAATGGGTGGGTGGGTGAGCAGGTGGATGGGCGGGTGAATGGGCGGGTTGGTGGGTGGTTGGGTGGGTGAAGGGGCTGGTGGGTGGATGGGTGTGTGGATGGGCGGGTGAATTGGTGGGTTGGTTGGTGGGTGGGTGAGTGGGTGGATGGGCAGGTGAATGGGTGGGTGGGTGAGCGAGCAGGTGGATGGGCGGGTGAATGGGCGGGTTGGTGGGTGGTTGGATGGGTGAAGGGGCTGGTGGGTGGATGGGTGTGTGGATGGGCGGGTGAATGGGTGGGTGGGTTGGTGGGTGAGTGGGTGGATGGGCAGGTGAATGGGTGGGTGGGTGAGCAGGTGGATGGGCGGGTGGATAGGTCAGTGGGCAAATGGGTGGATGGGTGATTGGGTGGGTGGGTAAATGGGTGGAGGGATGGGCGCTTGTGTGGGTGAATAGGTGGGTGGGTGATTGGGTGTATGGATCCAAAATGTCCTCCCTTGTAACGCTACGTCATTTGTTCATCGCATAAAGATGAAGCAAAGAGATTCACTTTAGTTGTAAGTCCCTTACGGGGTTCGGACTCCGAGGACCAGCATCGGTATTTTAACAGCTCACAGAGAGACGACTGATGAGAGCAGTCAGACCAAGGGAGTAGGTTTGATTTTGAGATTGGTGGGGACACAAAAGTGCTCCAAGGTAGCACTCATGAAAGTTGACGTTTTTTTGCATTAGCAATCATAATTTCACGTCATGAAAATTTTATAGGTTAGATAACCTAAATCACAAGGTAAAATCACTGATCATCTAGAATCTGAGGTTTTATTGTATTTCCACCACAATTTTATTTGTGTTTTGAAACCGTTGCTCTCTTCTACACAAATACATGAAAATAAGAATTAAAAATAACTTTAAAAAAGTGTATCTCTTTGGCATTAAATATTCTCTTTTATTCAATATCTGTATTGTTGAGCCTCTACTATACACCCTTGAAGTAACTTACACTTTGACTCCTAAAGAAGTCTCTTATATCCACTTTTCTTTTCTTTGACATCCTTCAAATCCTGTACAGCACACACGCACGCACACAAGTACACGCACGCAAATGTTCACAAATGTAAATGACACCACTGATATTAGCTAACATCTAGCTGACGTGACCCAGGAAGAACAAATGCCGAACATGTTGACAACCTGCAGATAACAAGCACTGCCTCTCGTCCGGTCCAACTAGCAGGTTGCAGGTAGTTTTAACAAGCAGAAGGAATGGCAGTGGGGACAGCCAATCACATGTAAGTTAGCGAGAAACCGGCAGCCGATCAGGGAGCGGTATTTAGGTTAGAGGCGGGACTTCTAGCAGAGACCGACATAACCCTTTGTGTGCCATAATCATTGACTAAACACTACGGACAGCGGTTGTATTGATAGTGACTACACAGTAGCGGCTGAATATTGGTAGGGACGTGTCCCTAGCGTCCCTACCCAATTCTACACCCTTGGGTCAGACAGTCGAGTCATATCTGTAACAAACATTGTGCCTACGATATATCATGTAGGTCTTAATTATCTGTGTGTATAATACAGAGGCAGACCGGACACAGAGAGAGCAGGCAGGCCAAAGCAGGATGGAAGCGTGCATGTGGCTGCATTGATTCACAATCTGGCACCTTCCCTCTGGTTTGCAAGGAGGTGTGTGGGTGTGTTCATTTCCGCTTTAGATTGAAACCGCCATTTTTGATGACTGATTGACTTCTTAATCGCACCTGAATCCAGACACCATTCACGCTCTAGCTCACTTGACCGCACTCTCTCTCTTCACTTGCTTGTTGAGCCGGAGAGGACGGGGGTTAGAGTTTGAATAATGTTTCTTACAAACAGCAAACCCGATAACGTGACTACACATCTCATTCCCAGGTCAAAACCCCTCAGAGAGAGCAGGCAGGCCACAGCAGGATGAAAGCGTGTCCCTGCATTCGTTCAAAATCCAAAAGCTTTTAGGACCCAAAACATTCCCAGTGGGAACGCTTGAAAGCTGGAGAGTGTTACTGCGTCGCGGTTCATCAGACAGCGGAGCGTGTGGAGCTTTTTTTCCTTTTCCCATCTCAACCTGTTTGTCGTTATCCATAACGCGCTGCAATTTTCAGCACAATAATGCTGAAAATGCTCATCAGCTGCTTCTTTGTGAGTTCTCGGTGACACCGCAGAACATAAATAGAACCATAAGGAGCGTTAAAGTGCTGCATGACCTGCTGTCATCCCCCAACCCCCCCTCCTTCCACATATGTCCTGATGATGCAGGATGACATCATCAAAACGGTCCAATCAGTGAGTCAGTTGTCAGTCTGTGTGACTTTGTTGTTTTTCTCTGCAGTGTCAGGCTCTCTGCAGTGGTTAATACCCACAATCCTACTGGCTTCCCACATCTCCCTTCGGCGTCCCTTTTCAGGGGGCGGCCGTACAACGGCGTCCGTGACAAATGACTTGTGAAGTCACATTAGCGTCAGTAGATGAAGCGGAGCAGCACTCCCACGCCATCACACCGTCCGCCGTCAGGGCGCTCTGCCGATGCATGCGGTGACAAATCTGGAAGGTTTGGGGAGAACGGAGCAAGAACGATCTAATTTAGGTTGGGATGGTGCAGGAGGGGGAAGGGGGGTAACATGAGGGTGAGTGAGTGTTTGAGAGAGAGGCGTGAGATGGACAGAAAGAACCCGCTGAGAGGCACAAAGCATCACTGCCACTCTGGAGGAGGGCGAGAGAGAGAGGAAATGGGAGGATGAATGGGAGTGAGGGATGGCAGAGGGAATGAGTGAACGGCCCGTGGAGCCAGATGGATGGAGGGATGGAGGAAGAAGAGACAGGAAGTCACAAAAAGGCCGTGGCAGACGACGGGATGGAGGATGAGAGGAGACGGGAATGCAGAGCCAATCAGAACACAGGGAATAGATGGATGGATGAATGGTAGGATGGGTGGATGGGTCAATTGGTGGCTGAGTGGGCGGGTGATTGGGTGGTGGTTGGGTGAATGGGCAGGTGGATGGGAAGATGGGCGGGTGAATGGGTGGGTGGATGGGTGAATGGATCCAAAATGTCCTCGCATGTAACGCTCCGTCATCTGTTCTTCGCATAAAGATGAAGCAGAGAGATTTCTGTTAGTTGGTAGTCCACTACGGGGGTCAGACTCCGAGGACCAGCATCGGTATAAGACCGGCTCACAGACAGTCAGACAGTCGGGTAGCACCTCAGGGTGATGGAGGGGTGTGGTTTATGCATGGGCCCATAAAGCGGCGACAGCCCGGGCATCGCCATGGCAACGGAGGGACCCGGAACAGTCACAGTGTTTGTCATCCATCTACATGCAGAGCTCATCAAACGGGTGGAGGGGGGGGTGAATAGTGGATTGAGGGAGAAGATGGAGGAGGGAGGGGGGGACCAGCTGGAGGCTCTGTGTGCTGCAGGAACACACCCCGAGCACACACACACACACAGTCCCAGCACACCCAGAAATTCAGATATTCTTAGATAAACACACACACTCGTCACCTCATGTGCCTGTTACACCAGCCAGGACCAGCCGGGGGATTCTGAATAAAATCATCACTTCCTAAATCTCCCTCTGTCTGTCTGTCTGTCTCACTTATACCTCACTTCCTTCACTTTTTTCCCCATCTCCATCCTCCTCACTCTCCACAGTGGAGCAATAAACTCAGGGGACCCTGCTATCACAGCCAACCAATTACCTAGCACACACACACACACACTGCCCTCGGGAGCTTGTCACCATAATACACACACACGAGGATCATGGACCACCACCTCACCGCTTACACACTCAAGTGAACACATATTTTCACACATCAGCAGCTCCGCCCGCAGAGTCGCAGTAGAATCACAGATGTTATTCAAAACTAAATCAAGAAGCAAATATGATGATGATTTATTTTAATGAGGCAAAGGTGGGAGGTGAGATTACCAGTCACCAAATCGTGGCCGGATTTACCCGCTAACGAGGCCCGGGGCAAAATAATACTAATAAATGGATGAAAATACATTGAAACATCTGCTTGCTTAACCCTAACCCACACCATCTGGACTCAAGTGGTGTGAACCGATATTTTGACGCCAGTTCAACCCGGCCAATAATGGATTGTGTGAATGTGCCCACTGTTGATATCTGGCTTCTAAGACTCCTAAAACATCTATTCCCATGAAAGAAAACTGTATTATCAATTATGTCTCACTAGATTAGGCCACTTTTTGGAGTTAGTGTTAAAGGGAGTTGGTCATTTTGTAGCAGGGTTTACTCACCAGGGGGAGCCGTAGATCTTGAAGCCCCGCACGCTGACCTCGGAGTCCTGCAGGTAGATGCAGTTTGTGAGCAGTGACTGGACGTTCTCGTAATTCTCCGGCTTCAGTTTGGAGGCGGAAGGGAAGTAGTAGAAATCCTGCTTGATCAGGTCGGCCATAAACTCCTGGTCAAAGGTCAACTCGTGGTTTCCAGCGATTACTATCTTAATGTCGTAGGGCAGCGTACCTGGCAGAGGAGGGAAGGCGAAACAAAAGGTACAAAATTAATTTATTAGGAGAGGGTGATAGATAAGGTAGAGAAGAAAAGTCAAAAGGGACTATAGACAGGGTAGGAAAGAAGAGTCAAAAGGTGGATAGAAAGGGTATAAGAAAAGTCAAAAGGTGGATAGAAAGGGTATAAGAAAAGTCAAAAGGTGGATAGAAAAGGTATAAGAAAAGTCAAAAGGTGGATAGAAAAGGTATAACAAAAGTCAAAAGGTGAATAGAAAAGGTATAAGAAAAGTCAAAAGGTGGATAGAAAAGGTATAAGAAAAGTCAAAAGGTGAATAGAAAAGGTATAAGAAAAGTCAAAAGGTGGATAGAAAAGGTATAAGAAAAGTCAAAAGGGGGATAGAAAGGTCGACCCTAAAAGCAAAGAGGTGGGAGTAGCAAAGTATTAGAAAGATGGTGGACAAGAAACAAGTCGACGTCACTTTTTTTTAAAACCAGAAGTGACAGAAGAAGGTGGAACTAAGAACAAAGTATTTTTCGGGCAAACCGAAAACATTGCAATTGACTTTCCTGACCTAAAAAACACACTGTGGAAGCTCATACTACGCGATCAATCAAGACCATAAACTCAGAGTAGTACTGAGATAATACATCAGGAGAGAAGTAGGGTCATTTCCTCATATACTTCTATACAATCAGAGAGGAGTTGCCCCTGATGGTCATTAGAAAGAATGCAGGTTTAAGGTACTTCTGCGTTGGTGTCACTTTTCGGATGCATTGGTTTCCGCCTTGGACATGTAGAGGCAGAAATAGAAAATGGAAGGAGACATGGAATGATTGGAAGAGGATTCGTGAGGATGGATGAGGCGGAGATAGAACTCTTCCCAGAAGGCTTGGCGTTCACATGCGACATGGCTTCCTCATAGTTCCCCCCCTCCGTTTCTATCAAATCTCTACATCTGTCTCGGCTTCCCTCTATCAGTCAAGGTCTCAACCCAGTGCACTGCTGTCTTCTGTTTATGGAAGCATAGCTGAACGCATCCGTCAGGCGGTCTTTATCCGGAGGAGTGATGAGTGGGGAGAAGCAGAGAGAGCGATCATCGGGAAGTTTACGATGCAGAATATTAAACGTTTACTGGCATCTTTCTCTCCCATCATCCTGCTGTAATCAAACACCCACTCTTTCACATCCCCCACTCTTTCTCCTCCGTCTCAATGGCTTTAATTGGCTATTCAAAGCTTGGCGCAGCAGGGTACCCTGATCGATCCGCGCCCATCAAACCCAGCGGCGTCCGGCCCTTTCACACATCTACATGATGTTTTCAAAGCTCCGCTGGGGGGGCAGGGGACCGACTCTGTCTAACATCTGGGGGTCTGCGTCGACGGGTAGAGCAGCTGACGGTGACCATGGCCTTTTTGTTTGTTGTTATTGCATGCAGCTGAGCACATCGGTTTACGTGTTTGTGAGTGACTTTCCCATCGCGAGTGGAGTTTCTGCAGGCATCTGTGCATGAACGTGTCATGTTGGCTGAAAAGGAGTAATTAAACTGAGCTTTAGAAAGAGGCTGACAGCCGGCGACGGCTCTGTCATAACAGCCAATCACAGCGCTGGTGACAGAACGAGAGACAGAGCAGGGGGGGACAGAAATACTTTAGGAAGCCCCCAAAATCCTTGAGTGCGAAAGGAGGAATAATAACAACATGAAAGCAGCTGTCAAAGAGTGCCCATCTCGGCGGTCTGGACCGGGTGGGCCGCCCCCTCTCCCCATAACAGCTCCCATTTGTTTGGCAGAAGGGCTCGTGTTTGGTTGTCAAGCACACACCAAAAAAAAAAAACAACAAAAAACCTGTAAATGAAGGGGCTGCACACGGACACACACACCAACGCACAATCAAAGGTTTTTTCATCAAGACTTTTGAAGACATTCTGAAGTGGCGTTTTGCTCAATCGTCCACTGATAAACCAAGGTTGAAGGAACAAAAAATCGCATCTTTATATTCAATCAAAACGACTATGAAAGCTCGTCCTAGTAACTGGGCTTCTTACCGAAAATGAATAAAATCCCTGTACATTCACCGAATGTCTCACACATTACCATCCATGTGTTTTCGCCAGTGTGGGTCCAGAAGTCCAATATTTACCTCCTCTGATTTTTTTTTTTCTTCTCATAAATATTGGGGAAATGCAGGAGAGGAAATACAGAAATAGTCGAGCACACGTTACACTTTTGGAGCCACAGTGCATTTGGCAGCACAGCGTAAGGTTTTTTTTAACAATGTGCAGTTTCTGTGCAGCTCCTGCAGAAACACAGTGGACAGGTTGTTTCATTAATTCAGGAGTCCAACTTCATGTTTGGAGAAAAAAAAAAAGGTTTGCAGAAACTCAGAGACTGCAGCACAATGTTTCACACTGAATAGAAATAGGAATATAGATGCATTTTATTCAATGCAATTGAGCTTTTCAGACTAACATAATCTTGTGTATATCAGATGTCTGCAGCTACTTCACAATAAAAGCCTCAAAGATCAAATAAGAGGCATTTTACTGTGAAGCCGCCACAGGGAAGAGATAATTACATGCTAATTTATTTTTAAAAAATGTACACATGTAAGAAGTGGAATTTGACAGTATGTATGTAGAGCATCATAGTTTGAAGTGAAGGGCTACTGACTGATATTTGCACACTAATTCTGGCCAAAAGGTTGCGTTTTAAGATAGTATCCCGATAATCACCAAATAACGCTCTCTGCACTAAAACACGCTTGAATAACTTTTGTTAAGAAACAAATATTGTATCACAGATAAGTGATCACCCTTTTAAATAAAACAAACAATTTTAAAGAAGGTAATCATAAATCATACATAAGGATAAATACATTGTTGTGTAAGTCTGTTCTACATGATCATTCTTGTACTTTTAAACCGGGGTCTATTTCACTCTTCTCTACCATGTTAGCTAGCTAGACAGCTTTTTCTGTATTATTTGTAATGATTTTTTTTTTATTAAGATTTGAGATTACTGACCAAGCTGTGGTATTTATTTGAGTTTGGTGTGAGTAAGTGTTGGTTTCTGTCTGCCTGATCAATGCGAGTCCAATATGAACTCTTCTTCCAGCTCTGGTTTTGGTCTCCACCACCGATGTCTGATTCCTGAGCTGCTAAATGTTGAATTTGTGAATCAGAAGACCAGTCCAGTTGTAATTATCTGTGATTATATCACAATAAAAGACCCTGTTTCATATTCAAATTCAATATTTGAAGCTTTTGTATTATAACAGTATTAATAGTGCAGTTTTATAAATAAATCGGAATAACTTGCATTCTCAGGCAGCACGTACAAATCTAGTTTTAATTGCTACAAATGTTCTAAACGTGTATTTTCTCTCCGCTCTTATTGACGACTGTGATCGTTTCCAGAAGAAGGAAAAAAGAAGAAAAAATGAAAGAATCTCTCCAGGAAATGAGCCAAGTAGCTGCATGGGAGCTCAGCGTCTACCTGGAGACTCGTTTAGCTTGTTGTTCCAGGCTTTGAAGACCGGAGCAGCTTGAGTGTGAAATCATAGATGAAAACTGGACTGACCCCTGCGTGCGTAGCAAACCGAAAATAAATAAAATGTAAATCACGTATGAAAAATAAATGAAATAAAGGG
The DNA here is from genome assembly GCF_963514095.1 of Eutrigla gurnardus. Taxonomy (NCBI): domain Eukaryota; kingdom Metazoa; phylum Chordata; class Actinopteri; order Perciformes; family Triglidae; genus Eutrigla; species Eutrigla gurnardus. The sequence continues at coordinate 17,852,831 of NC_139932.1, forward strand.
TCAAGAAAAGAAGCCTTTAGTGTGAAAAGAAAAACCCGGGTGAGGCCGGAGGTTTATCATCTTCTATCACGTTTACATCTGGCAGACGATGACATCATCGGCTACACCGAAATAAGTAAAGGGAATAGATACAGTGTGTGTGTGTGTGTGTGTGTGGGCCCGAGGCTGACAGAAATGTGAGGTAAAGGAACATTTTTAAACGTTATCTGCGTCTCCACAGAAATGTTGCAACGTGAGCAGTTTTTCCAGCCGTGAAGTTTGACGGCCGACTGTAAACCAGAGAAATAAATCACTGGGAGGAATATAAAACTCCACCAGCTGGACACCAACACACACACACACACACTTAGCAGAATTAAATTTCAATTTCATGGATGAATTTTTTGAACGCCCCCCCCCCCACAAAGTGACGAGATGTGAATACCAACTAGCCGAACTTCTTCTTCACACGCCGACCAATCTGCATTTTTAAAAAAAGCAGTCGCTCTGTTTTTATTGTCGGGGAATTTAAACCGCTGTCAATAAGAAAATAATAACGACACAAACAAAAAAGAAAGAAATTCAACAATACAGTCTTATTGTGTTCGCAAAGAAAA